>NC_135966.1:35995870-36318870 GCF_053455715.1 Rhinoraja longicauda | reverse complement strand
AGTTTTAGTTTAGGTTAGATTAGTTTAGTTTAGAGGTACAGCATGGAAATAGGCCCCATGGCCCACCAGTCCACGCTGACCAGTGACCACTAGTTCTATCCTACACACTGGGGACAATTTACAGAAGCCAATTAACCTACAATCCCGCAAGTCTTTGGATCGTGGGAGGAAACCGGAGCACCCGGAGAAATTCCACTCTGTCACAGGGAGAACGTGCAAACTCCGTACACACAGCACCAATAGTTGGGTTCAAACCGGGGTCACTGGCGCTGCAAGGCAGCAACTCTACCGCTGCGCCACCGTGCCGCCGTGAAAATGTGTTTCATAAAATATACTTCCTTGCAACCGGAGGGATTATATAGAATATAGAAAAGTATAGGCCAAGAGCAGGCACTTCGGCCCACAATGTGCATGCTGAACATGATGCCAAGCTGGACAAATCTCATCTACCCGCATGTGATCCATACCCCTCCATTCCCTGCATATCCATGTGCCTTTCTTAAAACCCCAATACCATCATTGTATCATTATTGCATTAAACAGAAAAGGAAGCATAGATACAAGTTTGGAGGCACATGCTTAATGGTTCAGAGTTACTTAGCTGGATGCTTTAGAATAAAAATTAACAGCTCTCATTTGGAGTCCCATTGACCTAATTTCCACTGATTAACAAAGCATTGATATTCTAATGCAGAGATCCCCTTTAGCAGTACATTTATCAAGTTGACGCCAGCAAATTTTATGAAATTGTACTTGCAACTTCTGTCAGAGGGAAGCACTATAAGTCAGTGGGTGGCAAATGTGCCCCCCTCACCACCCCCCCCCCCCATCCCTAATCTTCCAATTGAGGATCTAGGCCAACTAGCTCCTACAGCAGACGTACACCATCAATGCACAATCTTTCAGATTTGATCTTACCCAAAGGTTTATCTGTTACTCCATTTGTTTTGAGTCAAGAGCGTTTTATTGTCACGTGTACTGTCCTGAAATACATACGCACGCACACGCACACATATATATATAATATATTCAGTATGTATATATATATATAGCAATATATTATGTATGCATTTAATAGGAATATATAAATATATTCTGTATTTCTGAATGTTTATATTTATATTATAAGTAAACAAAGTATTCTGTAAACACTGTAATAAATAACAAAAAAGTTAGATAGATAGATAGATAGATAGATAGATAGATAGATAGATAGATAGATAGATAGATAGATAGATAGATAGATAGATAGATAGATAGATAGATAGATAGATAGATAGATAGATAGATAGATAGATAGATAGATAGATAGATAGATAGATGGACAGATAGATGGACGGACGGACGGACGGACGGACGGACGGACAGACAGATAATGGAAGGTAGACGCAAAATGCTGGCGTAACTCAACGGGACAGGTAGCATCTCTGGAGAGAAGGAATGAGAAGGAATAGATAATGGATATGATATAGTTACACAGTATATATATTCAGTTGTCAGTATATACCTAAACCTTACACCAGTTTCTATCAGTTGGATATATGTGCTCAAGGCAGAATTTAATTTCCAGTCTTTAATAATGCCGCAATACAGAATTGATATTTAGCCTTCAGTATTTATTTTGACGTTTATAAAATTTAAGTTTTCAAGATTGGACAAAATTAGGGGGTTGAGAGCCAATGATTTATCAATAGCAGTATGCCATTGAAATATTTATGCAACCACATGTCAAAGTATGAAAATTATACTTAAATCAATATCATAAATATTACCTCCTTTAAATCATTACTTTCATTTGGCACTCACCTTATATTCAGAAGTACAAATTAGGAAGTACAAGTGCAGGTTCAGTATTAAATGGTTTGCCTGATGGTTGATTTATGAATCAATTGTAGTTATTAAAAATTGAAATATTTTTCTACAGTGACATTTTTTTCTGCAGATATAGTTTACAGCTAGAAATGTGCGTCCTGACAAATTTGATTATGGCTTCAAAAAGTTGAATGTTTTTGCAAAAAGATCTACAACTCAGCAATAACTGGAAGCATAGTGGCTAATTTATGGCAATAACAATTCAGAAGACTGTTCTAACGATCTGGAGACATGAGCTTGAATCTTGCCAGAGCAGCTCGCCAATTAAAATTCACCATGAGTCATAGTCATGCAGCTTGGAAACAGGCCCTTCAGCTCAACTTGCCCACACCGACCAACATGCCCCATCTGCACTAGTCCCACCTGCCTGCATTTGGCCCATATTCCTCTAAACCTATCCTATCCATGTACCTGTCTAAATGTTTCTTAAACATTGCGATAGTACTTATCTCAACTACCCCCTCCAGCAGCTCGTTCCATACACCCATCACCCTTTGGAGTTTCAGGTTCCTATTAAATCTTTCCCCCTTTACCTGAAATGCTATGACCTCTGGTTCTCAATTCTCCTACTTTAGGCAAGAGATTCTGTATATTTACCCGATTTAATCCTCTCATGGTTTTGTGCACCTCTTTTAGATCACTCCTCGTCCTCCTGTGCTCCAAGCAATAAAGCCCTGGCTCCAAGCAATAAAGGGGGGAGGGGGGGCAGGGGGGAGTCGGGGGAGGGGAGGGTGCTGCACCAATGCAGGAGAGGTTTGGGCCCAACTTGGTCTCGTATCCCTCTAAACCTTTCCGATAGATATACCTGTCCACATGTCATTTAAATGCCCTTATAGTACCTGCCTCAACAAGCTCCTCTGGCGGCTCGTTCCACGAACGCCGTCTGTGTGGGAGATTTGCCCCTCAGGTTCCTTTTAAGTCTTTCCCCTCTCCACTTAAACCTCTGCCTCTGGTTCTTGATTCTGCTACACTGGGTAAAAGGATTTATATCCATCAAATCTCAAATCCATGCTGGATACAAAGTGCTGGAGTAACTCAGCGGGTCAGGCAGCATCGTTGGACAACATGAATAGGTGACATTTCAGATCAGGATCTGAAGAAGGTTCCCCCCCTGAAATGTCATATATCCATGTTCTCCAGAGATGCTACCTTACCTGCTGAGTTACTCCAGCACCTTTCTTCGTTACCCAGCATCTGTAGTTCCTTGTTAGCGTTTCATGTTAATGCAGTTGATTTTTAGTTGGCAAAGGAAGGCAATTAGGGATCAAGGATTAATGTCGATCATCCACAGTATTATCTGTGCTACATTCATCCAAGCAAATGGTGAGCACCCTGTCACACGTTTGATTTGTGTGCCTTGTTGCTTGTGTTGGAAGGATGAAGACAGATCCAGTTAATAGTATGCTTGGGGTGGCACGGCATTGCTGCCTTACAGCATCAGAGACCCAGATTTGATCCCGTCTACGGGTGCTGTCGGTATGGAGTTTGTATGTTCTCCCTGTGACCACGTGGGTTTTCTCCGGGTGCTCCAGTTTCCTCCCACATTCCAAAGACTTACGAGTTTGTCGCTTATTTGTAAATTGTCCCGAGTGTGTAGGATAATGCTAGTGTAAGAGGTGATCATTGGTTAGCACGGACTCAGTGGGCCAAAGGGCCTGTTTCCGCTCTGTGTTTCTAAACTAAACTAAATTAAAGTGCATTCGTTGCCCAAGATCACTAATTTTAAAGCATTCACTTGATCTGGGTGTTGATAATGCTGCTCGAGAGCCCCAGGTTCGATACTGACCTTGGATGCAGTCTGTGCGGAGTTTGTACATTCTCCCCGTGAGCCTGTGACAAGGATGTACGGGTTTGTAGTTTAATTGGCCCCTGGTGTGTAGTGAGTGGATGTGGGTAAGTGGGATATCACAGAACTAGCGTGAAACGGGTGATCAGTGGTCAGCGTGGACTCGGTGGGCTGAAGGGCCTGCTTCAACGCTGTATCTCTAAACTGAACCAAACCAAAGAAAATGACACGAGATGGAAACAAGGAACTGCAGATGCTGGGTTACAAAAAAAGAAACAAAGTGCTGGAGTAACTGAGCAGGTCAGGCAGCATCTTTGGTGAACATAGATAGGTGACGCGGTGGCGCAGCGGTAGAGTTGCTGCCTTACAGCACCAGACACCTGGGTTCGATCCTGACCTTGGGCGTGGAGTTTACACATTCTCCCTGTGACCCTGTGGGTTCCCTCCCACATTCCAAAGGCGTGCGGGTTTGTAGTTTCATTGCCTTCTGTAAATTGCCCCTAGTGTGTTGGAAGTGGATACGAAAGTGGGATAAGATAGAACGAGTGTACAGGCGATCGGGTCATGGTGGACATGATGGGTCGAAGTGCCTGTTTCTATGTCGCACCTTTAAACTTCATTCTCCATGATCTGGAGCCATTTTATGTCACTGGGTACACATGCCGGACTGGGAGAGGACAGTCTTTGGAACATAAGCAAACCAGATGGGCATTAACAACAATCCAGCTGTTTGCTCACCACATTAGTGATATCAGGTTCTTAATTCCCGATTATTTAGTTAATTAAATTTAAATTCCCCAGCTGCCTCAATGGGTTTCGAACTCGCATCTCTCAATTTTCAGCCTGTTGGATTACCAGCAATTTAACCTTTATTGCCAATATTCTATCATTCTTCACAGTAGATGATGACAAAGATTTGCTGCACATTCTGATGTTTTACAGGTTTATAGCATGTGGACTATTTTTAAATAAATTATACGCTAGTTGTTGAGCCTTCCTCTGGACCCGTTAATTTGTTCAGGCGGTAAATTGAGAAGCTTCATGCATTCCATGCTTCGTGCAGGGGGAGAGTTGCTGCCTGACAGCTCCAAGGACCCCGGTTCAATCCTGACCAAGGAGTTTGTACTTTCTCCCCTTGGCCGCGTGTATTTTCTCCGGGAATTACTGTATGTGTAGGAAGGAACAGCAGATGATGGTTACCACCGAAGACAGACACAAAATGCTGGTGTAACTCAGCAGGTCAGACAGCATCTCTGGAAAAAAGGAATAGGTGACATTTTGGGAAACCCCTCTTCCCTGACTCTCAGTCTGAAGAAGAGCCTCACAAGGTCATAAAGTGATAAGAGTAAAATTAGGTCATTTGGCTCATCAAGTCTACTCCGCCATTCAATCATGGCTGATCTATCTCTCCCTCCTTGCCCCATTCTCCTGTCTTCCCCCCATAACCTCTGACACCCGCACTAACCTAAAACATCACCTACCCCTTCTCCAAAGATGCTACCTGACCCCCGAAGTTACTCCAGCATTTTATGTCTATCTAAAGTATTACTGTACGTAAACACAGTTCCCAATTAAGTACAAAGTGTATAGAAATAGTCCACTGAAACCATATACAAGGGTCGCCAGTTTTTGGTGCTATTTACAAAGTCCAAGTTGCTTCAAGTGCTACTGGCCATAAAGACTCGTTGTCATGGTGGCGTTGCAGGATCACTCTGGCCAAACGAAGAAATGGAAAGATGGCATATCAGACACAAACAAAGGATTTACAATGAGTAGGATTATTTAGTTTAGGTTAGTTTACAGATTCAGCATTGAAACAGGCCCTTTGGCCCACCGAGTCCATGCAAACCATTAATCATCCATACTCTAGTTCAAGGTTATCCCACTTTCACATCCACCCCCAACACACGAGGGACAATTTACAGAAGTCAATTAAATTACAAACACACAAGTCTTTAGACTTTAGAGATACAGTGTGGAAATAGGCCCTTCGGTCCAGTGAGTTCATGTCGACTAACGATCACCTTTTCACTGGTTCTATCCCACACCAGGGAAAATTTACAGAAGCCAATTAACCTACAAATTTCACGTCTTCGGAAAGTGTGAGGAAACTGGAGAACCCGGAGAAAACCCATGCGGTAACAAGGAGAACGTACAAATTACGGGTGCTGTCTGTTCGGAGTTTGTATGTTCTCATTGTGACCGCATGGGTTTTCACCAGGTCAGGATTGAATCCGAGTCTCTGGTGTTCTCAGGTAGCAAGCCTACCACAATGCCACCGTGCCAACCCAGATCTTGGGTCAGGACTAGATTGGCTATTAAATGGGTTACGATCAGGATGGGGCTTAATTTGATACCTGACCATCCTCTGGAGGAACTACCAACCTGGGTCATAGAATCACACAGCCTGGAAGCAGGCCCTGCGGCCCAACTTGCCCACACCGACCAACATGCCCCATCTCCTCTCATCCCACATGTCTACATTTGGCCGGTATCCTACTAAACCTTTCCTATCCATGTGCCTGTCCAAATGTTTTTTAAATGTTGCACCTGCCTCAACTATCTCCTCCGGCAGCTCGTTCCATACATCCACCACCCTTTGTGTTGCAAAGTTACCCTTCAGGTTCCAATTCAATCTTTCCCCCCTAACAAAACCTATGTCCTCTGGTTCTTGATTCCCCTTCTCTGGGCAAAAGACTATGCATTTACTTGATCCATTCCTCTCATGATTTTGTACAGCTCTATAAGATCACTCCTTATCCTCTTGCACTCCAAGGAATAAAGTCCTAGCCTGCTCAACTTCTCCATATAGGTCAGGCGCTTGATTCCTGGCAACATCTTTGTAAACCTTATCTGCACATTTTCCAGCTTGACAACATCTTTCCCATAACAGGGTGACCCATCTGAACATAAGTCTAAATGTGGCCTCACCAATGTCTTGTGCAATTGTACCATGACCTCCCAATTTCCATACTCAATACTCTGACTGTCGAAGGCTAACACCGGTATAGATCACACTGGATCGTGGCAACATCCTCGGAATAATATAATTGCTCCTATCGGAAAGAAGTTTACCTGATATGAAACACCTCATCTTGGGCGCAGATGCGGCATAGACGGAGGAATTAGGAGTAGGGGATTGGGTCTATGCAGGAGGTAGGGGGGAGGAAGTGTAGCCTGAATGGTTGTGGGAGTCAGTAGGTTTATAATAGACATCAGTCGATAGTCTATCTCCTGTGATGGAGATGGAGATTGTTCCTATCAGTCGCAAATGGGCAATCTTAACCGGTGATGACTTGCATTTAATTAAGATAAATCCTAATTTATCTGTTTCACTAACACAAACTTGAAGCAACACAGAGCATCAGATAACAAGCCACCGATACTCAAAATAAACATGTCCCTTGGATCTTGTCCTTGTATAACTTTACAGGCACTGCATTGTAGACAGTCTACTGATCAGAGTCAAGGTGTAGTGCCTGATCAGACCTTGAAACTGCCTGACAACAGCAACATGCACACAAAGGATATCGTGTGACATATCCTGTGTCAGCCTGCTACAGAAGACGGATAAAAGTAACTGCGCGTCTTCGCTTAAAACGTCACAGACAGACTTTGGAAACGTTTTCAGATTTATCTGTGTGTTTTGCGCAGTGCACCTCAAGTGAACGCAAGGCATATAAATGCACCTGTACTTTTCGACTTTAGACTTCATTGCCCTCAGTGAATTGTCCCTGTACCTTATGTGAATGGTAGAACTGAAGGGCAGCACAACATTAGAGTCGCTGCCTTACAGCACCAGTGACCCGGGTTCCATCAGTCTGAAGAAGGGTCTCGGCCCGAAACGTCACCCATTCCTTCTCTCCAGAGATGCTGCCTGTCCCGCTGAGTTACTCCAGTGTTTTGTGTCTATTTTCTGTCTACGGGTGTTGTCTGTACTGAGTTTGTACATTCCCCCATGAGCATGTGGCTTTTCTCTGGGTGCTCCAGTTTCCTCCCACACACCAAAGACGTACAGGTTTGTAGGTTAATTCACAAAATGCTGGAGTAACTCGGCAGGTCAGGCAGCATCTCGGGAGAGAAGGAATGGGTGACGTTTCGGGTCGAGACCCTTCTTCAGACTGATGTCGGGGGTGGGACAAAGGAAGGATATAGGTGGAGACAGGAAGATAGATGGAGATCTGGGAAGGAGGAGGGGAAGGGAGGGACAGAGGAGCTATCTGAAGTTGGAGAAGTCGACGTTCATACCACCGGGGTGCAAACTGCCCAGGCGAAATATGAGGTGCTGCTCCTCCAATTTCCGGCGGGCCTCACTATGGCACTGGAGGAGGCCCATGACAGACAGGTCAGACTGGGAATGGGAGGGGGAGTTAAAGTGCTGGGCCACCGGGAGATCAGTTGCGTTAATGCGGACCGAGCGCAGGTGTTCAGCGAAGCGATCGCCGAGCCTGCGCTTGGTTTCGCCGATATAAATAAGTTGACATCTAGAGCAGCGGATGCAATAGATGAGGTTGGAGGAGGTGCAGGTGAACCTCTGTCTCACCTGGAAAGACTGTTTGGGTCCTTTGATGGAGTTGAGGGGGGAGGTAAAGGGACAGGTGTTGCATCTCGTGCGGTTGCAAGGGAAAGTGCCCGGGGTTAGGGTGGTTTGGGTAGGAAGGGACGAGTGGACCAGGGAGTTACGGAGGGAACGGTCTCTGCGGAACGCAGAGAGGGGAGGGGATGGGAAGATATGGCCAGTGGTGGGGTCCCGTTGTAGGTGACGGAAATGTTGGTGGATGATATGTTGGATCCGCTGGCTGGTGGGGTGGAAGGTGAGAACGAGGGGGATCCTGTCCTAGTTGCGAGTGGGGGGAGGGGGAGCAAGAGCGGAGCTGCGGGATGTAGAAGAGACCCTAGTGAGAGCCTCATCTATAATGGAGGAGGGGAAGCCCCGTTTTCTGAAGAACGAGGACATCTCGGAAGCCCTAGTCTGAAACATCTCATCCCGGGCGCAGATGCGGCGTAGACGGAGGAATTGGGAGTAGGGGATAGACTTTTTGCAAGGGACCGGGTGGGAAGAAGTGTAGTCCAGATAGCTGTGCGAGTCGGTGGGCTTGTAGTAAATCCCCCCTGGTTAAATCCCTCCCCACCTATGTCCAAGACACCTCACACGCTCTCCATCTCCTGGATAACTTCCGGTTCCCAGGCCCCCACTCCCTTATTTTCACCATGAAAAATCCCCCCTGGTTAAATCCCTCCCCACCTACGTTCAAGACACCTCACACGCTCTCCATCTCCTGGATAACTTCTGGTTCCCAGGCCCCCACTCCCTCATTTTCACCATGGAAAAACAACAGACCATCCAGGTTTGTAGGTTAATTGGCTTCGGGTAAACAAAATATTGTAAATTGTCCCTAGTGTGCAGGATAGTGATAGTGTACATGGATCGCTGGTCGGCGAGGACTCGGTGGGACGAAGGGCCCTTTTCCATGCTGTATCTCTAAACGAAAACAAAATCTGGGGGAGGCTGATGAGAACATTTTAAAACTGGGGTTAATGTAGAATGAGTGTGAATGGATGGTTAATGGCAAAATCAGAGTCAATGGACCATAGGGTCTGTGTCTTTGTGTTTTATCTCTAAATGACTCTCCAAGATGTAACAGAACAATCTTGAGACTTTACTATGGACTTTAGACTTTAGAGATACAGCATATAAACATGCCCTTCGGCCCACCGAGTCTGTGCCGATCAGCAATCACCCCGTACACTAGCTCTGTCCGACACACGAGGGACAATTAACAATTTTCCCGAGCCAATTAACTTACAAGCCTGTATGCCATTGGAGTGTGGGACAAAACCCGGTAAAACCCATGTGGT
Organism: Rhinoraja longicauda; assembly: GCF_053455715.1. Lineage (NCBI taxonomy): Eukaryota > Metazoa > Chordata > Chondrichthyes > Rajiformes > Arhynchobatidae > Rhinoraja > Rhinoraja longicauda. Next base: position 36,309,353 of record NC_135966.1, on the reverse strand, counting down.
TGCAAGGAGAATGTACAAACTCCAAATACACCTTGTCTGTTACCCGAGGTAACGGAATCAAGAACCAGGGGAGTTAAGTTTAAGATGAAAGGGGAAAAAATTAATACACCTTTTTTACTCAAAGTGTAGTTGTTGCGGCAAAGCAACAACCTGCAAACTCCACACAGACAGCACCCGGTGTCACGATCAAACCTGGGTCTCTGGCACCGCAAGGCAGCAACTCTACTGCAGTGCCACTGTGCAGCCCCTGTTTACAAATAAAAGACACAAATTGCTGGAATAACTCAACGGGTCAGCCAGTGGTCTCTGGAGAACACGAATAGGTGACGTTTCGGGTTGGGACCCATTTTCAGACTCTTGAGTTATTCCAGCACTTTGTGTCTTTTTTAAGGTAGCGAAGGACCCAGATTTCACGGAGGTGGTCGAGTCTGGCTTTGCCACCCGCCCGCTCTGATCAATGCCTTCTCTGTTTTTGAGCTAGTCCTTTCATTTTCACATCCAGAGATTTAATCAAATTAGGATTTGCCGCAACAGCACGAATGGATCTGCAGGTCAAAAGATCACATGAATATGTAAACAGAGCCTCTGTGGCACATCAAAGCCCAGAGTTAGAATGATGATGACTGCCCGATCAACACGCAAGCTGACAAGATCAAAGGAGAAGGCACTGGACTTTGGTGGGTGAGGTAAGATTCACTTACCTAGTGGACTTGAGGGCAGGAGCCCACAGGACAGTTGGATATCAAAGAAACCAAGCCTGATCTTGGACTAGTTGCAAGAGTGTGTTATAGAACTACAGTTGTACTGTGAATGTCCCAAAGATAACTTTTATTTGAGCAACAAACTCCAGTCTGAAATACAGTCACTCAGTTAATAAGCTTAAAGAGAGAGCCTTTTCAACATTTGTAGGAAGGAACTGCAGATGCTCGTTTACACCAAAGATATGCTGGAGTAACTCAGCGGGTCAAGCAGCATCTCTGGAGGAATAGGAACAGGTGACGTTTCGGGTCGAGACCCTTCTTCAGACTGAGGGTCAGGGAAGAGGGAAACTAGAGTTATGAAAACAAATCAGAGCCAGCACCGATGCCCAAGAAAAGGTGGAGTCCACAATGGTCCATTGTTGGCTGTGGACGAGGTTATAACGAAGGGATAAATGGATGCCGACAGTGAAACAAGCAGGGCAACTAGGATGGGAGACTGACAGAGTGAGAGGGAATGCAAGGGTTACTTGAAATTAGAGAAATCAATATTCATACCTCCTTTCAACATACCTATCAAAGGCTTTCAAAATTTGTTTAAAATATCCCTAATAGAAACATTAAAAACTGTACAAATAGATGAAGGTCATTAAAAAATTAAGATGTAGTAAGAAAATTAACAAAAACATTCAAAAACAAATTGCGGGGCGGCACAGTGGCACAGCTGTAGAGTTGCTCCCTGAGTCCCGGTTTCGATCCTGACTATGGGTGCTGTCTGTACGGAGTTTGTATGTTCTCCCTGTGACTGCGTGGGTTTTCTCCAGGTGCTCTGGTTTTCTCCCACAGTGCAAAGACATGCATGTTTGTAGGTTAATCGGCTTCTGTAAATTGCTCCTAGTGTAGGATAGACTGGTGCATGCTGGTAGACGTGGACTCATTGGGCCTAAGGGCCTGTTTCCACGCTATATCACTAAAACTAAAAATGGAAAACTAAATTTAAAGTGTTAGCAAATCAATAAATCAATAAATCAGAACCACTTGGCTTCATTTACCTTTCTCACAAGATCGACATCCCCATGAAAATAAGTGGCTGGCGTTGAAATCCCTCTGCCAGCTAACTCTGGTATAAAGCATAGATTTAATTTTTAGTTTTAATTTTAGAGATTCAACGTGGAAACAGCCCCTTCGGCCCATCGAGTCAGTGCCAACCAGTGATGGTCCATGCATTAGTTCTATCCACGCTCTAGGGGCAATTTACAGAAACCAAATAACCAACAAACCTGTACATCTTTATAGTATGGAAGGAAACTGGAGCACCCGGAGAAAACACACGCGGTCACTGGGAGAACGATAAAAAACTCCATACAGACATCACCATTAGTCAGGATCGAACCCGGATCTCTGGCACTCTGGGTCTATGAGTCTCTGGGTCTATGAGTCTCTGGGTCTCTGGGTCTATGGGTCTCTGGCACTCTGGGTCTGGGCTATGGGTCTATGGGTCTCTGGGTCTCTGCCACTCTGGGTCTCTGGCACTCTGGGTCTGGATCTATGGGTCTCTGGCACTGGTCTCTGGCACTCTGGCATTCTGGGTCTCTGGCACTCTGGGTCTCTGTGCTGCCCCATTTGTGGAGGGAATAAACTTTGTTTGGTCAGTTGAGCATCCTCCCCTGAAGGAGTCCATGAATTTTTGAACTTTTCTCTCTGGAAATAAATAATGAATCCTCCCTTCCTTACCTGCTGTCTTCATTTTCTTCACTCCTCCCAACCTGCTAGCATTCCTTCCTTCTATCACTGCCATCCTCCATTCTTTCTTTTCTTTCTCTTTTTCTCTTGCTGTCTTCTCACCTGCTTTCCTTTCTATTTTCTTCCTTTCTTGCTGTCATCCATTCATTTCTTCCTCGGATGTCCTGATATCTGAGATGTGCTAATTCCTTTGGGAACAGGGGTTTCCCTCTTCGATCACAGATGACGCCTTCATAAGGGTCTCGTCGGTACCCCGCTACTCCGCTCTTGCTCCCCCTCCTCCTAGTCGCATTATGGACAGAGACCCCTTAGTCCTTACCTTTCATCCCATCAGCCATCGCATACAACACATAATCCTCTGACATTTTGGTCACCTGCAATGGGATCCCAACACTAGTCACATCTTCATATCTCCACCCCTCTCCACTTTCCGCAGAGACCATTCCCTCTGCAACTCCCTGGTCAACTCATCCCTTCCCACCCAAACCACCCCCTCCCCAGGTACCTTCCACTGCAACCGCAGGAGATGCAACACCTGTCCCTATACCTCCTTCCTCAACTCTGTCCAGGGACCCCGACAGTCCTTTCAGGTTAGGCAGAGGTTCACTTACACCTCCTCCAACCTCATCTACTGTACCCATTGCTCATGTGGACTATTATACATCGGCAAGACCAAATGTAGACTGGCGATCGTTTTGCTGAACACCTTCGCTCAGTCCACCTGGGCCTACCTGATCTCCCGGTTGCCAAGCACTTTGATTCCCCTTCCCATTCCCACACTGACCTTTCTGTCCCAGGCTTCCTCCATTGTCAGAGTGAGGCTAAACACAAATTGGGGGAACAGCATCTCATATTTCACTTGGCTTGCTTACAACCCAGTGGTATGAATATTGATTTCTATAACTTCAAATAACCCTTCAAATAACCCTCTCTCTCCATCCTCACCCCAATTGTACCAGCTTCAAGGTCGTCTTGTTAAGTCTCATTGCACCCATTCTCACCTAGCCCACAGCTAACAATGGCCTGTTTCTTTATCATCGTTATTTTTTCGTATATCTTTCATTTCTATATCTCTCTACATCACCGTCTGTATCTCTCATTTCCCTTCATAGACACAAAAAGCGGGAATAGCTCAGCGGGACAGGCAGCATCTCTGGAGAGAAGGAATGGGTGACATTTCAGGTCGAGACCCTTCCTCAGACTGGTTTCCCTTCCCGACTCTCAGCCTGAAGAAGGGTCTCGACCCGAAATGTCACCTATTCCTTTTCTCCAGAGATGGTGTCCGACCCGTTGAGTTACTTCAGCTTTTTGTGTCTATCTTTGGTTTAAACCAGCATCTGCAGTTCCTTCCTACAGGATCTGTGGAGGGAATGGACGGGTGACGTTTCAGTTGAGGACACTTCTTCAGACTGAAGCATTGCCTATTTCTTCCTTCCCCCAGATGCTGCCTGACCCATCGAGTTCCTCCAGCACATTGTGTTTCGCTCAACGTGCCAGTGCAACTATGTAGGAAGGAACTGCAGATGCTGGTTTAAACCGAAGATAGACACAAAATGCTGGAGTAACTCAGCGGGGCAGGCAGCATCTCTGGATAGAAGGAATGGGTGACGTTTCGGGTCGAGACCCTTCTTCTGACAGAGTGTTAGTGCAACTTGTGCGCTCTCTCTACAGAGCAATACTTCCTTGGAGTCTTTGAAGTTTGGACACAGCACAGCTAATCCATTAAACATTTTCCCTTTGGTGCAGTTGAACGTGGAGTCGTCGTGATACTGAAAGCAAGTTCCAGCCGCCCTTCTGCAGAGAATGATTACTTTTCAACACAGCTCTACACCCATAGGTCTGCATCCTCAACCGTACCACGCTGGACACAGGCAGATTAAAGTGTTGACCCCGCAAACGTGACTGAACTGTCAAATATTTCTGGACTAGTCCTTTTTCTTTTTACTCTCGGCTGTTATTTTGTCTGCTTTCCAGTCACTACCAAGTGTTGATTACAGCAGAGCAAATGCATAACAGAGGTTAAAAGGAAAGGACTGCACAGTTCAGCTAGCGATTTGGCAGTGTAATGGATTGACCAGGGTAGGACGAAGTCACATTGAACATGAAACACTAAATTTCAACCCTGGTCTCCAGCACCAGCCACCATCTAGTCTTGACACTAGCACCATCCCACACACCAGGGACAATTTACAATTTTACCAAAGCCAATTAACCTACAAACCTGTTCGTCTTTGGAGAGTGGGAGGAAACTGGAGCACCCGGAGAGAACCCACACGGTCACGGGGAGAACCTGCAAACTCCGTACAGACAGCAGTGGTAAGGACCGATCCCAGGTCTCTGGTGCTGTCGGGCAGCAACTCTACTGTTATCCCACTGTGCCACCAATATACCATTAAACAAACTCAATCATTTAATAGCCACAATACCTGCAAAAATCCATATTCCTTGGTGCAACCAAACAGTCCACGGAAGCTTGTAAAATGTGTAGAACGGAACTGCCTACGCTGGCTTATACCGAATGTAGAAACAAAATGCTGGAGTAACTCAACGAGTCAGGCAGCATCTCTGGACAAAAGGAAAAGGTGATGCTTCGGGTCTGACTGCAGACTGCGGTCGAAAGAAGGGTTTGACCAGAAACGTTTAGCCATCCTTTTTCTCCAGAGATGCTGCCTGACCCACTGAGTTACTTCATCATTTTGTGTCTATCCATGGGAGCTTGTGGTTAGTGTTGTGTAGTCTTCAAAAGCCTGATGGTTTTTGGGAGGAAGCTGTTCTTCAACCTGATGGGTATGGTTTTCAAACTCCTGTACTATCTGTACCTTCTTCTGATGGTAAGAGTGAAATGAAAGCATGGCCAGGCTGATGTGTGTCTTCAATGATATTGGATGTCTTTTTGAGGCAATGCCTTCTATAGACCCCTTCAATGGTGGGGCGGTCAGTATATGTGAAGCAGTGTCCACCACGCTCTGTAATCCCAAATTTGCAGATGGTGTCATCATTTAAACAGGTATGACACCTTCCACGTCCTTCTCTTTGGCACCTAACTCCCAGAGTGAATAAACTCAGATTTCCAGGTTTGCAGATTTTGCTAAGTTTAGTTTAGAGATACAGCATGGAAACAGGCTGACCGAGTCCATGCTGACCATCGATCACCCGTTCACACTAGTTCTACATTATCCCATTTTACTCTCCAATTTTACAGAGACCAATTAACGTACAATTCCCAAGACGTGGGAGGAAATGGGTGAATCGGGAGGAAACCCACACCGTCAGAGGGAGAACGTGCAAACTCCATACGATGAGGTCAGGATCGAAGTCAGGTCTCTGGCGTTGTGATGCAGTAGCTCTACTAGCTGCACCACTGTGCTGTCCTTATAATAGACCATCCTTGAGCTTTTATCATATTCCTTAACAGACTGTGGACATCTTTGGCCTACCAAGCATTAATTGTCCATCTTAAATTAGCCCCCATCAAATAAAAAGATTAGTTCTGAACCTGATTCACTGACCTTAGACTTTCGACTTTAGAGATACAGCGTGGAAACAGGTCCTTCAGCCCCCTGAGTCCACGCCGACCAGCGATTACCCCATACATTAGCAATCTCCTACATACCAGGGACAATTTACAATTTTTTTACCGATGCCAATTAAACTACAAGCGTACATCTTTGGAGAGTGGGAGGAAACTGGAACACTCGGAGAGAACCCACACGGTCACAGGGAAAAAGTACAAACTCCGTACAGACAGCACCCAGAGTCAGAATCAAACCGAGGTCTCTGGCGCTGTAAGGCAGCAGTTCTACCGCTGCGCCACCGTGCCGCACGAACACTGGTTAACCATTAATTATTGAATTGTTCACATTTATGAGATTTAAATTCCCGATTTGCTGATGCGGGATTTGAACTCACAACCCTTGATAAATAGTCCAGCCTTCTGGTCCAATACCTTAACCAACATGCTGCCACGATGGCATTCAAATTACATTCACTCTGTGCATCATTGACTTGTGTGTTATTATTTCAGTGTCAACCTAATACAGTATTAAAACAGTTCATGATCTTGCATTTGATGTAAAATGCATTTTTTTGTATTCACTCACAGAAAACGTGGTCAGGGTCAACAATGAATTTCTACCTCCAATGGTCCTTGACCTAAATGTTTGCAAGGCCAATCCAGAGAGTAACCCAGAGGGCAACCACTCTGTCATTGAATATTTAGACAGAATCTGAGTCACCCCTGACACTAACATCAGATTTTCTTCCCTGAAAGCAAACGGCAAAACGATTCGATTGTTATATCAGTCCAATGGTTTCCGGATATTTGCTTTGTAATTCAGTATTTGCTTAATTTGTTTAAAAGGGACGGCGCAGAAATAGAACTCCAGCCTCACAGCGCCAGAGATCCCGACTGCGGGTGCTGTCCGTGTGGAGTTTGCACGCGCTCCCCGTGACCTGCGTAGGTTTTCCCTGGGTGCTCCAGTTTCCGCCCACATTCCAAAGATGTGCTTGTTTGTATGTTACTTGGCTTCTGTAAATTGTCCCTTGTGTGTAACATAGAACTAGTGTACAGGGTGATCGCTGGTCGGTGTGGACTCGGTGGGCCAAAGGGCCTGTCACAAGTAGAATGTACAAACTCCATATAGACAGCACCCATAGTCCAGATCGAACCTGGGTCTCTGGAGCTGCAGGGCAGCAACATTACAACCGTGCTACTGTGCCGCCCATCCACAGATGCTTCCTACCCACTGAGTTACTCCAGCACTTTGTGCTTTTTTAAACAAATGGACTTCACCGGACAAGAATATGAAGATTCTTCAGCTTCGATGAGTACCTCATCTTAGCTGATATTTGCAGACTGAGCCCAAGAGGGAAAAGTGAAGTGAAGGAACACCCCACCTTTCAGAGCCAGTAATGCCCTTGATTATGGGCAATCATGTTCATAAGTTCTAGGAGCAGAATTAGGCCATTCGGCCCATCATGTCTTCTCTGCCATTCAATCATGGCTGATCTCTCTTTTCCTCTCAACCCCATTCTCCTGCCTTCTCCCCCATAAACCCCTGACACCCTTACTCATCTAGAATCTGTCAATTTTGCCTTAAAATTATCCGTTGATTTGGCCTCCTCAGCCATCTATGGCAATGAATTCCAATGAATTCCTCATCTCCTTTCTAAAGGTACGTGCTTTTATTCTGAGGCAATGGCCTGAGGTGCGAGACTCTCCCACGAGTGGAAACATGCTCGCTACATTCGCTCTACCCAGGCCTTTCACTGTTCGGGTAAGTTTCAATGCGGTCCCCCTAATCTTTCTAAATCGATGTGGCAGGGAATGGGAGAGGCCAAATTAGGTTCATCCACGACGTTCTCCTGTGAAGTACATAACTGAGAAACAAGAGCAGCAAATTGACACAATCCTTTAAAAAATCCGTATTTACATGGGGATACAAATGGTGTCTGAAGAACGGTCCCAACCCGAAACATCACCTATCCAAGGTTCTCCGGAAACGCTGCCTGACCCGCTGAATTACTCCAGCACTCTGTGATATTTTTGTGCATACTTATATCCTGCTTAAAGTGAAACATGAACATTTAGGGAGATTCATGCATTTACAGCGCCTTTTATGCTTCGTGGTCATCGACGCAACTCTAAAATGTACAGGCTTTTCTGAAGAAGGGTCTCGACCCGAAAGGCCGTCTGACCATTCCCTCCACAGACGCTGCCTGAACTATCGAGTTACTTTGTGTTTTGCCTCTTCATTGATGTTCGATGATGTAAGGGCGGCACGGTGGCGCAGCGGTAAAGTTGCTGACTTACAGCGAATGCAGCGCTGGAGACTCAGGTTCGATCCTGACTACGGGTGCAGAGTTTGTACGTTCTCTCCGTGACCTGCGTGGGTTTTCTACGAGATCTTCGGTTTCCTCCCACATTCCAAAGACGTACAGGTGTGTAGCTTAATTGACTGGGTAAATGTAAAAATTGTCCCTAGTGTGTGTAGTGTTAAAGGTGCGGGGATCGCTGGGAGGCACAGACTCGGTGGGCCGAAGGGCCTGTTTCTGCGCTGTATCTCTAAATCTAAAAAATCTAAAAATCGAAACCTGGCTCCCAACTTCAGCACAACAAAGCTCCCATGAACGACAATAAGGACAAAAGGATCCGATTTTAGTCAAGAGGTGTCTCTTTGAAGGGTTAACGATGGTCAGGGCATGGGTGACTTTTGCACCTCTTTTTTTAATTCCACAAAGGGATGCCCCTCAGTCTGAAGAAGGGTCTCGACCCAAAACGTCACCCGATCCTCTCCAGAGATGCTGCCCGTCCCGCTGAGTTATTCCAGCATTTTGTGTCTAGTTTCTCTTTGAGAGCAGCCTTCCTTCCCCCCCCCCCCCCCCCCCCCCCCCCACACACACACACACTAGTCCTTCTACTCATTCCACTGTTCACATCCTTGAATCACTGTCGTTAGCACATCTTCCCCAGCCAACAATGGGCCATTGTCGGTTCCACCCTTCCTGAGGTCACCTGTTGCCGGCCCTGTTTTGTTCTGGCCTTCTCTGTCTTTCAATCTGAAGAAGGGTTCCCCGACCCAAAATGTCACCTATTCCTCCTTTAATCTGCGTAGCGTAGATGACCCGATTATAATATCAATACACCGTGGATGGCTCGATTGTAAACAGATATAGTCTTTTCACTGGCTCGTTAGCACGCGACAAAAACTTTTCACTGTACCTTGAGACAGGTGACAATAAACTAAATTCAAATTCCTTTTTTTCTCCAGAGATGCTGCCTGAACCGCTGAGTTACTCCAGCCTTTCGTCAAGTCAAGTCAAGTCAATTTTATTTGTATAGCACATTTAAAAACAACCCACGTTGACCAAAGTGCTGTACATCTGATTAGGTACTAAGGAAAAAAATGAAACATACAGTAGCACGCAAACAGTTCACAGCGCCTCCTCAATGAGCCTCAAACGCTAGGGAGTAGAAATAGGTTTTGAGCCTGGACTTAAAGGAGTCGATGGACGGGGCAGTTCTGATGGGGAGAGGGATGCTGTTCCACAGTCTAGGAGCTGCAACCGCAAAAGCGCGGTCACCCCTGAGTTTAAGCCTAGACCGCGGGATAGTGAGTAGCCCCAAGTCGGCCGACCTGAGGGACCTGGAGTAAGAGAGGGGGGTTAGAAGATTTTTGATGTAGGGGGGGGGGGGGGGGAATGTCCATTTAGGGCTTTATACGTGAATAGGAGGAGCTTGAAGTTGATTCTGTACCGTACAGGGAGCCAGTGGAGAGAGGCCAGAATCGGGGTGATGTGGTCCCTTTTACGGGTACCCGTCAGGAGTCTCGCTGCGGCGTTTTGGACCAGTTGCAGGCGGGACAGGGAAGATTGGCTGATCCCAGTGTATAGGGAGTTGCAGTAGTCTAGGCGGGAGGAAATGAAAGCGTGAATGATTTTTTCAGTGTCGTCGAATTGGAGGAAAGGTTTGATTTTAGCTATGGTTCGAAGTTGGAAGAAGCTGGCTTTTACCACAGCGTTGACTTGGTTATCAAATTTTAATGCAGAGTCAAATATCATGCCGAGGTTTTTGACATGCGGTTTGACTAGGCAGGATAGACTTCCAAGATTGCCTGTTATCGATTTGATGGAGTCGGGGGGGGCCGAATAGGATGACCTCAGACGTCATCATCTTTGGTATTAAACCAGCACCTGCAGTTCCTTTCTACACAACCTTGGTTTCATGTTTGATTTGAAAGACGACACCCTAGAGCGTGTAGCATTTCCTCAGCTCTGCGCTGAAGTGACGTCCCCGGATTTTATATTCATACAAGAAGGGAAATTGTAAAGTTGATGTCAGGTTCATGATGTAATGACAACGAGAAGTGCTTTCACTGCCATTGCGTCTGCAGCTTCCACTCCGTCATTGAATCAATGATTCAATGATACTTTATAAGAAAATAACTGCAGATGCTGGTACAAATCGAAGGTATTTATTCACAAAATGCTGGAGTAACTCAGCAGGTCAGGCAGCATCTCAGGAGAGAAGGAATGGGTGACGTTTCGGGTCGAGGCGTCAGGTCCGGGTCGGGTCTGAAGAAGGTTCTCGATCCAAAACGTCACCCATTCCTTCTCTCCTGAGATGCTGCCTGACCTGCTGAGTTACTCCAGCATTTTGAGAATAAATACCAATGATGCTTTATTGTCACATGTGCCTAGGCACAGTGAAGTGTTTTTTTTTTGCATACAACCCGGTAATATCACACAGCAGACCTCACCTGGGCAGTGCCCAAGAGTTGCCAGGTTTCTGGCGCTGATAAAGTTACAAAAAGTCATCTTCTGCTCGCGGTTTGCGAACCTGGCCTGCTGCTGCACCCGGCAGCTGGTGCCCCCCCCCCCCGCCCAAGGGTCCCCCTTTTATTCTCAGTGGTCCCCTGCCCGGTCCCCCCTATGTTGTTGGCAGCCCCCCCCTATGTTCTCGGTGACCCTCCTCGCTCTTTGCGACGCGGGTCCCCCTACGCTCTCAACGGCCCTCTTTGCTCTCGACTGTCCACCTCGCTCTCAGTCTCCCTTGCAACACATGTACTTGGGCGGCACAATGGCGCAGCTGACAGCCACCGCATACCACCAGAGTCCCGGGTTTATTCCTGACCTCGGATGCTGACTGCGTACACTTTGCACGTTCTCCCTGTGATCGCATGGGTTTCCTCCGGGCGCTCCGGTTTTCTCCCACGTCCCAAACGGCATGCGGGTGTGTAGATTAACTGGCCTCTGTAAATTGCCCCCTAGTGTGTAGGGTAGTGGATGCAAAAGTGGGATAACATAGAACTAGTGTCAAACGGGTGACCGATGGTTGGCATGGACCCGGTGGGCCAAAGGGCCTGTTTCCATGCTGTATCTCTAAACATGTACACTGGATTCTCCTTGGTGTCTAAAATTAAAGCAGCTGACAATGTATACTGGAAAGGAGAGGTTTCTGTCTCCTTCCCAAAGTCCACAAACAAGACTGCCATAGCTGACCCATCTGCTCCTAATCATCTACAGAATTCATCTCCAAATTGGCCACAGCTTTACTATATTCTCTCCTAACTGAAATGTGAGGTAAAGATAGACACAAAGTGCTGGAGTAACTCAGCAGGTCAGGCAGCATCTCTTGAGAACATGGATATGTGATGATATGTAATGCAAATTATATCTAATGTTATCATTGTAGTTTTATTTTAATAAAACACATGGAACATTGAAAATTACAGTGCATGAACAGGCACGTTGGCCCTCCAAACCCATACTGAACACAATGCCAAGCTGAACTAATCTCATGGATTCATAGATTGATGAGTCATTTAGCATGGAAACTGCCCCTTCGGCCAAACCTGCCCAGGCTTCGTTTAGGAAAGAACTGCAGATGCTGGTTTAAATCGAAGGTAGACACAAAACTATACAGTGCGCAGATTCAAGATAAAGGGAATAATGTATAGTCCAAGATAAAGCCCAGTAAAGTCAGATTAATGATAGTTCAAAGGTCTCCAATGATGTAGATTGTAGGACAGGACCACTGTGATAGCTTGGTTCAGTTGCCTGATAACTGCTGGGAAGAAACTGTCCCCGAATCTGGAGGCTTTCAGAGGAACATTAGGCAAATCTTTCTGACTATCCAAATTTATATCTAATGTTATCGCTGCAGTTTTTAATATAAAACATAGAACATCGAAAAGATCACACAGGCCCTTTGACCCACAATGTCCGTGTGGCAGATCAAGATGCCCCATTTACATGTCCCACTTGCCCGTGCTTGGTCCATAGCCCTCTAAAACTTTCCTGCCCATAACTTTTCATTTGCCTGCACATGGTCCATATCCCTCTGTTCCCTGCCTCTCCATGCGTTTATCTAAAAACCTCTTAAACAGCACTATTGTATTGGCCTCCACCACCACTCCTGACAGCTCTTTCCAGACACCCTCCACCCTCTGTGTGAAAAAAACTTTGTCTGTACATTCCTTTAAACCTTGTCCCTCTCAACTTAAAAGTATGCATTCCAGTTTTTGTGCAATTGGTTAGATCTGCCAACCAAATAATCATCCTGAATCCAGCATGGGTGACGAAATATGGATACAAATTCTTGACAATATATAATGTGGAAAGGGCACAGAAAATATTTACGAGGATGTTGCCAGGACTCGATCAAGGAGAATGAGGAGTGATCTTATGGAAGTGTATAAAATCATGAGAGGAATACATTGGGTAAATGCACAGAGTCCCTTGACCAGAGTAGGTGAATCGAGGACCAGAGGACATAGGTTTAAGGTGAAGGGGAAAAGATTTAATCAGAATCTGAGGAGTGACTTTTTCACGCAAAGGGTGGTGGGTGTATGGAACAAACTGCCAGAGGAGGCAGTTGAGGCAAGGACTATACCAACGTTTAAGAAACAGTTGGACAAATACATGGATAGGACAGGTTTGGAGGGATATGGCCCACGGAGGCGGCATGGTGGTGCAGCGGTAGAGTTGTTGCCTTACAGCGCTTACAGCGTCGGAGACGGGTTCGATCCCGACTACGAGTGCTGTCTGTACGGAGTTTGTACGTTCTCCCCGAGGCAGCGTGGGTTTTCACTGAGATCTTCGGTTTTCTCCCACACTACAAAGATGTACAGGTTTGTGGGTTAATTGGCTTGGTATAATTGTAAATTGTCCCTAGTGTGTGTAGGGCAGTGTTAGTGTGCGGGGATCGCTGCACAGCACGGACTCGGTGGGCCGAAGGGCCTGTTACCGCGCTAGTATCTCCAAACTAAACTAAAACTAAGTGCGGGCCAGTGGGAATAGTGTAGCTGGGACATGTTGGTCAGTGTGGGCCAGTTGGGTCAAAGGGCCTGTTTTCACGCTGCATGCTCTATGACTGAGTGTGGGTTAGAGTGAAGGTTTGTAGAGCTTCGGGGCAATGGATAAAAACTGTGACCGTCTCAAGCCCCCTGAAGAAGAGCCATCGACATCATCTCACCCTCTAGCCATCTCTCCATAGTCCTTTAATTCAAAGATTTATTCACTTCCTATTTAAAAGCAATTATGGATTATGCTTCCACCACACTTACCGCTGGTGCCTTCCATTTTCTGACTACTCTCTCGGCTTAAAAATAATTTATTTTTAATTCATACACACGGATGTGGGCACCGCTGGCAAACACAGCTTTTTTCACCCATCATTAATTTCCCCTGAGGGGATGGTGGTGAACAAGCTGCCGGAACCAGTGCAAACTGTGGGGTGAAGGTACATCCAGTGCGCTGTAACTCTCCAGAAATTCACTCCATATAACTGTTGGCATTGATGCAAAAAATTGCTGCCCACTCATTTCAGTACACCACCTCCCCCAAACAGCACAGTTTTGCGTACATTGGCTCATAGGACTCCTATACATCAGCGATACCAAGCGTAGACTCGGACACCGTTCCGCCCCACACTTGCGCCAAGGCTTCCTCCATCTTAAGCTTCATCTTAACCCCCCATCCCATATTGACCTTTCCGTCCTGGGCCTCCTCCATTGCCAGAGTGAGATACACTGGGTAAATGCACAGAGTCTCTTGCCCAGAGTAGGCGAGTCGAGGACCAGCGGACATAGGTTTAAGGTGAAGGGGAAAAGATTCAATCAGAATCTGAGGGTAACTTTTCTCTTGCAAAGGGTGGCGGGTGGCAAACTGGAGGAACAGCGCCTCATATTCCACTTGAGCAGCTTACAACCCAGCAGTAGAAACGTTGACATTTCTAATGTTAGGTAACTTCTACATACACGCCCATCCCTCTTCCCCTCCTTTCTTCCCCTCTTCCTCCACTAAATGTCAATTAACCAGTTCCAGTGTTCGTAATTATATATATATATATATATATATCCCTCTTGTGATCACACTGTCTCGAGCCAACAATTGGCCTATTAGTGAACCATCCTGCTTGAGGTCATCTGTTGCCGGCCCTGACTAGTCCTGATCTTTTCTTTCTTCCATCCCCCCCACCCCACGACAATCAGTCTGAAGAAGGGGCGGCACGGTGGCGCAACGGTAGAGTTGCTGCTTTACAGCGAATGCAGCGCCGGAGACTCAGGTTCGATCCTGACTACGGGTGCTGCACTGTAAGGAGTTTGTACGTTCTCCCCGTGACCTGCGTGGGTTTTCTCCGAGATCTTCGGTTTCCTCCCACACTCCAAAGACGTACAGGTATGTAGGTTAATTGACTGGGTAAATGTAAAAATTGTCCCTAGTGTGTGTAGGATAGTGTTAATGTACGGGGATCGCTGGGCGGCGCGGACTTGGTGGGCCGAAAAGGCCTGTTTCAGCGCTGTATCTGAAATATGAAAATAAATATGAAAATATGAAATAAGGGTCCCATCCAGAAACATCACCTATCCGTGTTCTCAGTCAGAGATGCTGACTGACCCACTGATACTCTATATTTATTGTATCTATTTTGAATCTTCCAATTTTAGGTAACCACCTACTGACCCTCCCATACCCCTCCCCCTTTCTACCCCACACGACTCCTTTCTCCCCACCCCCTCCCCTTCCCGGTGCCCCACCTGCACTTCCACCTATTTCTTCCCTCCTGCTATTTTCTATTTACAATTTGCAACTCTTTAATCCTGTCTCAAACCTTCTGCTTTTATCTCTGGACTTTGTTCCAACCATTTTGTTTATCAACCGCCCCCCCCCCCCTCACCTGCATCCACCTATTACCTGTCCCTTCTTGCTTCCATTTTTCTTTTCCCCTACCCTCTCCCCCCTCCCCCCCCCCCCGGCCCTCCACCACAATCAGTGTGGTGAAGGGTCTCGACCCAAAACGTCACCTATCCATGTTCACTGGAGATGCTGCCTAATCCACTGAGTTACTGCATTAAGACATTGCTAACTTCTTAACAGTCTATGACGTACTTTGGTAGTATGGTAAAAATTATAATGTACAGAAAACTAGCATGATCAAGGACAAGTCTCACCCTTCTCCCCCCCCCCCCCCTCCCCCCTCCCATCAGCCAAGAGGTTTAGAAGTGTGAACACGCTCAACCATTTGATCATGGCTGATCTATCATGTTCCCTGTCAACTCCATTCTCCTGCTTTCTCCCAATATTTCTATCATTATTTTGTATTAAACTGAGGCATTGTTTTCTTTGACAGGTAGGATGTAAAAGAGTCCAGGAGGAAAAGCAGGGAGGATTTTCTCAGAGACCTGACTGTAATTTATCTCTCAATGCTGAACACTACCCAGCCATTATCACAATGGTGCTGCTGGGAAGATGCTGGGAACAAACTGACTGCTGTTTAGTTTAGTTTAGTTTAGTGTATTGTTTGTCACATGTGCCGAGGTACAGTGAAAGGCTTTTTGGACTTAGGCTTTAGAGATGCAGTATAGAAACAGGCCCTTTGGCCCTCTGATTCTGAGCCAAGCAGTGATCCCGCACAATTTACAATTTTACCAAAGCCAATTAACCTACAAACCTGTATGTCTTTGGAATATGGGAGGAGACTGGAGCACCCAGAGAAAATCTTTATTCCTTGAAGTGCATGAAGATGAGGGGTGATCTTAGATAGATGTACAAGATCATGGGAGGAGTAGATTGTTGTAAATGCACAGGGCAGCATGTTGGTGCAATGGTAGAGTCTCTGCCTTACAGCATCAAAGACCCGTGTTTGATCCTGACTATGGATGCTGTCTGTATGGAGTTTGTACTTTCTCCCTGCAACCGCGTGGGTTTTCTCCGGGTGCTCCAGTTCCCTACCACACTCCAAAGACGCACAGGTTTGTAGAGTAATTGGCTTTGGTTAAATTGTGTCTCGTGTGCAGGGTAGTGCTAGTGTACGGTGTGAACGCTGGTCGATATAGAGCCGGTGGGGCGATGGGTCTGTTTCCGTGCTGTAACTCTAAACCAAACTAAACTACAACATGGATACAGGTCCCGTAGCCCACCTTCCACGCTGCCCATCGATCAGCCATTCACACACTGGTTTCATGTTATTCCACTTTCGCTTCGACACACTACTCACTCGGGGCAATTTATAGAGGCCAACTATCCCACGAACACATACATCTTTGGGACTGGGTGTACTGAAGGACCCGTTTCTGCACTGTGTCTCTAAACTAAGCTAAACATTTGGAAGATCAGGGCAGATCAAATGCTGCAGTAACTCTGAAGGTTGAGCAGCATCTGTGGAGGGAAACGGACTATTGACATTTTCGGGTCAGGACCCTTCTTCCGACTATCACAGGTCCTGGCTTGAAATGTTGTTTTCCCATTCCCTTCCACAGATGCTGCCAGGCCATCTGAGATTTTCTAGCATATCATATTTCCCTTAAGATTTAAGCTTCAGGGCCCTAGTGAGACCGCACCTAGAGTACTGTGTGCAGTTTTGGTCTCCAAATTTGAGGAAGGATATTCTTACTATTGAGGGCGTGCAGCGTAGGTTTACGAGGTTAATTCCCGGAATGGCTGGACTGTCATATGTTGAAAGACTGGAGCGACTAGGCTTGTATACACTGGAATTTAGAAGGATGAGAGGGGATCTTATCGAAGATTATTATGGGGTTGGACACGTTAGAGGCAGGAAACATGTTCTCAGTGTCGGGGGAGTCCAGAACAAGGGGCCACAGTTTAAGAATAAGGGGTAGGCCATTTAGAACTGAGATGAGGAAAAACTTTTTCAGTCAGAAAGTTGTGAATCGGTGGAATTCTCTGCCTCAGAAGGCAGTGGAGGCCAATTCTCTGAATGCATTCAAGAGAGAGCTCGATAGAGCTCTTAAGGATAGCGGAGTCAGGGGGTATGGGGAGAAGGCAGGAACGGGGTACTGATTGGGAATGATCAGCCATGATCACATTGAATGGCGGTGCTGGCTCGAAGGGCCGAATGGCCTCCTCCTGCACCTATTGTCTATTGTCACACAAACAGCGCCCAGGGTGATCGAACCCGCGTCTCTTGCGCTGTGAGGCAGCAGCTCCACCAGCTACTCCACTGTAAATAAGACCCAGTTCAGCAAAACCATCTTATAGCACAGTAACCACACACTTTCCCTGCCATGAGTATTATTCAACAATCTGCTTTATCAGCGGAAACTAAAATATGTATTTTGATTATTTCTGCTTACAGGTATAAAAAAAAACCCTCCAAAGTCGCTGTGTTAAAAAAGAAATAAAATCAGTACCGGACCCGGGTGCGGTTCCTGTAATCCTAGCCTTGTCTGTAAACTGGCCCTTGGCTTTTCCATCAGCATTGTGAGACCTGAGCACATTTACACAGGCGCTGTTTCAACGCAGCTCCTCCAGGGGCTTGGCTCGGCAGTGCAGCTTCAACCATGTACTGTTGAACGCTGCAGAAAGGCAAACTTTCAAAGAAGACGAGGGGCACTGGGTGTTGGGAGGGCGAGCAGGGCAATTCGGAGACTGGTGGGACTCAGACCCATGGAGAAAGAAGGAGTGTGAGAGGAAGTGTGAGAGGGAGTGTGAGAGGGTGTGAGTGTGAGAGGGAGTGTGAGAGATTCTAGCCCTGGACACGACAATGCAAATGTACCAATCCACCTGATTCACAGGGAAGTCGTGCATGTAGGCACGCTAACCAGTCGCCTGGTAATGCATCGTACTGCCGGCCAACCTTTATCGCCACGTTTTGCCAGAAGGCGGAGGCTTCATTGCACCGACTCCATAAGGAAGGGAGGGAGGGAAGGGGTGAAGGAGGGAGGGGGGGTGAGGGAGGGGGTGAAGGAGGGAGGGAGGGAGGGGGTGAATGGGTGAAGGAGGGAGGGGGTGAGGGAGGGGGGGGTGAAGGAGGGAGGGAGGGGGTGAATGGGTGAAGGAGGGAGGGAGGGGGTGAGGGAGGGGGTGATGGAGGGAGGGAGGGAGGGGTGAAGGAGGGAGGGGTGAAGGAGGGAGGGAGGGGGTGAATGGGTGAAGGAGGGAGGGGGGTGAAGGAGCGGTGAAAGGCTGCTTAACACATTGGATTATTCGTTTCTTCAATTTCGACCAAGAGCAGAATCCTTTAAACCCCTGAACCCCAGACTTAATTTTGTGTTAAACCATTAAATGGAAGAAATCTATGGGCCTAACTGAAACGCCCAATTTGAGGCGGTGGTATTCCTTGCTGAAAACAAAAACTTATGGTTTGGAGTGAAGCAACCCATGATATATTTTATTAAATGCAAAGTTAGTGGGTTTCCACTCCCCCCCACAAAAAAAAATCGCTCATCCTTATAAATTCCATGCCGCGAATGAGAATTCAGAATGTCTTGCAAGATTTGACTGTAGATGGCGTCCTCTCTCGTTAAAACGGGGTTCCTTTAAACGGCTGCAACAGGTTGAGACTGCGCTCTATAAACAGCTCTCAGGGAGTGGAGCGCTCCCTCCTATACAAGTCTCTCGTTCTCTGAAGAAGCAACCGGCTAGGCGTCCAGCGAGGAATATATATCTCTCTCTCTCTCTCCTTTGACTCACTGCGTTTATAAAGGAATCCCCTTTCCTCCCATCCATCCATCCATCCATCCGTCCTCACACGCAGGGGAGAAAGCACTGTTTTCTGGAGAGCCTACCCTCATTTATTGCTGGATTGTTATTTCTCTTTAAAAATCAAAACAACAACAATGCGGAAACTGCGGGAAGAAACGATTTAATAACGATTCCGGGAGCTCCAGAAGTCTCAACCCAGTGGAATGCGGTAAAACACGACTGAGTCTTGGATTAATATTATCACGTGTTGATAGTCAGGAACATTTTACGGTTTTTGTTTTTTGCAAAATAACTTATTAGCCTGATGGCATTAAATTTCAATCCGCATCGCTCTGGAGTTTAATTATACATGCGATTTTTTTTGTGTTGTTTTTGTATGTTGATGCTTGTTTTTGATCTGCTTGTTGTGGGTTTTGTCCGGACAGTTTGTTTATTGCTGCCAAGTGTAGACGTTGACTAGGGCTTATTCATTCTCACGCACACACACCCACACCCACCCCTCACCCCGATTACACGGACCTGAGTTAGTTAATCTTGTGACGCTCAAAGCAGGCGAGGCATGAGAAAGAGGGAAGGGGGAAAAAAAACTGCGAGACTGATCCCGTTTCACTGGGAGGAGTGATTGCGAGGGAGGGAGGGAGGGAGAGAGAGAGAGAGGGTGGGAAGAGAAAGCAAAGCGTACAGCGCCAAGCTCCGTGTGTGTGTGAGAGAGAGAGAGAGAGAGAGAGAGAGAGAAACGCAAAAGCAAACTCCTAAAGCCGGTGCTGCGGGTTCCTCGGATACAGACACACTAACGCCGAGGTAAGGGGCAGTACACAGACCAACCTGCTTTCTTTTCATTGTAAATCGTTTTTTTTTGGATATGGGGGGAAGAGGAGATAAAATATATTAATTTTGGTGTCGATCGTCATTTGCGTTGTGTGTTCAAGAGAGAAAAATGCACCTGCATTTGGTTACCAAGGCTGAAGGTGTATTTAAACCGAACCCCTTGTAAAACCCAAAGCTTGGCTTGGAGAGACTTGAAACCGCGGTGCGTTTAATATTGGGAGATCGGACTTGGTGTAAAATGTTAAAGAGCCGCGTAGGAAAATCTCCGATCATCGTAAGGGGGAAACCCGCGACTGATTTAATAAGGGTCGGGGGGGGGGGGGGATATCATAGATTCCCACTGATTCTTTTAAATATATAATGTAAATTACAGCTCGATTCGTGACGCGAAGCTCAATGTTAACGTGGAATTTGGTCATTTAAAAAATAAATTCAGTATATCGTCTCTACTTCCTCCTTTTTCGCCGCCCGGCTTTGCAACAGCAAGGCAATATCTCAATTCCTCTCTGCTACAATTTTTGCGCGTTCGTTCGCTCGCTCGCTTTCTCCCCACCCCACCCCCGCCTCCCCGTTTTCCTCCCCACCCCACGTTAGTCCGGGGAGGTGTTCGTCTATTCGCCGCCCACACCACCCGCCTTTCCTCCCCCGAAATTTGCAAGCGTCGTTGTTTTTTTTCCGCTTGCACTGTAGCTTGGATGAGCGCTGCCACTTTAACCACACCGCACACTGCCTGCCTTGCTTAGGAAAGGGTTTCTCCAATGGCTTTTAGCAAATGGGATTTTCTCGGCCAGGTTTAAACCTCCCCCCCCCCTTGTTGTTGGAGAATGCAGACGGGGCAGACGCCTCTGCTCCACTCTATAGAGAGGCACTCACTGCGTGTGTGTGTATGCATTCTGACTGTGTGGACATGGAATGCTCTCGGATCCGCATGGAACTCGCTGCTCGCCGCCTTCAAATAAGTTGCGTTGCACGATTGATGTGAGCGACAGGACCTTGTTAGAACTCGTAATAAAAAAGGCTGGGCTGATATTTTCACCGAAGTTCAAGGATTTTGTTTAATTTATTGTCCCTTTTTTTAATCCTTCCCTTCCAACCATCCCTCCCCTCCACCTATCATTTCCCCCCTTTTCCCCTTCCCCTCGCCCTGTTTCTTCTCCTTTCCATCCTCGCTCTTTGCCCCTCTTACACTTCCTTGTATCTCTCTCTCTCTCTGTTTGTCTCACTCTCTCTCCCTCCCTCCCTCTGTCTCTCTCTCTCCCCCTCCATCCCTCCCTCTGTCTCTCTTTCTCATCTCCCCCCCTCTCCTACATCTCCCACCTCCCTACAACTCTCCTTTTCCCACCTCCCCCTCTTTCTCCCACCTCCATCCATCTCTCTCTCTGGGTCTCCTCTTCCGCCCTCCATCTCTGCCTGTCCTCTCCCACCTCCCCCATTTCCCTCACACCTCCCTCCCACTTTTTCTCTCCCTCCTCCCTCATTCCCCACACCCTCCCACTTTCTCCTTTCCCTCCCACTTTCTCCATTCCCTCTCTCTCTCTCTCTCTCTCTCTCTCCCCCCTCTCCCTCTCTCTCCCGCTCCACAGTTGGCACCGCACTTGTTGACGCCGATGGCCCGGGTCCCGACCTCCGCCTACCGCGGCTTGCTGGCGTTCCTCGCCCTGTGGCCGCTGCCCGGTTCCCTGGCACAGAGTTTGGTGACCTTCAGCCTGCCCGAGGAGCAGCCTCCCAACACGCTGATCGGAAACCCGGGCGAAAGCCTGGGTCTGGAGCGGGACAACCGGCTGTTCAAGCTGGAGCTGGGCCAACCCTACCTGCGGGTGGACCAGACAGGGGGCAACCTGTACACCACGGAGACGTCCATCGACCGGGAGAAGATGGTGTGCGACAGGCCCACCGAGTGCCAGCTGGAGTTTGAGATCTCGGTCACCGACACCATGTACAACTCTCACACCGTGCTGGTGGAGGGCAGGATCCTGGTGCAGGACGTCAACGACAACTCCCCGTCCTTCAGCTCGCCGGTCATCACCATCTCCATCCCCGAGCACACCCCGCCGGGCACTCTGGTCAACATCCCCACTGCCAGCGACCGAGACGCCGGCACCAACGGCGTGTCAGGGTACGAGCTGCTGGGCAACGAGGGCCAGGGTCTGTTCAGCCTGCAGGTGGCCGAGGAGCACGGCGAGAGGTTGCCCCAGCTGATAGTCACCGGCTCCCTGGACAGGGAGAGGAGGGACACGTACGACCTGACTGTGAGGGTGGTGGACGGGGGGGAGCCGCCCAGGAGCAGCACCTCCGTGCTGAGGGTCAGCGTGCTGGACATCAACGACAACGCTCCCCAGTTCGAGAGGCACGCCTACCAGGGGTCGGTGGAGGAGAACAGCCCGGCGGGCACGTCCATCCTGCAGGTCAGGGCCACCGACGTGGACCTGGGGGACAACTCTCGGGTGGAGTACACCTTCGCCCAGGCGGCGGAGAGCGCCAGGAGACTGCTCCGCCTGGACAGGACCACCGGCTGGATCACGGTGCAGGGGCCGGTGGACAGGGAGCAGGTCAGCCAGTTCAGGTTCTACGTGCACGCCCGGGACAGGGGCCCGATCCCCAAGCAGGACAGGGCCTCGGTGGTCATCTCGGTGCGGGACACCAACGACAACGCCCCGGCCATCGAGATCAGGGGCATCGGCCTGGTCACCCACCGGGACGGGGTGGCGCTGATCGACGAGGACGCCCCCGTCGACTCGCCCGTCGCCCTGGTGCAGGTGTCTGACCGGGACGAGGGGGAGAACGCGGCCGTGACCTGCATCGTGGCCGGGGACGTGCCCTTCCAGCTCAAGCCGGCCAGCGAGGCCAGCAGCGAGAAGAAGAAGAAGAAGTTCTTCCTGCAGACCACCTCCTCCCTGGACTACGAGAAGGTCCAGGAGTACGTGATCCGGATCGTGGCCGTGGACTCTGGCAACCCGCCCCTGTCCAGCACCAACACCCTGAAGGTCAGGGTGGCCGACGTCAACGACAACGCCCCGGTCTTCGCCCAAAACCGCATGACCTTGGCGATCCTGGAGAACAACAGGCCCCCGACCTTCCTCCGCCGGCTGGACGCCACCGACGCCGACAGCGGCACCAACGCCGAGCTGGTCTACTCCCTGCACCCGGACCAGGCCGTCCAGGGGCTGTTCCAGATCAACCCCAACACTGGGGAGGTGAGGGTGGTCTCGGTCCTGGACCGCGAGCACAGGGGGCGCTACGAGTTCAAGGTGGCGGCGGCCGACAAGGGGGACCCCAGCCTGAAGGGGACGGCCACCGTGGTGGTCAACGTCCTGGACGAGAACGACAACGACCCCCGCTTCATGCTCAACGCCTACAACTTCTCGGTGCGGGAGAACCTGCCCCCCTCCAGCCCCGTGGGGATGGTCACGGTGTCCGACGCCGACCAGGAGGCCAACGCCAGGGTCACTCTGTACGTGGACCCCGACAACGGCGAGTTTGAGATCCAGAACGGCACCGGGACCATCCTCTCCAGGGTCTCCTTTGACCGGGAGCGCCAGAGCACCTACACCTTCCAGCTGAAGGCGGTGGACGGCGGGACACCCTCCAGGTCGGCCTACGTGAGTGTCACCATCAACGTGTTGGACGAGAACGACAACACCCCGTTCATCACCCAGCCGTCCAATTCCTCCTTCCAACACGTCAACCCCTTCAGCGCCGTGGGGTCGGTGGTGGAGAGGGTCAAAGCCGAGGACATGGACATTGGGAGCAACGCCAACCTGACCTACCACATCGTCGGGGGCAACCCCTTCGGACTGTTCCACATCTCGCACTCTGGGAGCCTGACCCTGGAGAAGGAGTTGATGCGCCGCCACTACGGCTTGCATCGGCTGGTGGTCCAGGTGAGAGACGGTGGGACTCCGGCCCGCTTTGCCACCGCCCTGGTGCACATGTACATCAACGACACCATGGGCAACGTCAGCCTGGTGGAAGCATTGGTGGGCCACAGCCTCAACACCCCGCTGGACGTCGACATCGCCGGCGACCCCGAGTACGAGAAGAGCAAGCAGAGGAGCAACGTCCTGTTCGGGGTGATCGCCGGCATCATCGCGGTCATCCTGGTGATCGTGGTCGTGGTGCTGGTCCGCTACTGCCGGCAGAAGGAAGCCAAGAGCGGCTACCAGGCGGGCAAGAAAGAGACCAAGGATCTGTACACCCCCAAGCAGACCAGCAAAAACGCCAAGCACAAGGACAAGAAAAACAAGCCCCCCAAACCATCCAAGCCACTGGAGGCCGAGGAGAGCGGCGCGCAGAGGGGATTACAATTCAACTTGATCAACGAGTCCAACACTGACAGTCCACGGATTCACCTGCCGCTGAACTGTAACCCGGGCAGCCCCGACCTCGGGAGACATTACAGGTCCAATTCCCCCCTCCCATCAATTCAGCTCCATCCACAGTCGCCGACTGCAGGGAAGAAACACCAAGTGGTGCAAGACCTGCCCGCGACCAACACCTTTGTTGGAACCGGAGACAACAACTCGACCGGGTCGGACCAGTACTCTGATTACAGCTACAAGACCAACCCCCCGAAGTACAACAAACAGGTAGGCAGACTTGTGTGTGCCCCTGGTACCCAATAACCCCCCACCCCTCCCTCCCTCCTCAAAGCACTGGGGACGATTTCTTAATGTTAATTAACATTTCAACTATCTTAAATCTCTTATAATGTCAGAATTTCTTTTTGAGTGAAGTGAACGGTGTGAAGTAAACCGGCGTGCTATATATTTATTATTTCAAGTCGATGGTCTTGTTTTGGTTCGCATTCAATGCAATATTAACGCGAAACCGTGCAGTGCGTTCTTAAAAGCAAAGGCGTGTTTAAGGAGGGAACGCCCTACCTAATAAATATCTTGTAGACTAATGGTGCATGAGGTTAGACACGTGTGTACACTTTCTGCCTGTAATATTCTAGATTCGCGTCTGCCCCCACTAGTATCCCGGCAGATTTAAATATCTGCTCACGTCCCTGCTTTGGAAGCGCTTGAATGTGAAGCTTATTGAAACGCACGTTTCTTTTTTCCAATTTACAACTGTGTGTGTTTTTTTTAAAAAAGCTCGTTAACAAACCGGGAGAACAAGGTGCTTGATCCCCTCCCCACCCCCCTCCCTTAATAATTGTTATTCCAACAACCGAGCCTTTCCCAGAACTGCAGGTTTAAATCTGACCCAAGGCACCTACCTCAGTTATACGTTTCAGTACGTCTGTGGCGTTTGCTCGTTGACATATTTGTGACCTGGTTTTGTGTTTTTGAGTGTCTTTGCAGAAGCGATTTCTGCTTGAAAGCAGCCTTGTTTAAAAAAAACCATGTTGAAATACGTGTGTTTATTTTTTTTTTAAAACAGCTATTTTTTCTGGATTATTAACTGGAAAGCTGTATTGGCATATTTTATTTTATAATATTGTGATCAGTGAATTTATTCCCGATGGGCGATAAATTGGTAACATTTCCGATTCAATAAACATTGGCTTATTTGGTATGTCTTATTCCATCGCAAAGGATTTTTTTTTCTTGATTATTTTATTTTGAAATTTCACCAGTCTCCTTCTGGTGGTGGTACAACTCAGCTGAACGTTGCTGTTTTGTTATTTATCGTATAATATAGGTACTCTCGGCCACAGTGCTCAATTATACTTTCATTCGTGTGTAACCCTTTCCACAGTAGATGTATAATGTAGAGGCTGAATTTGCCGTATAGCTGCTTGAGTTATTGGGTACACAGTAAGTACCTCTAATGTCAAAGCTAATGTATTAGACAAGGTTTATTATATACTGGGCGCCTGACAAATGTAATGTCTGTGGAGAAATCTCACGTCCCCTTGCAATTTCCCTCTTTTTTGTTCTCTCTCTCTTTCACCCCCCCCCTCTCTCTCTTTCACCCCCCCCCTCTCTCTCTCTTTCACCCCCCCCCCATCTCTCTCTCTTTCACCCCCCCTCTCTCTCTCTCTCTCTCTCTCTCTCTCTCTCTCTCTCTCTCTCTCTCTCTCTCTCTCTCTCTCTCTCTCTCTCTCTCTCTGCCTTCTTTCCCTTGCTATTTCATTGCCTCCCCGACTCCCTTTCTCACTACTTTAATGATCCAATGCTTTCTCTGATTCAATACATAATATGAATTTCATTGTCTCCATCCTTTGTGCAGAAACAGGTAATTTTAGTTATGAACCCAGAGAATAAAGGGCATTAGCTGATGTAGTGCTGAATTGTAAAAGAGATTGTGTTGAAATTGGATGAAGGGGACAAGGCTGTGTAAAACGGAAACGAAAACAGTGAAGGCTGGAAGCACCCATCAAGTCGGGCAGCATCTGTGGAGAAACAGAGTAAACTTGTCATGTTGTAGACCCTTTATCAGAACTGAATCGGAGAGAAAACTAGTTTTAGTTAATACAGAGGATTGGAGGGGATGAAGGGAATATCATTAAGGCATTCAAGTGGATATATTCTTCTTACTCTCACAATCTCTCTCCCATTCTCTGCAAATTAAAACTCACTTGTTTTCTCTCTTTCCCAGATCTGAATGAAATATCCTAAAACTGGACATGTTTATCAGTTTTTCTTTCCACAGATGCTGCCTGACCAACTGTATTTGTCAATTTTGTTTTTAATGCAATATTTCCAAACGTTTGAGCCTTTTGTTCTTTAAACCCCTTTCATGATCACAAAGCTCTTCACATAGAAACGTAGAAAGTTGGTGCAGGAGTTGGCCTTTCGGCCCCTTGAGCCAGCACTGCCATTCAATATGATCATGGCTGATCATCCAGAATCAGTAGGTAGACATGAAATGCTGGCGTAACTCTGCAGGTCAGGCAGGTCAGGTTGAGACCCTTCTTCAGACTGATGTCAGGGGAGGGAGTGGGACCAAGATAGGATGTAGTCGGAGACAGGAAGCTAAACTCTCGTCAAAGAGAGTGTTTAGCCCATTTAGCTAACAGATTAACCTTTCATTTTAACATTCTTCTGTCAGTCTTTGTGTGTGACAGTGAAGAGAACACCTTAGTTCTGTGTTGAAAAGTTATCCTCTGAGCAGATGTTGAAACCAACAAAATGAAAACCAGAGGAAATAGGTTCAAGGTGAAGAGGGAAAGATTTAATCGGAACATGAGGGGTAATGTTTTCACTCAGAGGGTGGTGGGTGTATGAAATGAGCTGCTAGAGGAGTCAGGGACTATTGCAACGTTTAAGTAACAAATTGACAAGTACATGGATAGGATGGGTTTGGACGGATATGGGCCAAACACAGACAGGTGGGACTAATATAAATGGGGCATGTTGTTTGGTGTGAGCAAGTTGGGCTGAAGGACCTGTTTCCATGCTTTAGACATTAGAGATACAGCGAGGAAACGGTCCCTTCGGCCCACGAAGTCCACGGCGACCGACAATCCTCCTACACACTAGGGAAAAATTATAATTTTACCTAAGCCAATTATCCTACAAACCTGCACATCTTTGGAGAGTGGGCAGAAAGTGGAGCGCCCGGAAAACACCCACGCAGTCACAGGGAGAACATACAAATTCCGTGCAGTCAGCATCCGTAGTCATGATTGAACCCGGGTCTCTAGCGTTGTAAGGTAACAGCTCTATTATTGTGGTACTGTGCCTCTTGTTTACAGAAGACGACACAGAGTGCTGGAGTAACTCAGCGAGTCAGGCAGCAATTCTAGAGGACCAGGATAGGCAATGTTTCAGGTCAGGGCTGATCAATCTGAAGAAGGCTTCTGACCCAAAACATTGCCTACACATGTTCCCCTGAGATGCGGCCTGACCTGCTGAGCTAATCCAGAACTCTGTGTCTTAAGATTTATAAACATGGTGAATTTGGTACTATGACTGAAAGTTGGGTAAGATTACCCGTGAAAGTTTAAAGGTGCTGTAGCTAATTACAAGGTATTATCGTGAGCAATGTTGGGCCCCACATCTGAGGAAGGATATGCTGGTGTTGGAGAGGGTCCAGAGGAGGTTTACGAGACTGATCCCTGGGATGACCGTGTTAACATATAATGAGCGTTTGACGGCACCGGGCCTGTAGTCGCTGGAGTTTAGAAGAATGAGGGGGGACCTCATTGAAATTTACAGAATGGTTAAAGGCTTGGATGGAGTGCATGTGGAGAGGATGTTTCCACTAGTGGGAGAGTGTAGGACCAGGGGCCATAGCCTCAGAATAAAAGGACGTACCTTTCAAAAGGAGTTGAGAAGGAATTTCTTTAGTCAGAGGGTGGTGAATCTGTGGAATTCGTTGCCACAGACGGCTATGGAGGCCAAATCATTGGGTGTTTTTAAAGCGGAGTGGCGGGTTCTTGATTAGTCACCGGTTATGGGGAGAAGGCACGAGGATGGGGTTTAGAGGGAAAGATAGCTCAGCCATGATTGAATAGCGGAGTAGAGTCGATGGGATGAATAGCCTAATTCTGCTCCTTTGACGTACGAAGATAATGAGGGAGATCTGTGGGAAATTAAATCTGTTGGACAGTGAGAGAATTGTGTTGGAAGAGGGGCAGGGGTGGCAGTGCTTGTTGTATGAGGTTGGCCAATGATCAGATAATGAAGAAATCCCACTGAGGTTTAGTAAAAGTATGATTGGTATTTTCTATAGTCATAGAATATAATGAAAAGTGGGTAGTGTGGTGAGAATGATTACGAGCAGTTTCTGTAACAGTAAGATGCTGGTTTGAAGTCTGAACTCCAGAATCAATGGGACAAATAGTGTTTCACAATGTCTTATCTTATTGACAAGGTTGGGGAGAGGGAGGGGTGTAAATGAGTCTGTAGTGCCCTTGTATGTGCCCTGGATTAGGCACCGTTCATAAGAACTGGAGTGTGGACTTTGAAAGTGATACCAGCACACCTTTTGTAGGTGGACCCAGTGGATTATTTCGAGGATCGGGGGTATGGCAATACTCAACTGGATTGTTTGTATGAAAATAAAATTCACTGCGTTAGCACTTTGCATACGTGACAATAAAAACACCTTTGAACCAGTGAAGCCTAGCTTTTGGGCCGAATTACCCATCATCATGACGGCCCCAAACAATTCTCCTGTAAGTGACGTTTGACAATGTTTCCAACTCCTGGTTTGCCCCACTGTCTAGCTGAGAAGGTGCCTGACGATGAGAACAAGTTGAAATGGATTTTTTGTTTAGTGATTTACTTTGTTTGCTGACTCTCGCTGTCTGAGCTTGTTCGTGAGAGAAGGGCACTTGTAGGTCTGTATAGGAAGGAACTGCAGATGCTGGTTTAAACTGAAGATAGGCACAAAATGTTGGAGTAACAGCGGGACAGGCAGCATCTCTGGAGAGAAGGAATGGGTGACGTTTTGGGTTGAGACCCTTCTACCACTTGTAGGTGCAGGAAGGTATCCTGCCTCTCTGTCAGAGTAGACTGTACTCACTTTGGGGCTTTTGGAACAAGGGGCGATATTAGTGCAAATAACATATTACCAGTGGTAAGATGGATTACGGAGAAATACATGTTCTTCTCATTCCAAAGGTTTGTAAATACCCATAAATTAAAGACGGACACAAAATGCTGGAGTAACTCAGCGGGACAGGCAGCATCTCTGAAGAAGGGTCTTGACCCAAAACGTCACCCATTTCTTCTCTCCAGAGATGCTGCCTGTCCCGCTAAGTTACTCTAGCGTTTTGTGTCTATCTTCGGTTTAAACCAGCATCTGCAGTTCCTTCCTACCCAT
Source organism: Rhinoraja longicauda (assembly GCF_053455715.1). Classification (NCBI taxonomy): domain Eukaryota; kingdom Metazoa; phylum Chordata; class Chondrichthyes; order Rajiformes; family Arhynchobatidae; genus Rhinoraja; species Rhinoraja longicauda. The sequence goes on along the minus strand of NC_135966.1, from coordinate 36,279,918 downwards.
AATTTAAAGGTTGAGTCATGAACTGGAGTATTGTTGTTTTGTAATTTCTTTTGAAAACCACCGTTTTGATATGGCTTTTAGTTCATTTTAGAGATACAGGACGGAAGCAGGCCCTTCGGCCCACTGAGTCTACCCCCACCAGCGATCCCCTCACACTAACACTATCCTACACAAATACCAGAGACAATTTACAATTTTTCCAAAGCTAATTAACCTGCAAACATGTATCTTTTTGGAGTGTGGGAGTAAATCAGAGTACCCGGAGAGAAGCCACACGGTCACGGTCACGGGGAATGTGCAATCTTCATATGGAGGGCACCCGAAGTCTGGATCGATTTGTCCAAGACGACCTAAATGCCCCTTCTACGCTAGTTCCATTTGCCTGCATTTGGCCCGTCTCACTGTCTCCTATCCATGTAACTGTCCAAATGTCTTTAAAGTCATGTTATGGTTCAATCTAGAGGTACAGTGTGGAAACAAGCCCTTCAGCCCATCGAGTCTATGCTGGCCAACGATCGGCTGTACACTCGTTCCATGATATCCCAGTGTTGCATCCTGCACACGAGGGACAATTTGCAGAAGCGTATTCACCCGCATATCTTTGGAATGGGGGAGGAAATTGGAGCAGGGAGCAACTACAAAACAGGGAGAATGTACAAAATCCATACAGACAGCACCCGTAGCCAGGATCGAACCTGGATCTTTGGTGCTGTAAGGCAGCAACCCTACCGCTGTGCCTCAGTACCTGCCTCGTCTACCTCCACTGGCAGCTAGTTCTGTATGCCCATCATCCTCTGTGTGGAAAACGTTGCCCCTCAGGTTCCTATTAAATCTTTCCTCTCTCATCTTCAACCTATGGCCACCAGTTCCTGTTCCCTCAACTCTAGGAAATAGACTCTCTGCATTCACCCTATATATTCCCTTCAAGATTTTGTACACCTCCCATCCCCTTGCGCTCCAAGACATAAAGTCCTTCCCTTCTAACCTCTCCCTATTAGCTCAAGTGCTCGAGTTCTGGCATTTTAGTTTAGAGACGCAGCGTGGAAATGGCCCTTCGGCGACCAGTGTTCCCCTTATACTAGACCTATCCTACACACTAGGGCCAATTTACAATTTTTACCAAAGCCAAATTAATCTACAGAGCTGTACGTCTTTGGAGTGCGCAAGGAAAGTGGCGCACCTGGAGAAAACCCACGCAGTCACAGGGAGAAGGTACCAGCTCCGTGCAGACAGCAACCTTAGAAATATAGAAACATAGAAAATAGGTGCAGGAGTAGGTCATTCGGCCCTTCGAGCCTGCACCGCCATTCAATATGATCATGGCTGATCATCCAGCTCAGTAGCCTGTACCTGCCTTCTCTCCATACCCCCTGATCCCTTTAGCAAAAAGGGCCACATCTAACTCCCTCTTAAATATAGCCAATGAACTGGCCTCAACTACCTTCTGTGGCAGAGAATTCCACAGACTCACCACTCTCTGTGTGAAGAAATGTTTTCTCATCTCGGTCCTAAAAGACTTCCCCCTTATCCTTAAGCTGTGACCCCTGGTTCTGGACTTCCCCAACATCGGGAACAATCTTCCCGCATCTAGCCTCTCCAACCCCTTAAGAATTTTATATGTTTCAATAAGATCCCCCCTCAGTCTTCTAAATTCCAGCGAGTACAAGCCCAGTCTATCCAGTCTTTCTTCATATGAAAGTCCTGCCATCCCAGGGATCAGGATCGAACCCGGCTCTTGAGCTGTAAAGCAGCAACTCTACCCCTGCGCCAACGTGTCACGTACCCATGTTCTCCAGAGATGCCGCCTGACCCACTGAGTCCCCCCCAGCGTTTTGTGCCTCTTGTAAACAAATGGACTTCGGAGGTCAGGAATTGGAATATTCCTCGGCTGGAGGGCCTGTTTCCCCGCTCTGTCTGAACTAAACTCAACTACCTGCGGTCCAGGGGGCGACGCAGGGTTAAAAGGATAGGCTTGTTATTGCTCTATTTTTCGTTGTATAGCAGAGAAGGCTACTGACTCTAGGATGCAGATTTGCTTGCCTTGCAACCTGAAGCCGATGGATCACCTGATACTCTACCCCTTGTGCTTTTCCGCACACTGTGGTGTATCTCTCGTCCTTGAAAGACTTAACTAATTTATTGCTATGAAAGCTGAGGAAATGAGCTGACTTAGATTCTTTTTTTTTTTTGGGGTCTCTCTCTCCAGATGGTCGGGTAGATATGGATGAAATATTATTTTCTACATATAAACGCGATGCTAGTCAGCAATTGAGCAGCGGTGAATATAAATATCTGCTGAGCAACCGCTTTTCGGAGCTACAGTCAGCAAGAGTTTTTCGTGATGATCGCCGTGTCTTATGACTGATCAGCTGCCTCAGCTTTGGACTATCTTTGTCCGTGCTCCTTTGTCTTGACTCTGGTGTTATCCTCAAGTGCCCCTTGTCAGCAGTGCCAGGTTGAGGGCATGATCTCAAATGCAGTGGGCTCTTATTTAAAGATGATAATGTTCTTTTTTTTGTGTGATGGCTCTCGGTTAAACTGAACGCTGAAGGTTCTGGGGAGACTTGATACGTAATTTCGTAAGTCATTGAGGTTTTAGTTTTAGCGATACAGTGTGGAAACGGGCCCTTCGGCCCATCGAGTCCGCACCGATTGGCGATCCCTGCACACTAACATGATCCGACACACACTAGGGATGATTTTTACAATTATACCGAGCCAATTCATGTTATGGCACAGACATTGTGGTCTGAACGGCCAGTCCTTGTGCTGTAGCGTTCTATGTTCTGAACAGTTTACTACTAAGAGGTCATTTGAAGAGTGGATTGCTCTATTAACTATGCGAAGGTCAGCCATATTTCACACATCTGTCTTGTGCTGGGATCAAACCTGGAGGACACTTAAAGGATTAACAGAGAACTGGAAACTTTAAATCACTTATTTGCAGAAGCACGTGGCGAATGTTTCTCAGACTGGCCGGCACAGAGATGCAGCTGGTAGTGCTGCTGCCTCAGCACCAGAGACCCGGATTCAACCTTGACCTTGGTTTGCATGTTCTCCCAGTGGGACTGGGGCTTTTCTCTGGGTGCTCTGTGGTTTCCTCCCTCGTTCCTGTGGGTTTGTCATTTAATTGGCCAGTGTAAAATTGCTCACAGTGTATCGGGAGTGGTTGAGACAGTAGAATATCCTAGATCTAGTGTGAAAGGGTGATTGGTTGTCAGCATCAACTTGCTGGGCTAAAGGGCCCATTTCCACGCTGTATGTGTAAACACAAACAGACTGAGTAATTGATAATCTCATTGAATGCTTAGTTTAGTTTAGAGATACAGCGCAGAAACAGGCCCTTCGGCCCACCAGGTCCACGCTGACCAGCGATCCCCGCACATTAACACTATCCTACAAACACTAGCGGCATTTTTTACATTTACCAAGCCAATTAACCTACATCCCTGCACGTCTTTGGAGTGTGGGAGGAAACTGAAGATCTTGGAGAAAACCCACGTGGTCACTGGGAGAACGTACAAACTCCATACAGACAGCACCCGTAGTCGGGATCGAACCCAGGTCTCCGGCACTGCAAGCGCTGTAAGGCAGCAACTCTACCGCTGCGCCATCGTGCCGCCCACGCTGTTGTGCGTAATCTGCATGCTTGTTGGACCAACCCTTAACTCTCCCTGTTCACCTCAGTGACAGAGGGTGGTGCAATGGTAGAGTTGCTGCCTTACAGTGCCAGTGATCCGTGTGCGATCCTGACTATGGGTGGTGTAGTGAGTTTGTACGTTTTCCCTGTGACTGTGTGGGTTTTCCCCGGGTGCTTCGGTTTCCTCCCACACTCTAAAGACGTACAGGTTTGTAAGTTAGTTTGCTTCGGTACATTGTCCTTAGTATGTGGGTTTAGTGTCTGGGGATTGCTGGTCGGTGTGGTAAGGGCCTGTTTCCGCGTGATGTCTCTAAAGTAAACTAATCACCAATGGCAACTGATGCTCACTCAAAACCCTTGATCATCTGTATGGATCTTTGTCTAATTGATGCCCTGTATATTCCTGGCCTGTATCTCTTTCCTATAATACACTGCAATGGAGGGATATAGTACTTTGCAGTCTCCGGATGTTATTGTATGAATATTGGAGTACTCTTTGAGGTACAGCTAATGTAAAATGAACTCTGATCCCTATTGTAAGGAGTAAGCCTTGAGTTGTTTCACATAGCTGGGAGTAATCATTTTTAAAAAACACCATTGGGCAGGTACATGGATAGGAAAGGTTTAGATGGAAATGAGCCAAATGCCAGTAGATGCGGGGTAGCTTAGATGTGGCATCTTGGTTGATGTGGACGAGTTGGACATCTTGGTTGATGTGGACGAGTTGGGTTGAAGGGCCCGTTTCCCTGCTGTGTGAGTCTTATGACTTTAATGCGTCGGGTTATTACCTGTTACAATAGCCGCAAGGAGCAAACTGCTGGAGGGTGTAGTTGAGGCAGGTATTATAACATTTAGATGACATTTGGACCAAGTACATGGATTGGAAAGGTTTAGAGGGATATGGGCCAAAAGCCAGCTGGTGGGACTAGTGTGGATGGGGCATGTTGGTCGTTGTGTGCAGGTTGGGCTGAATGGCCTGTTTCCATGCTGCGTAACTCTTTAAGATTTGCTCTGAGCTGTAGCTTTTGTAGCAATGGCTTTCATCGATGGGTTGTTGGTGATGCCGGCTAATCCATCTGCAGCTTGATTTGTAAAGGAATGAATATTGCGATTCTCCAGTGATTGCTGAGAATCTGCCTTGTGAAAATCTGTTTAAAGAGACATTTTTGATCTGAGGCGAGGTTTGATCTTGAACGCCTGCAGAAATATGAGGTAAAAGATACCAGGACCACTGAAATTCTGCATAAGCTAAGGGTTGATATCTATTCAATGAGTATTCTGGATGAGTTCAGATCATGAGGAAGGGTCCCGAACTGAAATGTCACCTATTCAAGACATTCAGAGATGCTGCCTGACCCTCTGAGTTACTCCAGTGCTTTATTTATTTTTTTGTAGACTGGCATGTGCAGCTCCTTGGGTCTCAAATGAAATGCTACTTGACTGCACAATAGTTTAACACGACATACACACGAAAATCATCGTGTTTTGCGTAATCTGCCTGCTTGTTGGACCAACCCTTAACTCTCCCTGTTTACCTCAGTGACATACACACAAAAAAAAAAGCCAAAATGGGGTAATATGGGGACACCCAACAAGGACGGGACAGCGAAGAATTTCTTCACTCAAATGGATTTGAGTCTATGGAATAGTTCCACAAAGCTGTGGAGGCCGTATCCTTAAGTATATTCAAAGTTGATTTTAAAAAAAAAATCAGTAAGGGAATCGAGAATTATGAGGAAAATGAAGGAAAGTGTATGAGGAAAATTGGACATACAGCAGTGGAGGGACTCAATGGGTCGGGCAGCATTTCTAGTGGCTGTAGATGGGTGATGTTCCTTCTTCAGACAGATTATTGGAGGAGAGAAGAAAGCTGGAAAGGGGAATTTGAATCAATTATGACCTTTTTAGATTTAGATTTAGATTCTACAGCGCGGAAACAGGCCCTTCGGCCCACCAAGTCTGCGCCGCCCAGCGATCCCCGCACATTAACACTATCCTACACACACCAGGGCCAATTTTTACATTTACCCAGTCAATTAACCTACATACCTGTACGTCTTTGGAGTGTGGGAGGAAACCAAAGATCTCGGAGAAAACCCACGGGGGGAACGTACAAACTCCGTACAGACGGCGCCCTTAGTCAGGATCGAACCTGAGTCTCCGACGCTGCATTCGCTGTAAGGCAGCAACTCTACCGCTGCGCCACCATGCCACTTTATTGAATGGCAAAACTAACTGGAGGGGCTGAACGGCCTGGTCCTGCTGCTTCTCATGGTTTTGATCATGTCCAGGACTTGCATACGCGTGCAAGATACAGAGTATATCTTTAGATATACTCGGCCCACCAATTCCATGCCGACCAGCGATCACCCTAGCACTATCCTACACACTACAATTTTGCCAAAGCCAATTAACCTACAGTCCTGCACGTCTTTGAGATGTGGGAGGAAACCGGAGCACCCGGAGAAAACCCACGCAGTCAAAGGGAGAACGTGCAAACTCCACACAGACCCGAGGTCAGGATCGAACCCAGTCTCTGGCGCTGTCAGGCAACAACTCTAATGCTGTGCCATTGTGCCGCGAGTCCATGCTTGCACATCATGAGCAGCTAAGAGCCGGCACTTTCAGCAGGACTGGTTATTTCTCGCAGACGACTGGGGCCAACGTTGAGGGATTCATTTTTAACATGAAGCAGCTTCACCATCCGGCGTGCCTCCAGTTCCCTCATTCCCACTCACTACGACGTCGTTCTCTGTGAAGTGGACACATTCCATTGGAATTAGCAAGGACATGTGTCGCTGGGCACCTGGATGGTATCTGATCAATGAGGAGGATTTGTACCAAGGTGTGCCAGTTAACAGGCTTGTACTGCAAGCCCCCAATGACAATGGAATGCCAGTCCATATGGTGAAGACGCACTGGGCTTGTTTGTACTAAATGTGCTGTAATCTGTTGGTCGGCACAATACTATGACATCTGTTCTACATAAATATACATACCTCTGCCTGTGCTGTGGGAAAGACTCGCTTGCTGCAGTCGTGGCCTTTTGTGTATTTGACAACATGGTGGTGGCACAGCAGTAGAATTGCTGCCTTACAACGCCAGAGACCCGAGTTCAATCCTGAATACGGATGCTGTCTGTACAGAGTTTGTATGTTCTCGCAGTGACCTGCATGGGGTTACTCCAGGAACTCCTTTTACCTCCCGCACTCCAAATACGTACAGGTTTGGAGGCTAGTTGGCTCGGTAAAATTGTAAATTGTCCCTAATGTGTCAAGGAGAGTGTTAGTGTGCGGGGATCGCTGGTCGGCGCAGACTCGGGGGACCGAAGGGCCTGTTTCTGTGCTGTATCTCTCAACTAAACTAAACTAATAAAGGTGAGGGACCCTTTCGGATTCCTGCCTCACTATAAGGGAGTGTTATGGTGTTAACCTGCTGAACAGGAGTTCCACTATATACAGGTAGCAAGCTATCTGGAGCTCTGCATCACAGCACTCAAGTGGCAGGAGCTGTGGACTTGATTCCTTTTTCTAAAAACAACTGATACATGTTTTAGCTGTTTTATTCATTTTGGCTGTTGTGTATTTGACTTTCATGTCATCCTGCCACGATTAAATGGCCTGGGGCAGGGAGGGTTGTGGAAATAATGCAGATTATCATCTGACATCCCACTGATGGCCTCCAATTGTACAGCTTTAGTGTAAAAGGGCAGAAGTAATAAAGAGTACATACAGTCTGGTGTCGGCAAAGCTGACCCACTGTGAAGCCGTTCAGTGTTTGCTGCCATTTCCAACTTGCTACACGCGGCAGTGATGTCTTTATGATTTTCTTGTTTTATTTTGTGCATGGATGATTATGGATTTTTAATCCTCCTCCTTCTGCCGGCTCTTCAGGGACAGCTTAACGTCAGTGCTTGGTGGGTTTAGATTTCGAGGAATGCTGTGTCCAAATATGGGTGTCCGGCCGAAAGCAAACGCGCTTGGTTTCCTGTTCCTGCAAACGGCCACGGTGCTGGAATGGAAACTCGCCCTGGGTTGCAGACTCGTGGGAGACAGCGGCATCTGAAACGAAATGCAGCAACGAATAAAAACCTACCGGACGGAGGAACTCCATCCCGAAACGTCACCTGTCCCGTGTTCTCGGAAGCCCTGGGGATGGAGAGTCCAGGAGGAGGGAGCTGCCAGAGATGACCGAAGCGAGGAGTGGGCCAGTGGAAGAGGGACCGGGCGTATCCAAGGTGCCTTGTGATCGATCAGCTGCCTCAGCTTTGGTAGACACAAAATGCTGGGGTGACTCAGCGGGTCGGGCAGCATCTCGGGAGAGAAGGAATGGGTGACGTTTCGGGTCGAGACGTTGGACTTTGGAGCTTTTCTTTGTGACTGCGGATGTGGGTTGTGCAAAATAATTTCACTGTGATGTGCAAACGTGACAATAAAGAGCATTGGGTCATTGTCCAGAGATGCTGCCTGACCTGTTGAGTTACTCCTGCACTTTGTGTCTTATTTTTATTATTGGAGGAATTAAACCTCACTGGCCTAGTACGGAGTCAAGGGTCAAGAATCTTTGTCATATGAACGGAGCAATAAATTGTTGCGAATTAGAGGGTACATAGCACTGTCGGAGGTATCATCTTTCCATACGGCACTACAACACCTGAACAGGCCCTTCGGCCCATAATGTTTGTTCTGAGCACGATGCCAAGGCCAACTCTTATCTGCCTGCACGTGATCCACAGCCCCCCCCCCCCCCAATCCATATCCATGTGCCTATGCAAAAGTCTCTCAGATACAGCTATGATATTTGCTTCAACCTTCCCGGCAACACATTATGACACCACCCTCTCTGTATAAAAAAACAAACACATTTTAATGCACAATGGGTATCCCCACACATCTCCGATAAACTTTTCCTCCTCTTGCCTTAAGGCTGTGCTGTTTCGTATTGATTTTTCCATCCTGGGGAAAGAAGTTCTGACTGTCTAGCCTATCAATACTTTGCATATTTTGATCTTCTTCTCTCAGATCTCCCTGAAACCACCGGCGTTCCAGAGAAGACAATCCCACCCTATCCCTGCAGCTATTGTCCACGATCAGTGCAGCATTGTCAATAACCTCTCGGCGCCCTTTCCGAAATCTCCGCATCTTTCAATTCTCCAATACTCCAAATGCGGCCGAAGCAAATTCCTATATTCTGCACCTGTGTAGCAAGGAATGGAGACATTTCAGATCAAGAAAGTATGTCGGCACTGTTAACATTGGACCCATTGAAATCAAGTTTTTGCCCCAAGTGATACAGTTCTCTATCCTTCTCAATACATGACGTACATATTCCGGTTTTGTCTTTTGCACAGCGTCACAGATCTACTTTGGATCCATATATCGGGTGCTGCCTGTGCAAAGTTTGCATGTTCTCCCAGTGACCACATGGGATTCCTCCCACATCCCAAACACGTGCGAGTTTGTCGGTTATTTGCCCCGTTCTAATTTGCCCTGAGTGTGTAGGGAGTGGATGATAATTGGAGAAGGACACAAAATGCTGGAGCAGCTCAATGGGTCAGGCAGCATCTCAGGAGAAAAGGAAGAGATGATGTTTTAGGTTGAGACCCTTCTTCAGACTGGAAATCAGGGGAGAGGGAAACTGGAGGTATGGAAAGGTACAGAACCAATCAGATCCAACACCAATAGCCAAGGAACCCACAATGGTCTATTGATGGCTGTGGAGGAGGTGACAATGAAGGGATGCGAATAGTGAAACTAGCAGGATGACTCGGGTGGGGAGGGATGAAGAGAGAGAGAATACAAGGGTCACTTGAAATTAGAGAAATCAATATTCGTACCGTTGGGTTGTAAGCTGCCCAAGCGAAATATAAGGTGCTGAAGTAAGTCAGTGGGTCAGGCATCATCTCAGGAGAAAAGGAATAGGTGACCTGTTTTGAGTCTGAAGAAGGGTCTTTTACCCTGAAACGTCACCTATTGCTTTTCTCCAGGGATGCTGCCTGTGCCGCTGAATTTACTTCAGCATTTAGTGTCTACCAGACCAAGTGGCCTCATTGGGCCCAAACCTCTCCTGCATTGATGCAGCCCCCTCTCCTCCCTCCCCCCCCCCCCCCCCCCCCCCCCCCCCCCCACCTCTCCCCCCCCACCAGCCCCCCTTTCCCCCTCCCTCCCCAGGAGGTAGATTTAAACTTTAAAATGTGAATTAATTTAAAAATATTACACTGATTTCAATCAAACTCCTTCCATTAGCACCAAAGGGACGACGGTGAGTAAGGTGGGGCTAAAATTGTCGCGCTATCATGTACCTTTTTGGCTGTAGTTCAGGAACAAACAAACAAATGAGAGTTTTAGTGTATAGATTTTCTGGCACTGCTGGTTTCAGCCGTGAGCTGCTTGGCACTGCAGAAGCTGTAAAGGACGATGCTGCTTTTCCAGTGTGGAGGACTATCGAGTGTCTGCTTGGATCTTCCATCAACACCCTGCTGCAGCAGTGGGCAGCATTGTGGCATAAACACTCATCCTTTGCCACTCTACTCCACCTGGCTCCTGATACCCCTGGCTGTCTCTGTCAGTGCAGTATGGTACTTCCATATCAAGGCAGTTTAATGAGCCACATTACTTCTAGCATACAAATCAGTTTCAGAAATCCAGCAGCAATGTTTACGAAGTATATTTTCCCTGAGGCTAACCTAATAAAGAATGGCACAGACTATTCCTCTTGTAATTTACCCAGAGGCAAAGTACCTGCTTGCTTTTGATTCTTTCAATGAGAATGCAAATGAAACTGTGTACTCCATGAAAATGACGGGTATTACGATAGTGATTGAGTGGGTTGGAGAGGTATCGAGGGCCTGAGCTGTAGGGAGAGGTGGGGCAGGCGAGGGCTTTATTCCTTGGAGCGGAGGTGGATGAGGGCGGTGATCTAAAAGACGTGAAACAAGATCACGGGAGAAATAAATAGTTGTAAATGCACAGGGCGACACGACACGGTGGCTCAGCGGTGGAGTCACTGCCTCACAGCGCCAGAGACCCGGGTTCGATCCTGACTCTGGGTGCTGCCAGTACAGAGTTTGTACATTCTCCGTGACCGCGTGGGTTTACTCCTGGTGCTCCAGTTTCCTCCCACACTCCCAAGGCGTACAGGCTTGCAGGTTAATTGGCTTCGATTTTAAAATTGTAAATTGCCCCTAGTGTGTGTTTTGTGTGCGGGGATCGCTGGTCAGAGTGGCCTCGGTGGGCCTCGGGCTTGTTTTTGGGCTGTCTCTCTAAACTACACTGAATTAAATAAAGAATAGATGGAGCCTTGGGTCTGTGATTCCTTTGGATTGTGACACCACCATCCAGGTTATCAGTTTACCATCTTACATTTGTGCTCCTGTCTCTGAGGTGAGACCGGCACTGTGACCCTAAGGCAAGGGTGAGGCCGATGGAGCAATGAGCTATTTACTGTGGAAGATTCAGGCATCAAGATAAGGCATGAACAGCAAGGATTTACTTTAGACTTCAGAGATACCGTGTGGAAACAGGCCCTTTGGCCCACCTCATCTACATCAGTCCTCCCTGCCCACATTCTGCCCGTATTCCACTAAACCTGTCCTTAAATGTTGTGATAGTAACTGCCCCAACTACCTCCTCCAGCAGCTCGTTCCATATACTCGCCACCCTTTGTGTAAAAAAAAAAGTCATCTCTTGGTTTCCTATTAATTACTTCCCACCACCCCTCACCGTAAACCTCTGTTGTCTGCTTCTCGATTCCCCGACTCTGTCAAGTCAAGTCAATTTTATTTGTATATAGCACATTTAAAAACAACCCACGTTGACCAAAGTGCTGTACATCAGTTCAGGTACTAAGAACGAACATACAATGGCACACAAACATAACAGCACATACATAAACAGTTCACAGCGCCCCCTCAGAGGGCCTCAAATGCTAGGGAGTAGAAATAGATTTTGAGCATGGACTTAAAGGAGTCGATGGAGGGGGCAGTTCTGATGGGGAGAGGGATGCTGTTCCACAGTCTAGGAGCTGCAACTCTGGGTGGGAGACTCTGTGCACTTACCCGATCCATTCCTCTCATGATTTTTCACACCTATAAGATCACCCCTCATCTTCCTGCGCTCCAAGGAGTAAAGTCCTAGCCTGCTCAACCCACTGTAGCCCAGGCCCTCTAGTCCTGGCAGCATCCACTTAAAGGCTTCTCTGCACCCTTTCCAGCTTGGCACATCTTTCCTATAACATGGTGACCAAAACTGAACACAGTAATCTAAATGTGGCCTCGCCAAATTGGTGACACCTATGTCTTATACAACTGCAACATGATCCCTCGACTCCTGCACTCTATACATGCGAGTCCAGAACAAGGGGCCACAGTTTAAGAATAAGGGGTAGGCCATTTAGAACTGAGATGAGGAAAAACATTTTCAGTCAGAGAGTTGTGATTTGTGGAATTCTCTGCCTCAGAGGGCAGTGGAGGCCAATTCTCTGAATGCATTCAAGAGAGAGCTGGATAGAGCTCTTAAGGATAGCGGAGTCATGGGGTATGGGGAGAAGGCAGGAACGGGGTACTGATTGAGAATGATCAGCCATGATCACATTGAATGGCGGTGCTGGCTCGAAGGGCCTAATGGCCTCCTCCTGCACCTATTGTCTATTGACCATCAAATTTAGATGCGACTTTAGATTTTATTGTACTGACGCTTGGCACAGTTCCCTGCCGTTGCATTGGTTTCCAGCTCGTGTGGCGGGTGGGGAAAAAAGTCTCGTTAACAAACTTCCCAAGAGTGAGGAAGGAAGGGAAAGGGAATTCCCAGAGGACGTTGTCTACTGGGAATGGCAGCTGTGCACAGATACCTTGCTTGTTCAATGACTTCATGCCCAGTGCCAGTGGAGTCATTATCCCAGCGACTTCCTCCACCTGTACCTTCCATTTCCTGCTCTCTGCCGGCGAGAACCTTTCATTTATGTTTATTTTATGCTGCCAGTTGTACCTCAACTTACTCTCTCCACACCCTTTTCTCTCTGCCGTTTTTCTCTCTCTACCTTTCTCTCCCTTTTCCCCTCTTTCTCTACCCGTCCCCCGTCCCCGCTTTACCCTTTTCTCCCCTCTCTTCCTCTAACCTTCCCCCCCCTTTCTCTGCCTTTTTTTTCCCCTTCACTTTCACCAACCTTTTTCTCTCATTCTCTCCTTCCAGAACAGAATTAGTTAAAACTTGGAAATGTCTGAGAATGCAAAACATTCTCACCTCTGCTTTCACACAGTTGCGACACAGTGCAATGTAGGGATAGTTGCACATGTGTAAACTTGGTCACTGGGGGAAAATAAAAGTCATTAAAACCAGCTTTGTGCTGCGAGCCTGCACTGCTGCAGGGGTTGGAAGAAAGGAAGGTCAAAGGTGGGCAGTGATAACTGACTACTAGCCAGAACATGCAGACTGAGATCCCAGCCTGAAGGAAGAGAAATTGCATCCAAAGGAATACCGCAGTCTTGGGAGCAGAGTTGGGAATCTTTGGTCGAACACCTGGGCTGTCTGTGCACCACACTCCTCCAACAAGGGAAGGGATATCACCCCAAGGGGCACATGAATGGCCATGGTACTATGTTTCAAAAGAGGCTCTAATAATACTGGGAATAACACTTCTAATGTTGAATGTAGAGACAGATGCTAAGAATGGAATGAAGATCTGTGAACTAATCTTCAGGCTTTGGACTTTGGAGATACAGCGCGGAAATTGACCCTTTGGCCCACCGGGTCCGCACCGATGAGAAAGCAATTAACCCACGAACCTGTACGTCTTTGGAGTGTGAGAGGAAACCGGGTGATGGATGGTTGCAGCAGACTCGGTGGACCAAATACCAAATAGCCTGTTTCCATGCTGTATCTGTAAACTAAACTAAACTGAACTTTAGAGATACAGCATGGAAACGGGTCCTTTGGCCGTGCAAGTCCGTGCTGACCAAACATTGCCCTGTGAACTAGCACTATCCTTCTCACTATGGAAAATGTACAATTTCACCAAAGTCAAAGTCATTTAAAAACAACCCACGTTGACCAAAGTGCTGTACATCAGTTCAGGTACTAAGAACAAACATACAATGGCACACAAACATAACAGCACATACATAAACAGTTCACAGCGCCCCCTCAGAGGGCCTCAAACGCTAGGGAGTAGAAATAGGTTTTGAGTCTGGACTTAAAGGAGTCGATGGAGGGGGCAGTTCTTTGGGGTCTGGGAGAAAACTGGAACACCCAGTTTGATTCTGACCGTGGGTGCTGTCTGTACGAAGATTGTATGCCCTCCCACGTGGGGTTTTTCCAAGTGATCCGGTTTCCTCCCACATTCCAAAGATGTAAATTTGGTAAATTGCCCTTAGTGTGTATGATAGTGCTAGGGTACAGGGTGATCGCTAGTCAGCATGGGCTCTGTGGGGCAAAGTATCTGTTTCCACGCTCGATCTCTAAACTAAACTAAACTTTAGAGATACAGCTTGGAAACGGACCATTCGGCCAACAAGTGAGCACCCTGTTCACCAGTTCTATCCTACACACATGATGCTGGTGGATCGCTGGTCGGCGTGGACTCGGTGGGCCGCAGGGCCTGTTTGCACTCTATCTCTAAACTCTAATGAGAGCGCAGATATGGTAAAGGTGGCAGATTTCATTTACCTCTGCTGCAATTACATTCCAGTAGCATCTTAGCAAAGTCGTGTGGCGTTGCACTTTGCCCACTGTGCTGTAACTAGGGAACAACGAACAGCAGGAGAATAAGGCATTGTGCCAAACTCCTCCTAAAGCTGCAAATCTCTGATCTGGCTGAAAGCACCTCAGAGTCTCTCCCTTCAGAGAAGCACGACTTTCAAACGGTTTAAAGGTATGGTTTAAAGGAGAAGGAAATGGTGCAGGGAAAACAGATTAATGGAGTATGTCACAAGACTGAAGGCCAGGGTGGCGGAAGGTGAAATGGTTTAGTTTAGAGACACAGTGTGGAAACGGGCCCATTGGCCCACCATGCTGACCAGTGATGACCCGTTCACCCCTAGTTCCATTCTACACATGAGACGCAAATTACAGAAGCCAATTAACCTACAAACCTTCGCGCCTTTGTAATGTGGGAGGAAACTGGAGCACCCGGAGAGAACCCACACGGTCACGGGGAGAACGTACAAACTACATACAGACAAGACAGTGCCTGTACTCAGGATCAAATTCGGGTCTCTGTCACTCTAAGGCAGCAACTCTAGTGCTGCGCCTGTTTAAATTTGAGAATTTGGTTAAAAGGTTGCAACTGGAGGAGTTAAGATGCCTCTGAGGGTATTTTAGTTGCTCCAACACTTTGCGTCCTATTGTGCTCCAAAGATGCTGCCTGACCTGCTGAGGTATTCCAGTATTTTCTGTCCTTTTGCGAGGCTGAAGAAGGGACTCGACACAAAATGTCACTTTATGAGGAGGAATTTATTTTGTCAGAGGGCGGTGAATCTGTGGAATTCTCTGCCACAGGCGGCAGTGGAGGCCAAGTCATTGGATATTTTAAAAGCAGAGGGTGACAGATTCGACGTTAGTAAGGGCGTCAAAGGTCGCAGGGAGAAGGCAAGAGAATGGAGTTGAGAGGGAGAGATAGATCAGCCGTGATTGAATGGCGTAGAAGACTTGATGGGCCAAATGGCCTTTACCTGCTCCTGTGACTTAATGGACATAAATTTATGAACTATCCATGTTCTCCAGAGATGCTGCCTGACCTGTTGAGTTACCCCAGCCCTTCGTGTCCTTTTGTGTATTGACCAGCATCTGCAGTTATTTGTTTCTACTTCTGAGGGTTATAAGATCTGGGGGAGATCAGCGATGAGGTGCGGGTAGGCAATGGAAGGATTTGGAAACAAGTTGAGAAGTTTACATTGAGTCTGTATTCTTTGTTACAGCATAAAAAGAGGCCATTTGGTCCATTGTGTCAATGCCGGCTCACAGTGCAATCCTGTATACTGTAATCTTGCCACATTCCCATCAACAACTCCCGCTCCCTCAAGTGGAATACAGGCAGCCTTAGATTTTCACTGCGTCCATTATCATTACTAGTTAATTAACCAAAGAGATAATAGAAAATCCTCAACTTCAAACGTAAATTCTCCACTGTTTGGAATGGAATGGGATATTAATTGTCACATGTGACTAGGCACGGTGAAATTCTTTGCTTGCACACCCAATGTATATAAATAGCAGCCACCTACAGCGCTGACAAAGTTACAAAGTACGCCGGCTCCCTCTTCCCTCGTCCACCACCGCAGTTCCCCCCATGCCGAGTCCCCATTGTTCTTTGTTCCCCCCCCCCCATTGTTTTACAGTGCTATCTGTAGTTTGGCCGCAACTGTTTAATGGTGGCACAGTAGCCCAGCTGGTAGAGCTGTCGCCTCATAGCGCCAGACATCCGACTTCGATCCTGACCTCGGGTGCTGACTGTGCAGAGTTTGCACGTTCTCCCTGTGACCATGTGGGTTGTCTCCTACTCCTCCTCTTACCTCCCACATACCATAGAAGTACAGGTTAATTGGCTTCTGTTAATTGTCCTTAGTGTGTCAGATTAGAACTAATGTGATGGGTGATCGATAGTGTCTAATTCTCCTCTACCTCATCGTGGACATTGGACCTCGTCTCTCTGACTGTTGTGCTATAATGCCTCCTAACTATATTCTGCACTCTGTATCACTCCCTTCTCTCTACTTGAGTTTGGCATGATTCTATTTATGTGTAGTATTACCTGATTTGATTGAATAGCATGCACAACAAAGCTTTTCAATGTACCTCGTTACACGTGGCAATATATTGAACCTAAACCTTTAAGACCTGTTTGCTTATCTCAATGACTGGCTTTTCACTGTGCCTCAGTACACGTGGCCATAATAAACCTAAACCTTTTAATAAGGCAAGGGCATGCCTATAACTAGGACTGGGTACTTTTATTGCTACCTATTCGAGAATGGACCTGCTCACCTCTGGTTAAAAAAGAAATTATAATTTTTTAAAGTGCTGGAGTAACTCAGTGGGTCAAGCAACTTCTCTGGAGTACCTCTAGTTTCCTTCTCCCCTGTCTCTTAGTCTGAGGAAGGGTCTCGACCCGAGATGTCACCTATTCCTTTCCTCCAGAGATGCTCCGTGACCTGCTGAGTTGCTCCAGCATTTTGTGTCTATTTCTGGAGAATATGGATAGGCAACGTTTCGTGTCGGCAATCTTCAGGCCGATACTCCTCCCACGCCGAGTTCCCCATTCTTCAGGCAATAATACTATGTTCAATGGCACACGTGTGTATATATATGTGCATTTTGATAGTCAAGTCAAGTCAAGTCAATTTTATTTGTATAGCACATTTAAAAACAACCCACGTTGACCAAAGTGCTGTACATCTGATTAGGTTCCAATGGGGAAAAAAAAAAGAAACATACAGTACACGCAAACAGTTCACAGCGCCTCCTCAATGAGCCTCAAACGCTAGGGAGTAGAAATAGGTTTTGAGCCTGGACTTAAAGGAGTCGATGGAGGGGGCAGTTCTGATGGGGAGAGGGATGCTGTTCCACAGTCTAGGAGCTGCAACCGCAAAAGCCCATAGAAAAAAACCCATTGTGTACTTTGTAAATAAAGATCCAATTTCAACTGGATGTTATAGATTGGACTCTTTCCAAAGTTAACATCTCATGATTGGTTAGTGGTTTACATTGTGGGGACTTAAATGAAGGGAAATAAAGAATGTCTTCTGGATTTTCCATTTGACAATATTTGTATTTGTTTAAATCCTGGAACTCCCTCCCCAGTAACACTCTGAGTACTCCTTCTGAAGAAATTCCACAGTTCATTAGGTTAATTTACTGCAAGTGGATAAAGAAGTTGTGCCTATCTTTGTGTTTAGAAATGAAATGCAGATACTGGTTTATGCTGAACTTAGACACAAAGTGCTGGAGTAACTCAGTGGGTCAGGCAGCATCTCTGGAGATAAAAAGATGGGTGGCGTTTCGGGTCAGGACCCTTCTTCAGACTGAAAGTAGAGGGGAAGGAACTGGAGGTGAGAAAAGGCCAGAACAAAGCAGGGCCAGCAACAGATGACCAAGCAAGGGTGGAGCACATAATGGCCCATTGTCCAATTGTTGTCCCGGGAAGAGGTGATAACGAAGGGATATATAAGAAAATAACTGCAGATGCTGGTACAAATCGAAGGTATTTATTCACAAAATGCTGGAGTAACTCAGCAGGTCAGGCAGCATCTCAGGAGAGAGGGAATGGGTGACGTTTCGGCCCGAGACCCTTCTTCAGACTGAAGAAGGATCTCGACCTGAAACGTCACCCATTCCTTCTCTCCTGAGATGCTGCCTGACCTGCTGAGTTATTCCAGCATTTTGTGAATAAATACCTACGAAGGGACATATAGTTAGTTTATGAACAGTTGAGCAGGTAGGACAACTAGGGTGGGGGAGGGGGAGAAAGAGTGAGAGAGAGGGGCAATGCTGGGGTTATTTGAAATTGGAGAAATCAACGTTCATACCGCTGGGGTGTAAGCTGCCTAAGGTATGTAGGAAAATAACTACAGATGCTGGTTCAAATCGAAGGTATCACAAAATGCTGGAGTAACTCAGCGGGTCAGGCAGCATCTCAGGAGAGAAGGAATGGGTGACGTTTCGGGTTGAGATCCTTCAGCCTATTCAGACCAAGGAACTCCATGGGTCAGGCAGCATCTCACAAATTCATGTTCATGTTATCGGAGCAGAATTAGGCCATTTGGCCCATCAAGTCGAGACCCAAAACGTCACCCATTCCTTCTCTCCTGAGATGCTTCCTGACCCGCTGAGTTACTCCAGCATTTTGTGATACCTTCGAGCTGTCTAACGTAAATATGAGGTGCTGTTCCTCCAATTTGCACGTGGCTTCACTCTGACATTGCAGGAGGCCCAGGACATAAAGATCAGTATGGGAATGGGAAGGGGAGTTAAAATGTTAGGAAACTGGATGATCACATAGGCGAAGGCAGACTTCAGCATAAGTCTTCAGCGAACCAACCACGCAGTCCACGGTTGGTCTCACCGATCTTTCTCTGATTAATCATGTTGTAATGAAAATCTATGATAGTAAAGGTCTGCTAACCAGATTGTCTGGAAATGCTAAGGTTCGGCACCGGCTCGGTCATTAGCACACAGAGTCCTCGTTGTCTCATTAATGGTGGCGCAGCGGTGGAGATGCTGCCTTTACGGCGCCAGAAGCCCGTGTTTGATCCTGACTATGGCCGCAGTCTGTACATAGTTTGTACGTTCTCCCTGCGTCCATGTGCGTTTTATCCATGTGCTCCAGTTTATTACTGCATTGCAAGGACGTACATGTTTATGGCTCAATACGCTTTGGTAAAATAGTAAATTGTCGCTAGTGTGTGGGATGGTGCTAGTGTACGGAGTATAAGACAATAACTGCAGATGCTGGTACAAATCGAAGGTATTTATTCACAAAATGCTGGAGTAACTCAGTAGGTCAGGCAGCGTCTCAGGTGAGAAGGAATGGGTGACGTTTCGGGTCGAGACCCTTCTTCAGACTGAAGTGTATGGAGTGATCGCTGGTCGGCGTGGACTCGGTGGGCCGAAGGATATGTTTCCACGCTGTGTCTCTAAAGTCTAAACTCATTTCAAAATCGGCATCCCTTCTGGTGGACTTGTTCCTGAATTCGGTCGCTGAATGATACGTTGACGTAGTCAGTCAGCACTGAATGGCAAAGCGCCTTCTACACTTTCTTTGTGTTGACCTGCTTTTGGAGTGATGCGTGCCAACATGGAAATAATCTCGGATCTGTACTCCCAGTTGTCTTAGCGTTGTGGTTCACAGCAGCCTCTGTGAAAGAGCGATCACGTGAGATTTCAAACGTTTCAGCTCTGCCCCTTTAACAAAGCATTGCTTGTCTCATTTTAATACTAAAGCAATCCTACTTGTCCTGCTTGCTTGCACTGTCTGGAATGGCTGTCTTTTATAACTACGGAGGGAAGTCCCCATGATATGCAGGCAGCATTTCGAGTTCCTCTGTTTAGTTTAGTTTAGAGATGCAGTGCGGAAATAGGCTCTTCGGCCTACTGACGAGCAATTCCCGTATACTTGCACTATCCTACATACTTGGGACAATTTACAATCTTTACCAAAGCCAATTAACCTACAAACCTGTGCAACTTTGGAGTGTGGGGGGAAACCGGAGCACCCGGAGAAAACCCACGCTGTCACATGGGGAGCGTAGATACTCCGTAAAGACAGCACCCGGAGTGGGGACCGAGTCCGGGTCTCAGGCGCTGTAAGGCAACAACTCTACCACTGCACCACCATGCCGCCCCACCTGAAAGCACAATGTGCTGGAGGAAAAATGTTCCCAATGTTGGGGGAGTCCAGAACCAGGGGGCGCAGTCTTAGAATAAAGGGGAGGCCAGTTAAAACTGAGGTGAGAAGGAACCTTTTCACCCAGAGAGTTGTGAATTTGTGGAATTATCTGCCACAGAGGGCAGTGGAGGCCAAATCACTGGACGGATTTAAGAGAGAGTTAGATAGAGCTCTAGGGACTAGTGGAATCAAGGGAGAGAAGGCAGGCACGGGTTACTGATTGTGGATGATCAGCCATGATCACGATGATTGGCAGTGCTGGCTCGAAGGGCCACATGGCCTCCTTCTGCACCTATTTTCTATGTTTCTAACTCAGTGGTTCAGGCAGCATCCGGGATCGGATGCTTCTTCCGTCTGTCTCCTGTTACCAGCATGTAGACTGTAGACTTCTCTTCCGTTTGTTGAAACACATAGTAAGTATTAAGGAAAACCAAAGTAATGTTGGCCTTTATTGCAAGCAATATGGAGAATAAACATAGACACATAGAAAATAGTTGCGGGAGTATGCCAATCAATCGGTCCTTCAAGCCAGCACCGACATTCAATATGATCACGGCTGATCATCCAAAATCAGTACTCCTGCTTTCTCCCCATATCCCTTGAGCCCTAAGGGCGATATCAAACTCTCTTGAAACCATCCAGTGAATTGGCCTCCACTGCCTTCTGTGGCAGAGAGTTCCACAGATTTACAACTCTGGGTGAAAATGTTTTTCCTCATCTCCGTCCTAAAATGTATGTCTTATTTTTAATCTGTGACCCCTGGGTTTGGACTCCCCCAACATCAGGAGCATTTTTCCTATATCTCGCCTGTCCAATCCTTTAAGAATTTTAATATGTTTCTATAAGATCCCGTTTCATCCGTCTAAATCCCTGTGAATATGTCCAGTCGATCCATTCATGGAGAATAAAAGCAGGGAAATTTCATGCAGCATTGTGCTGGTGTAAACCTGGATCATCACTTACTGATTTGGTCTCCATACTTAAAGAAGGAGAGTTAGATATAGCTCTTAAGGCTAATGGAATCAAGGGATATGGGGAAAAAGCCGGAACGGGGTACTGGTTTTGGATGATCAGCCATGATCATATTGAATGGCAGTGCTGGCTCGAAGGGCCAAATGGCCTACTCCAGCACCTATTTTCTATGCTTTCTTTGTCTTAAGTGCTGGCAATTTGGTTTTTATTTTAGAGAGAGCATGGAAACAGACACTTCAGCCAACCAAGTCCACACCAACCACCATACGGGTTCCATATTATTCCACTTTAGCACCCACTCCCTATACGCTAGGGGGCCAATCAATCTGCATACCCGCACATCTTTGGGATGTGGGATGAAACCGGAGCACCCGGAGGAAACTCACGCAGTCACAGACTGCATGTGAGGTCCGGATCGAATCTGGGACTCTGACGCTGTGAGGCAGCATCTCCACCTCTGCACCACCTGTGTAGCTCATCTGTGATTTTATTGAATAACTAGACCAAGTGGACCCGTTGGGTCCAAACCACTCCTGCATTGGTGCAGCACCCTCTCCTCCCCCCCTCCCTCCACTTCCCCCTCCCCCTCCCTCCCTCCCTCCCTCCCCCCCCCCGCCCACCCTTCCCCCACGCCCCCACACTCCCTCTCCTCCCCCGCCCCTCCGTCCCGGGAGCAACCCGTGGTTGCCCTAGCAACCAGTATCCCAGCCCGGGCAGTCGCCATGGGTGGAGCAGGGGTGAGGAAAGAGTCCTGTCCCGGTGCAGGGATGTTCAATGGTAGATGGCTGCGGCTCTCCCACTGTTGCTGCGCCGCTGGACTCTGGGCGGCGTGGGGAAGCCGCTGAGCCAGCCGGGGAGAGGAGGGGGGACGGGGGAGCCGAGGGCAGGCCCAGGCCTTGGCCTCCACCTCCACCAATGCCTGGCCTCACTGTTGCTGCTGCCTTTCCCCTCGGCCCACCTCAGGCTCGCGGTTACCCGGTCACATCCAAGCCCAGGCCCCGGCTGCTTCCCCTGGCACCAGGCCTGGCTCTCCCGCCCCCAAGAGACAGGCGGCCGGGCCCTGCTCAACAGGCCCCAACTGCGCAGGCGCGGACGCGTTTGTTCTGCGCACGTGCGGATGTGGCAGCCATCTTACGTAAGTACCAGATCAATGGAGCCCAACTGTGCATGCGTGGTTTTTTAAACTTAAAAATGTGAATGACTTTAAAAATGTAACACCGATTTCAATGAAACTTCTTCCACCCGACTGCGGGACGACAGTGAGTAAGATGGGTGCAAAATTGTTGCGCTCTCGTGTACCGTTTTGGCTGTAGTTCAGGAACAAACGAGAGTTTTAGTATATAGATGGCGCAGGTTTGATCGACCTACAGGCCCAACCGTGCTTCTGTTTCTTATGTCCTTCGTAGCCAATTTGTGCACTGTGGTTCTAAGTGTCAGCAATGAGCCGTGATGTAAACATAAACAGTAGTAGACAGGTTTCTCAAACCTGTTCCGCCACTTAGCGAGAGAGTAGTTGATTGTTTTCATTCCATTTTCCAGGACGGTTCACATGTAATTTGAGAGGGAATAGAGTAAGCCTTCACTCTTCCTCTAGACAGTACAACTGGAGACATAAAGAACTGCAGATAAAGACACTACGCTGAAGTAACTCAGCTGTAGTAAGGCAGGATCGCTTGAGAACAAGGGTAGGTGATAGTGTAGAATCAAGGAGCCGCAGATGCTGGTTTACAAAAAAAGGGCTTACATTGTTGGAGTAACTCAACGGCTCAGGCAGAATCTCTGGAGAACATGGACAGGTGACATTTTGGGTCAGGATCCTTCTTCCTGATAGGTGATGTTTTGAGGTAATCTAGCACTTTGCGTCTTTTGTAACTCTGTATCTGGGCCCTGGTGAGACTACACATGGAGTATTGTGTGCAGTTTTGGTCTCCTAACTTGAGGAAGGACATTCTTGTTATTGAGGGAGTACAGCGTAGGTTCACCAGGTTAATTCCCGGGATGGCGGGACTGACATATGATGAAAGAATAGGTCGACTTGGCTTATATTCACTGGAATTTAGTTTTGTAACCAGCTACTATAACTGCAGATCCCGGTTTTCAAAAAAGAAACCCCAGAGTGCTGGAGTAACTCAATGGGACAGACAGCATTGGTGGAGGACATGGATAGGTGACGGTTCTGGTCCAAACCCTTCTTCAGATTGACTGTAGTTGGGGGTGGGGGGGGGGGGGAGAAAGTTCATAAGCTAACAAGTTATAGGAGCAGAATTAGGCCATTCGGCCCATCAAGCCTACTCCATCATTCAATCGTGGCTGATCTAACTTTCTCTCTTAACCCCAGTCTCCTGCCTTCTCCCCATAACCCCTGACACCCGAACTAATCAAGAATCTATCAATCTCCACTTTAAAAATATCCATTGACTTGACCTCAACAGCCTTCTGTGGCTGTGAATTGCACAGATTCACCACCCTCTGACGAACAAAATGACTCCTTGTCTCCTTTCTAAAAGTATGCCCTTTTATTCTCAGGCTATGTGCTCTGGTCCCTGACTCTCCTAGTGGAAAAACATCAAAGCTGGAAAAGAGGGTGGGGGTGAGACAAAGCCAGGCAAGTGATAGGTAGATACATGTGTCACCCAAACTCTATTC
Organism: Rhinoraja longicauda; assembly: GCF_053455715.1. Taxonomy (NCBI): domain Eukaryota; kingdom Metazoa; phylum Chordata; class Chondrichthyes; order Rajiformes; family Arhynchobatidae; genus Rhinoraja; species Rhinoraja longicauda. The sequence goes on along the minus strand of NC_135966.1, from coordinate 36,256,283 downwards.
ATGCACATTGAAAACTCTACATTTGTAATTCATTGACATTTTCTTAAGTTCAATACCTCCTCGATACTTCGTTGGAACTCTCAGTTTTAATTATATCTCTTAGGGAGAGGTCAAATCCATGACCCAAAACGAGAGTGTTACCAACCAAGGCAAGATTGAGGAGGATTAGTGAGCATTTGTTTAATCAGAACTTTACATTATGATTAATGTCAGACACGTTGGCCTGTAACCTTGAGAACAGTCAAATTGATATGAATGGTGAAGATACGATTTTTTTTTGTTGAAATTTAATGTCATATAAATTTACAAAGTGTAGAAAGTATAACAAAGAAAGAAAGAAATAGGAAAAAACTCAGGGTTAGTGGATTCTTTGATTTTTGTGAGAATATGTAATTTGACAACAAGATTGTGGGATGGGGTGGAAGAAAGAGGGTAAGAGATCAATAATATGAAGAATAATGTGTTAGGGAGGAGGGAGATGACAGTTCAATCACTGCCCCACAACCGTGCATAATGAGGAGTTAGAATTGGACTGTTAAGCGTAAAGGCCAGATAGAGTGGACATTGAGAGGATGTTTCCAGTAGTTAGAGAGTTTAAGACCAAAGGGCACAGCCGCTGAAAGGACTACTTTTAGACAATAGACAATAGGTGCAGGAGTAGGCCATTCAGCCCTTCGAGCCAGCACCGCCATTCAATGCGATCATGGCTGATCACTCTCAATCAGTACCCCGTTCCTGCCTTCTCCTCATACCCCCTCACTCCGCTATCCTTAAGAGCTCTATCCAGCTCTCTCTTGAAAGCATCCAACGAACTGGCCTCCACTGCCTTCTGAGGCAGAGAATTCCACACCTTCACCACTCTCTGACTGAAAAAGTTCTTCTTCATCTCCGTTCTAAATGGCCTACCCCTTATTCTTAAACTGTGGCCCCTTGTTCTGGACTCCCCCAACATTGGGAACATGTTCCCTGCCTCTAATGTGTCCAATCCCCTAATTATCTTATATGTTTCAATAAGATCCCCCCTCATCCTTCTAAATTCCAGTGTATACATGCCTAATTGCTCCAGCCTTTCAACATACGACAGTCCCGCCATTCCGGGAATCAACCTAGTGAACCTACGCTGCACGCCCTCAATAGCAATGAGGGATAAGGAGGAATTTCTTTAGCAAGAGTGATTCTTGATTAGTACAGGTGTACAGGAGGGGGAAAAGGCAGGAGAATGGGGTTAGGAGGGAGAGATAGATCAGCCATGATTGAATGGCGGAGTAGGCTTGAGGGGCCGAACGGCCTAATTCTACTCTTATTCCTTACTAGACCAAGTGGACCCGTTGGGCCCAAACCTCTCCTGCATTGGTGCAGCACCCTCTCTCTCCTTCCCCTCTCTCCCCCTTTCCCCCTCCCTCCCCCTCAACCCCCCTTATCCTCCCACCTTCCCCCTCCCTTCACCCCCCTCCCTCTCTCCCCCCTCCCTCCCTGGGAGATAGATTTAAACTTTAAAATGTGAATAACTTAAAAAATATACACACAGATTTCAATGAAACTTCTTCCATTGGCACCAAAGGGCCGACGGTGAGTAAGGTGGGCCTAAAATTGTCATGCTATCGTGTACCATTTTGGTTGTAGTTCATGAACAAACAAACGAGAATTTTAGGATATAGATGACCTAAGAGGGTGGTTAATCTGTGGAATTCATTGCTACAGACAGCGGATCAGCTGGCTATTTCCTGCTCATTTTTATTCTTCTGAACTAAATTGGTCAAAGTTAAAGGAAAGAAAATGGTCAATGAACAGGAGTTTGACTTGAAGCAGACTTGATAACATTGCTTCAAAGAGCACTATTGCCAATCCTCTCGCGTTTTGCTTTAGGTTTATTATTGTCACGTGTAAAGCTTTATTTTGCACGCTATCCAAACAACTCAGATATACCATACATAGATACAATCAAGCCAAACTCAAGTACAATAGGTAGAGTGATGGGGAAGTTGCAAAGTGCAGAATATCGTTTTTATCGCATCATTTCCAGGGACAAAGTCCAATGTCCGCAATAGGGTAAGGTGAATCGGACAGTACCTTAGTTTATGGAAGGACCATTCAGAAGCCCGATAACAGAGGGGAAGCAGCTGTTCCCAACGCAATAGATTTGCATTGTCCTTGGTGTGTAGGATAGAACAAAGGTATGGGTGATCATTGGTCAGCATGGACTCGATGGACCAAAGGGCCTGTTTCCACGCTGTACCTCTGAAGTCTAAAGTCCAAAACTAGCCGTTCTTTATTCTGTGTAGGAAGGAACTGCAGATGCTGGTTTATACCGAAGATAGACACAGTCTGAAGAAGGTTCTCGACCCGAAACGTCACCCATTCCTTCTCTCCCGAGATGCTGCCTGACCTGCTGAGTTACTCCAGCATTTTGTGAATAAATACCTTCGATTTGTACCAGCGTCTGCAGTTATTTTCTTATAATATATATAGACTCAAAGTGCTGGAGTAACTTTAGAGGGGCGGCCAACATTTCTGGAGAAAAGGAATTGGTGACGGTTCGGGTGGGAACCCTTCTTCAGAAGGGTCTATAGGATTGACTAGTTTTCTGCTCGCTGCATCTGATCACATGTCAACTCCGGTTCACCATCACACCATTGACTGTGGCGCTTGTCCCACCGTGTCTGGAGAAATAAGACGGGTGACATTTTGGGCGGGAACCCTTCTTCAGACTTGTTTATTCTTTACTGTGGTGGCTCCCTCGTTCCGCTTGTCTGTGGGGGGGGGGGGGGGGGGGGTGTGAAGGACTGCCTCCTCGCACAGTGGATTTGAGTGTGGGCTTGTTTTATCCCAGTGTCTGTGGGATTACTGTAGGGCCATTGACATGTGCTGAGATACATGGATAACCATCTTCCATGGCGGGGTTTAAAGGATTTTATTCACCATTGTGGAGAAAACGAGAAAGGAAGCACCAGTGTTGAAGCCTCCATTCAGCTGTGAAATTTAATTCAGTCACCGATGTAGAAAATAAGGGTTTGGACCGGGGGAATGATTAAAATCCGTGAACTGTTCCCTTCCAGGCATCTTATCGCTTCTTGACACAGTGCGGATGCTGGAAGCAGGATTTACATATCTGTCACAGGCTGCGCATTTTGACAGGAACTGTCAGGTTGCGTGTGATTTTGTAGGCTGGAGGATGGCCAGTGTTGGTTGTGGGTAGTTCTAAGCTGGGATGCTAATCTGCTCGCCTGCTGGGTCCTTTTAATACAACCCTGCACTTATTAGATCTTTTTTCATATTTTATATTTTTCTTTTAATTTATTTTTATACGAGCAGGATTAGGCCATTCGGCCCCATTGAGTCAACTCCCACCATTTCATCATGGCAGATCTATCTTTCCCTCTCAACTCCAGGTGCCTGCCTTCTCCCCATAACCTCTGACCACCCCTACCAAGGATCTGTGGCTGTGGAGGCCAAGTCAGTGGATATTTCTAAGGCAGAGATTGATAGATTCCTGAATAGTATGGGTGTCAGTGGTTAAGGGGAGAAGGCAGGAGAATGGGATTGAGAAGGAAACATAGATCAGCCATGATTGAAATACGGAGTAGACTTGATGGGCCGAATGGCCTAATTCTGCTCCTATCACGTATGAATTTATGAACATGAAAACACCCAAAGATTTGGCCGTCACGGCTATCCGTGGCATAGAATCATACGCAGGGAAATTAGAGAAATCAATATTCATACATTTCACCCTTCCTGTCCAAATGTCTTTGGATATTTCACGTGTTTAAATTTACTTTAGACTTTGGAGATGCAGCGCAGAAATAGGCCCTTCCCCCCTTGAAGTAGTTCCGACCAGCGACCACCAAGGCACACTAGCACTATCCTGAGGACAATTTACAATTTTCACCGAAGCCAATTAACCGCAAACCTGCACATCTTTGGAGTGTGGGAGGAAACCAGAGCACCCGGAGAAAACCCACACGGTCGCAGCGAGAATGTACAAACTCCGTACAGACAGTACCCCTGGTCAAGATCGAGCCTGGGTCTCTGGCACTGTAAGGCAGCAACTCTACCGCTGCGCTACTGCACAACTTTGTACATCGGAGGGATATGGGCTACACGTGGGCAGGTGGGACTGACGTAGATGGGCCATCTTGGTTGGCATGGGCCAGTTGGGCCAAGGTGCCTGTTTCCGTGTTGTATGACTCCAGGTGGACTTGGCTTCTCCATGGGCCGCTGCCATTATTCCCCGAGGTAGAACCAGTGCACGCAGGAGGTGCAGAAAGTCTCTGGCTATCTCAACATAAATACACTTTAAAACCTTGGCTGAATCTGCAGCTTGTCATAGTCCAGAGGCAATGTCTGTACTCCAGGGATAGTGTGCCTGAGGCCAGCTGAAGAATCGGGCGAGGCATGGGGCTTTTGATGAAGAGGATAATGTCAGCATCACAGAGAATCATTCCAATGGTGTCCTCAAGCACACCAACCCTGTCCTAAAGCACTTTCTCAGAGAGTCTCTGTACTTAAAAAAACCCCCAAGAAAGTATTTAAAATACCAGACTTAAAAGCAAAAGAACTTTCAATAGTTTACATGCAAGCATTGCCGCTTAATCTACACCGCTCCCTATCTTCTCTGATTTTGGTCCATATGCTCTCCATTTTTAAATGACCAAGAGTCAAGAGCATTCAATTGTTATATGTAGTGACAATGGAACAATGAAATTCTTATTTGCAGCTGCCTGTAAATGCAACACTGTACAGGTAACATTTTTTAATTTAGTAACACGATGGATTAATAACTGCAATACTGGAGCAAAAAAAACACGAAGACCTTAATGCAACCAACGACAAGGATGGGGTATGAACATGTAATTTTGAAATGTGATGTTGGAAATACAACATTAAGTTTGTAGACACAAGGAACTGCAGGTGCCGGTTTACAAAAAAACACCATAAAAGTGCTGGAGTAACTCAGCGGGTCAGTCACCATCCCTGGAGAACATGGTTAGGTGACGTTTCTGGTCTCGACCCTTCTTCAGACTCGTTTGTAGACACCAGGAACTGCAGATGCTAGTTTACCAAAAAAAAGACAAAATGTGCTGGAGTAACTCCGTGGATCAGGCAGTATCTCTGGAGAACATGGTTAGCTGACGTCTTTGGTCTCGACCTTTCTTCAGACTGATTTGTAGACACCAGGAACTGCAGATGCTGCTGGTTTAGGAAAAAAACACAAAAGTGCTGAAGTGATTGAGGTGGCATTTCTGGGGGACATGGTTGGGCACATGGTCAGACTCCTTTGTAGACACAAGAAACTGCAGATGTTGGTTTCCAAAACAAAAACACAAAGTGCTGGATTAACTTGGCAGGTAGAGCAGCATCTCTGGAGGACATGGTTCGGAGACGTTTTGGGTCAGGATCCTTCAACGGACTATACAAAACAATAACCCCAAGCAGCAAAATGAGAGTTGCCTATAAGTGGCACTGGCTGAGACAATACTGTCCACCTCCTGCTCTTTAATAAATCATGGCATGAGATCTTTGACCTCCTAGTACAGAGTTTAATGTCACATCTGAAAGATGGCATTGATAATCTTGCAGCACTCACTTGGTATGGCCCTGGGGCTCTCCGCCTCAGATGTGTCCTCAAGCTTCTGGAGTAGGAAAAGCGAATGCAGCCTTGATTTCCCAGTGGTCTCGGCAACAGGATGTGGAATGGTCATCCTAAATTCCCAGGGGAATCCTGGAAGGTTGAAATTCCGAGTAAGGTGTGAAACCAAGGGGGGAAGGGAAGATAATAATATTATCAGGGGTTATGGGGAGAAAGCTGGAGAATGGGGTTGAGAGGGAAAGACAGATCAGCAATAATTGAATGGCGGAGTAGACTTGAAGGGCCGAATGGCCTAATTCTGCTCTGATAACTTTTGAATTGATGAACATATCTGACTTCCAGGTGCACTCATGTATGGTATGATCCGCCCAGGTAGGTAACAAAATAAAGTTTTTCATTGTATCTCGGTACATGTGACACCAATAAACTAATACCAATCTCAAGATTAGGTTTATTATTACAGAAACGAGGAATTGCAGATGCTGGTTTACACAAAAGGACACAAAGTGCTGGAGTAACTCGGTGGGTCTGGAGAAGATGGATCGGTGACGTTTTGGGTCGGGACCCTTCAGACGGACCAGCGGACAGGTCGCGAGCTGAAACGTCACCTACCCATGTTTCCCAGAGATTCTGCCTGACCCACTGACCTATTGGGTTTGTTATTGTTATCTGTCGTGAGGTAAAGTGAAAAGCTTTTGTTTGTGTGCTATTCAATCAAATCAGAGAATACTATCTATGAATACAATTATGCCATGCACATACATTAGGTAGAGTAAAAGAGAAAAACAGTAGTGTGCAGAATATAGTTTCTCATCATAATAGTGTTACAGTTTAGACTTTATACTTTGGAGTTTAGATATACAGCGTGGAAACAGGCCCCTTTGTTTACCAAGTCCGCACCACCCACCAATCACCCTGGGTGATCTGGTTTCCTCCCACACTCCAAAGGTACAGATTTTGTAGGTTAATTGTTTTCGGTAAGTTGTAAAATTATCCCTAGTGTGTGTAGGTTAGTGTACAGGGAGATAGCTGGTCGGCGCAGATTTGGTGGGCCGAAGGGCCTGTTTCTGCGCTGTATCTCTAATGTCTAATGGTATTATCCAGGTTCTCTGGCGAACTTAGTGAATTTCTTGTGAGTGCAGTCCAGAGCCACTATCTTTCTCATTTGGACCCTCAGAATATCTTTAATCAGACTTTATCTTGCACTAATCATTATACCCTTTATCCTGTATCCGTACACTGTGGACGGTTTGATTGTTATTATGGGTAGTCTTTCCTTTGACGAGATAGCATACAACAAAAAAGCTTTTCACTGTACCTTGGTACTCATGACAGCAATCTAAATTTATTTTACAAGGACCATTCTCACAACACGATATTTGATCACGCGAGCAATACTAACTAGCCAGATATCTAAAAATGCACCATTTCCTTTCAAGCAAAATAGTCTTGTACTTACTCCTTGAAAGCTGGTGAGAATCTAATATTTACATGATTTTTCATCTAGTATAGGACTGCACTTTATTGAGAGAGCACTGTCACACAGGACCATTTCAGCGATAGATTTCTTTTTAGTTGACATGTTGATAAAGGAAGATAGATATTAGTATATTACAATATTAGGTTCAACTCTACAGCCAATTAACGGTCATAATGTCAGGATCACGGCAGCCATTTTGTGTAGAGTAACCTCCCACAATTATCAGTAGAACTTTCTTAGACGTGTTGATTTGAGGGTTAATTATAATCTATAATTAAGGGCAAAGTCCAACCATCGTTGCTTCTCTGTGCAATTATACCTTGTGCGGGATCTTTAATGTTTTCCCAAAGAGGGAATAAGGGGCTTCAAGTTAAGGTCTTGAAGCAAAGACCGAGGCAGGGCGATGTTAAGGTAGGGACTTGGGTGTCAGCTGCAGTGGCTACTGGTGATTAAATTTATTCCCTTCCATATCAAAACCCAGTCGTTTTGCCCCACAGGAGGTAAGGAGATTCCTGACTACCAGCGAGGTTTGAGTGATGGACATGGAATGTAACTAAAGCACCGGGAGTGGCGGCGAGGGCCTTCGTGCGAGGGCGCGTGACGGGACGCTGAGGGCGAGAGAGAGAGAGAGAAGGCGCCGACGGCAAGACCTGAGGGGGTGAATATTCTTCTCGCCCGTCCTCCTCCTCCTCCTGCTCCACTACTGTGCAGGAACCTCTGAGAGACCTGCCGAACCTGCGGGAAGATCAGCATTTACTGCTGCTGTGTACAAAGTGGCTGGTGTTCGCGGAAACGCACTGAATGGACGGTTCAGTGACAGCCCCGTCGGCCCTGGCTTATCTATGCTGGTTTTCATGCTTCACCGCTGCCTTCTTCTACCACTGCCTCAACCCCCCCCCCCCCTTTCCGCATCCATCCCCCCTCCCCCCACACCGCTACCAACTCCAGGCTCCATCCTCAACTTCACTTTGACTGCATCTGTGCGCTCCACTTGCAACTCACTGGGGAATGGACTGACGGCTGGATGTATGATCTTGTATTTACCGACACACGTTTTGTCTTCATGAGTCCAAGGAACATCTTCACGCCTTGCCACTTTGAAAGACCCCTCTTCCGCTTATCAACTCTTATTTGTTTGAACATGATTTGTCTGTGTCCTATCCCTTCCAGGTCCATCTGTGCAATAAATGTGACTTCAAGAACGGATTCACTTTGCTACCAGAAACTATTTGCTGTTCTATCCATGTATGGATTTTTTGTTTGTTCAAAAACTCTTACCTTCCCCGACTTAAATCTCACTTGAGTGCAGTTTCTTGAATGTACCACCAGTATACGAGGATAAACACTTGAGTCCAGGGCACTGATATTTGCTGGGATATTATCTGTTGCTGTTCTTCCTCTTTATTTACTTTCTGACAAAAGTTGGCTTTTAAGAACAGCAATTTTGCTTCCTTTATTTTCCCCTTCCCTAATTCCAGTTCAATAAAATTTTACTTTTTTGCACATCAACCTTAACACGACAATGCCTGAGAGCTTCAGAAAAGTGCTATCAAACAGAAGTTTACTCCACGCAACTTAAAGAGGTTTTTGGACGGATGCCCAAATGCTTGGCTAAAGAGCAAACAATGAACTAACTGCTGGAGGAACTCAGTGGGTTAGGCGGCATCAGTGGAGGGAACGGGATAAGACGACGTTTCGGGTCGGAACTCTTCTGCAGACTGAAGTGGTAGATGGGATAAGCCAGTAGGGAAGAGGGTTTCAGGGGAATCTTAAAGAAAGATGTGAGGAGGCTTAGAGAGGGAACTCCAAAGGTTTGGGCTTGGGCATTTTCAGGAATGGCCGCTAATAGTGGATATGCATATTCGATATGGATAATTGGAGGCCTAGATAATGCAGAGTTATAGGAATGGGGAGATCAAAGAAGAAATGGAGGAAAGCACAAGACAAGCACAATTAAATGAAGAAATGGCTTTGTTTAATACATTCCTCAAATGGATTGGTGAGAAAGGAGATCACTTGTAAATGGGTATTTATGGTGAGATCTGTTTGACCAGTCAATTTAGGTCCTTTTATTTATGCTTCCACTGGCATATGGGGCTGATTTATGTGTGGCAATGGAACGCAATTGGAGGACGGGTATCGAGGTTGAAACGCCATGTTCCAGTCATACGAGCAGTGACTTCGTCTGCACTTGGGAGCATTGTGCGCGGTTCTGGTTGCCATATTATAGGAAGGGTGGGATTAAATGAGAGAGGGTGCAGAGAAAATATTCACTGGGGAGATTGATTCCCCTAGAATGAAGAAGGCTGAGGTTTGACTTGGAAAAAAAGGTTTGTATAATTGGGAGGGGTAGGGATGGTCAGTTTTCTTTTTCACCGGGTAGGAAAATTAACAGCGAAGGTTAAGGTGAGAGAGGAAAAATATAAAGTGGATCAGACGGCCATGTTTCTCACATAGAGTGTGGTGGGTGGATGGAACAGGTCGGCAGAGAGCAGGCACATTTACAACCTGTGCAAGACATTTGGACAGGTTCACGGATAGGAAAGGTTTAGATAGATAGGGGTCAAATTCAGGTAGGTAGCATGGAACCAGTGGGCACTGTTTTTGTGCTGTGTAACACCGTGAATGTATGTTAAATATGTTGCCACACTGGATGCCAACTCACTGTAGGCCTTGCCTCCTTGCCTTACGGAAGGGTGTTGGCAATTGGTATTCCTTGCATCAGCCATGGATTGCTACACACCTCCACCACCCCATCACCCTCCCGCATTTGTGTGTTTCCAGGCCAATCCATGTTGCAGAACCCAGCAGAGCGGGGGAATGGCTCCCCGCCCTGAATCCTTCCCAACAGTTGATCCATCAAACAGTTGCAGCACTCACATTACTCTGCCATACAACCATTGTGCAGCCCACACACAAGCAACCAAATCAAAGCCATTTCCTTTCAGCTCCCCTGTTCCAGGGGAATGCATCCACTTCCTTATTTCTAGCAAGTTAAATCAGTTCGACACAAAGTGCTGGAGTAAATCAGCGGGTCATGCAGCATCTCTGGAGAACATGAGTAGGTGACATTTCAGGTCAGGACCCGTCTTGAGGTGAAATGTCTTCGTCTTCTGAAGATTGAAGGTCCTGACCTGAAACGTCAGCTGTCCATGTTCTCCGGAGTTGCTGCCTGACCCGGTAAGTTACTCCATCACTTTGTGTCTTTTTTGTCCAAATATTTCCAATTGAAGTAAAATTATCGGGGGAAAAATTGAAAAAGCCAAGCTAAAAAAGGCTTTGATAGGGTCCTAGATACCAACATCAACCTTCAACATTAGTTTGTATTCTCCATTGAACCCAATGGAAAATTGCTTATGGTGTTAAAAACCTCTGAATATATTCTCTGTGTAAATGCCGGAGAATCTAGCTTAGTTTAGTAAAAGGATGGGTGACCTTTCGGGTCAGGACACTTCTTCAGACTTGGTCTGTCGAAAGTCAGTCCGATGAAGGGTCCCGACCTGAAACGTCACCCATCCTTTTACTCCTGAGATGCTGCCTGACCCGCTTAGTTACTCCAACACTTTGTGTCTATCTTTGGTGTAAACCAGCATCTGCAGTTCCTTTCTACTACACAAATTAAATCAGTTACTGGGTGTTAAAGTCGGACACATTACTGCATCTCTTTCTACTCCTTTAAAAAGCTGTTGTCTTGCTAATAATGCCTTATGTGACTTGGTGTCAACATTTTGATTGTTAACGATGCTATGAAACGCTTGGTGTATTTTCCACTTTGCGTGGCACTTTATGAATACAAGTTGTTATTAATTGTGACATCTCCTTGATTGGAGATGTTTGCTTCTCACAGGGTGTGTTGGGGGGGGGGGGGGGGGGGGGAGATGAGAAAGGAAAAGGTGCTATGAGATGTTAGATTTTGAATCCAAAATCAAATAAAAAGCAACATATGAGGTATGTAATTTGCTTTGGGTTAGTTTATTCTGAAATGCAACTTAAGATTTATTAATGCTTCGATCAAGTAAAGCCGGCTGGCTGGCTGGGCTAGTTTAACCCTGCATGGAGAATTGAGATAACAGAGGTGATGGGAAGAGACCAATAATGCCAAATGATTCAATAGGAAAGATAATGCCAATATGCCGATAGGTATCCTGTTAATAACGTGATTAATATGTCAAATAGTTTCTGGAATGAAAAAGACAAAGAGGGTACTATTGTGTGTCTTGGACCACATTCCACACTCCGCATTGGTTTAAAAAGACTAGTAATTTGTGATTACCTGGATAAGTTTGCTCTTTGGAGTTGTGTGTGCCATTTCCTGCATCACCACAATAGCTATACAAAAGTACACCGATCAGCCAAAACATTATGACCACTGACAGGCAAAGTGAATAACATTGATTATCTTGTTATAATGGCACCTGTCAAAGGGTGGGATATATTAGGCAGCAAGTGAACAGTCAGTTCTTGAAGTTGATGTGTTGGATGCAGGAGAAATGGGCAGGAGTAAAGACCTGAGCGATTTTGACAAGGGCCAAATTGTTATGGCCAGACGATTGGGTCAGAGCATCTCTGAAACGGCAAGGTTTGTGGGGTGCTCCCGGTCAGCAGTGGTGAGTACCTACCAACAGTGGCCCGAAGAGGGACATACCACAAACCGGCGACAGGGTGTTGGGCGCCCAAGGCTCATCAATGCGCGAGGGCAACGAAGGCTATCCCGTCTGGTCCGAACCGACAGAAGGTCTACTGTGGCACAAGTCACAGAAAATTTTAATGGTGGTCACGGGAGGAATGTGTCACAATATACAGTGCATCGCATCCTGCTGCATATGGGGCTGCACACGGAGGACCAACAGCATATTAAGCAGGTGGTCATAATGTTTTGGCTCATCAGGTCATAATGTTTTGGCTCTTTCTGAAAGCAATGTTTTTAGTTTAGTTTCGAGATACACCTTGAAACAGGCCCTTCGTCCCATCGAGTTCACACCAAACAGCGATCACCCCTGGACACTAGCTCTATGTCCCCTTCATTAGGGACAATTTACAGGATACGGGAGGAAGCAGGAGCACCTGGAGAACACCCAGTTTAGATTCATTTAGTTTAGTGTAGCGGTGCACTGTGAAACAGGCCTTTTGCCCCACTGCGTCCATGCCAACCAACAATCACCCCGTTCACATTAGCTCAATGTTCTGCACACTTCGGGGGATTCACAATAGCCAATTAACCTGCGAAGCTGCACGTCTTTGGAGCGTGGGGGGGGGGGAAAGCGGAGCACCCGTAGAAAATCCACGCAGTCACAGGGAGAATGTGAGTCGGGATCGAACCTGGGTCTGCGGCTGTGAGGCAGCAAATCTACCGGATGTGAAAGGCACATTGTCAGTGGAAATCCGTCTGCTCTTTTGCCCTCACATTTACCTCAACATCAGATTTATTTCCAGAGCATCTGGCTCCATGCAACCTTTCTGACTTTCAAATCTCACCATCTCTCCGGTGGCCCGAATCTTGTTCCCCGGGCTTTCCTATGGTTCACTGCTTGTTATCTAAGTCACATGCCTCTCAGCCCTTGCATACTAAATATTGTTGCTAATCTGCCTGGTGGAATGATTGAAAACTGTTGAGATAATATGAATTTTCGTTGTATCAGCCATGATTTTGTTGAAAGCCATGACTCGAGGGGGTGAGTTGTATATTCCTGTTTCATATGATGACACAACGTGCTGAAGTAACTCAGCAGGTCAGACAGCATCTCTGGAGGTCATGGATGGGTGACATTTCAGATCGAGGCCCTTCCTCAATCTGATCTGAAACAAAGTGCTGGAGTAACTCACCGGGTTAGGGTCTGATGGAGGGTCCCGACCCGAAACGTCACCTATCCATGTTCTTTAGAGGTGCTGACTGACCTGCTGAGTTACTCCAACACTTTGTGCCCTTTCGTGTATCAACCTGCATCTGCAGTTCCTTGTTTCAACATCTCCCTATTTCAAATTATGCACAGTGGCAGAGCGGTAGAACTGCTGCCTTACAGCACCCAGAGGCCCGGGTTCGATCCTGACTTCAGGTGCTGTCTGTACGGACTTTGTACGTTCTGCCCGTGACCACATGGGTGCTCCGGTTTCCTCCCGCACTCCAAAGATATACAGGTTTGTAGGTTAATTGGCCTCTGTAAATTTACCACTCGTGTGTAGGGAGTGGTGGCGAAGGTGGGAGAACATAGAACTAGTGGGAACGGGTGATCGATGGTCGATGTAGACTCGGTGGGCCAAAGGGCCTGTTTTCACGCTGTATCTTTCAGTCAGCACAATTTGGAGAGATGCACAATTTTAAGAACACTGTGTGTTTCTTTCCCTCTCCAGAGTTACTGTAAGCAGGGGTAAGGAATCAATCTTTGAATTCCTGAAGTCTCCAGGCACTCCTGACAAATTGACATGCTCCAATTATTTTTATGAATAAGTCAGCAGTCAAGGAGTTTGCAACTGAAACCAGTCAAACGACAGGATGCACACTGCGTTTGAGCATCAGACCATGGGGGGAGCCCCAGATCAGTCCCCACTCAAATTCATTTTCATTCTTTTGGGCAATAATGAACTTTTTACCTTAGTCCATTTTGCAATCACCGCTAATTGGAGATCAGTCAAGAAACATTGGCATCATTACAAGACACAAAGTGCCTGGAATAGAGTTGCTGCCTCACAAGGGCCAGAGATCCAGGTTCGATCCTGACCTCAAATGCGGTCTGTACAGAGTTTGTACGTTCTCCCTGTGACCACGTGGATTTTCTCCCGGTGGTCTGGTTTCCTCCCACACTACAAAGACGTGCAGCTTTGCAGGTTAATTGCCTTCTGTAAATTGTCACTAATGTGTAGGTGGAAGTACACACAGATGATCGCTGGACAGCGTGGACGGTGGGTCAAACGACCTGTTTCCATGCTGTATCCCTAAAATACTTTCATATGTTCTAGGAGCATTCAGCTCATCAAGTCTACCTCGCCATTCAAAAAAACTACAGTGGACCTGGGAGTAGGTGAATGCATTGAAGGGTTCAAATTCCAGTAGAGGTGTCAATAATCTGAGGATTTAAGTTTAAGAAAAGGATAAGAGAGTTGGAGGAATTTGAAGAAACAAAATCTGGAGAGATCCCTGTCTTCGAGTTTTGAGATACAGCATGGAGACAGGCCCTTTGGACCACCGAGTCCAAGCCGGCCATCAATCGCCCGTTCACACTTGTCCTGTGTAATCCCACATCTCATTCACTCCCGACACACCAGGGCAAATTACGGAGTCCATTATGTGGACTCTGTAATTAATTAGGATGTGGGAGGGAACATCCTGGACAGCATTTGGATGAGAACGTACATGGCACGATAAGCAAGCTTGCAGGTGACAATAAAGTGGGTGGTATTGTAGATGGTGACGATAGCTGTCGACAATTGCAGCAGGTTCTTGATCGGTTGGGCAGGTGGGCTGAGGAATGGTTGATGGAATCTAGTACAGAGAAATGTGAAGTGTTGCATTTTGGGAGCACTAACACGAGTGAATGGTGGGGATCTGGGGAGTGTTGTAGAACCGAGGGATCTAGGAGTGCAGGTACATAGTTCATTGAAAGTGGCATCACAGGTCGATTGGGGAGTCGAAAAGGCTTTTGGCACATCGGTCATCGGTCAGAGTATTGAGTATACAAGATGGGAGGTCATGTTCCAGTTGGATAAGATGATGGTGAGGCCTCATTTAGAGCATGGTGTTCAGTTTTGGGCATCATGTTGTAGAAAATATTTTGTCAAGCTAGAAAGGGTGCGGAAAAGAATTACGAGGATTTTGCCAGGAGCGTCTGTGCTATAGGGATAGGCTGAGCAGGTTAGGACTCTATTTCTTGGAGCGCAGGAGGATGAGGGGTGATCTTATGGATGCATATAAAATCATGAGAGGGATCGATCAGGCAGACGCACAGTCTCTTGTCTAGTGTAGGGGAATCGAGAACCAGAGGACATAGGTTTAAGGTGAGGGGGGAAAGATTGAATAGGAACCAGAGGGGTAATTTTTCACAAAGTGTGGTGGGAGTATGGAAGAAGCTGCCAGAGGAGTTAGTTGAGGCAGTTACTATCGTGTTTAAGACGGGTAGGTCGATAGGACAGGTTTAGAGGGATATTGTCCAAATGCGGGCAGGTGGGAGTAGTGTAGATGGGACATGTTGGCTGGTGTGGGCAAGTTGTGCTGAAGGCCCTGTTTCCATGCTGTTTGACTTTATGAAACCGGAGCACCCAGGGGAAACTCACGAGGTCACAGGGAGAACGTACAAACTGCACAGACAGCACCCGAGGTCAGGATCGAACCTGGGTCTCTGGCACTGTGAGGCAGTGGCTCCAGCAGCTGCATTACTGTGCTGCCCTTAATTGGTTTATCAGGTCATTTAGCGTGGCATGGTAGTGCAGTTGTTGACTTGGTGCCTCACAGCACCAGAGACCCAGGTTCCATCCTGACCACTGGTGCTGTCTGTTACGGAATTTGTACCGTCTCCCTTGTGGGTTTTTTCCCGTCTGCTCCGGTTTCCTCCCACACTCCAAAGACGGTCAGGTATGCAGGTTAATTGGCTTCGGCGAAAATTGTAAATTGATCCCAACATGTGGGATAGTGCTAGTATACGGGATGATCGCTGGTCGGCGTGGACTCAGTGGGCTGAAGCTCCTGATTCTGCTAAATCTAAAGTCAAATCAAATCAAATCTCTGCTTTAAAAACACCCAATGACCTGACCTCCACAGCTGTCTGTGGCAACGAATTCCACAGATTCACCACCCTTTAGAGCTATGATCTAAAGGTACGCCCTGATGGAAATTGTAAATTATCCCTTGTGTGTGCGATAGTGCTAGTATATGGGGTCGGTGCGGACTCGGTGGGCAAAAGGGCTAGTATATGGGGTCGGTGTGGACTCGGTGGGCAAAAGGGCCTGGGCTGTTCCTTGCAGTATTTCTAAAAATCTAAAAAAAGTCTCATTTAAGAAATATCTAAACAAACACCTTTGATAGTAAGGGATTGAAGGGTTTAGATATGGGACATGGTATACGTATACGTACAGAGAGAAACATCATGCCAAGGTGGGCGAAAGTGCCTGTTTCCTTGCTGTATAATTCTATGACTTTACAGTATTTGCTCGTGGTTCTGTGCCTTACGATTGGCTTGATAAATGCTTGCATGGAGTGGAATTAAACAGCCTGATTCCGGAATCAATATTATGCATCCATTTCTTGATTCACTAAAGAGATAATTTGGAAACCAGGAAAAGGTTTTGTGAAGTGACATTTTGTGAATTGATAAAAATGAATGAAATGTGTTCTCGGTGTTTTTGGTACAGTGTATTCCAATGGGAACATCCTATTTGTTAAATGAATGAATCACTTTGTAACCTGCAGGCTCTTACTGCAAACATTCAATGGCGTTGGAGTGAAAACACCTCACTGGAACTTAATAAATCAGGGAGGGCAGGAGAAATGTGGGAATAATAAATCAGGGAACACTTGTAATTTCTTCCGAGGTCTCGTGTCATCCTGAAACATTTTACTGCCAATGAAGCACCTTTGAAACTCTAGATAGACACAAAAACTTGGAGTAACTCAGCATATCTGGGGAGGAAGAGATGGGTGACTAAAGAAGGGTCTCGACCCAAAGACTCATCCATTCCTTCTCTGCAGAGATGCTGACTGTCCCGCTGAGTTACTCCAGCATTTTGTGTCTACGGTTTAAACCCGCATCTGCACTTCCTTCCTGCACCTTTGAAGCTCCACCAGATCTCCCAGTTGCGAACCATTTTAACTCCCTTTCCCATTCCCATACTGACCTTTATGTCCTGGGCCTCCGCCATTGCCAGAGTGAAGCCACGCTCAAATTGGAGGAACAGCACCTCATATTTGGGTAGCTTACACCTCAGCGGTAACCTTGAATGCTCTAATTTTAGGTAACTTCTACATACACTTCCCCCTCCCCTCCCCTCGCTCTTCCCAACCCCTTGCCCCCTTCCTCCACTAGGTTAACCAGTTCCACGGTTTCTCAACGATGTATCCCTCTTGGGATCACACCACCCCTAACCAACAATCGGCCTGTCAGGGAACCTCCCTGCCTGAGGTCATCTGTTGCCGGCCCTGATTTTATTTCTTGTTTGGATTTGTCCCCCTGATTTGATTCTTGTAAACCTCGTCTAGACCTCTCCGAAGCCTACACATCCTCCCTCAGGTATGGATCTATGCCTAACAGTTAAATCAGTTAAATCAGAGGAGTCTAACTTGGAAGCAGATTCAACACCTCTCAACCATACGAGGAACCATTGACAGTGAAGCATTCCTTATTGATGGTGCATGTAGGTTCAATCCTACATCATTGTGACTGGGAATCTACTCTCCACACAGCCGAGATGCAATTCACAACGCTTTAGATTTAAGAGATGCAGTGATAAACGGGCCGTTCGGCCCACCGAGTCCGTGCCTACCAGTGACCACCCTGCACACCAGCACTACCCAACACACCAGGGACAATTTACAATTTTACCTGGGCCAATCAACCTACAAACCTGCGTGTCTTTGGAGTGCAGGAGGAAACTGGAGCACCCAGAGGAAATCCATGTGTTCGTGCAAACTCCACACAGACAGCGCCTGTCGTCAGCATCAAACCCGGTTCTCTAGCGCCGTGAGGCAGCAACTCTACCACTGTGTCTCTGGATTTTATATTGCACTGAGCGTTATTCCCTTTATCACGTGTGTCTGTATACTGTGGACGGCTCGATTGTAATCTTGTGTAGTCTTTCCACTTTCTGGTTAGCAGGCAACAAAAAGCTTCTCACTCTACCTCAGTACACGTGACAATAAACTAAACTGTACATTGTTCCGCACAGATTATTTCATAACCTATCCAATATTGACTATCCACACCAGAAATAAGTTAACACCTTCAGATTATAGCCTTGGAGGTGGCAAAGTAGTCCAACTCAACATCATTGCTTCTGCTCTTCCGCTAGTTAGACCATTGGGTTTCCGGTAACCTTTATGAATGTGTTTTCTCAAACCGTCCACTTTCTGGAGAGGGAATTCATCTCAAGGATAGTGGTAGAGTTGCCGTCTTACAGCACCAGCGACCCAGGTTCGATCCTGACTACGGGTGCTGTCTGTGAGGAGTTTGTACACCCCCCCCCCATGTGACTACGTGGGTTTTCCCCGGGTGCTCCGGTTTCCTCCCACACTCCAAAGATGTGCAGGTTTGTAGGTTAATTGGCTTCGGCACAGTTGTAAATTGTCCTTAGTGTGTAGGCTGTGGGAGGCACTCTCGGGGAACAAAGGTGGACAGGTGAGGAGAGCGTCCAAGGAAGGAGATGGCAGGGGGCCCCGCAACAGCCTGGAGCTCGCCTGGAACAGGCACCTCTCATGAGAGCTGGAGCGTGGAGCATGAAAACGATGCCAAAACATGGCGCCTCTTGCATGCGGGCTCAGTAGACTATTTTGCGCAATTGCTAATCGAGGTTCAGGGGTATGGCAATACTCTAATGGATTGTTTGTAAGGAAAATAATTTCACTGTGTTAGCACTTTGCACACGTGACAATAAAAGCACCATTGAAGCATTGAGGATAGTGCTCGCCCACCCCCAGCCCCCCCGACATCAGTCTGAAGAAAGGGCTCGACCCGAAACGTCACACATTCCTTCTCTCCAGAGATGCTGCCTGACCTGCTGAGTTACTCCAGCATATTGTGATATCTTGAGGATAGTGCCGGTCGCTATCGCTATCGCTGAAGGGCCTGTTTCGGGGGATCAAGAAAAAATGTCCCCTCGGCCCTTTCTAATTCAGGCCACTGATGTGGATTGCCACCATTGGAACGATGCATGGTCTTTTAAAAAACTAGGCTGGAGCACACAGTTAATTCTTACAATGTTTGCCACAGTAACTATTTTTTTTTTAAGTGTTTAGTACAGATTAGGCCCATCAGTTTCAATGAGTTGAGAAACTGGTGTTAAAAACACCAAACCGATGACTGACTTTTGTATTTCAACATTAAAGAGGGAACTTTACACCCTCTTGCCAGCCAATTGGCCTTTATTGTTCGTCTGAAGATGTGTCTCGACCCGAAACGTCACCCATTCCTTCTCTCCAGAGATGCTGCCTGTCCCGCCGAGTTACTCCTGCTTTTTGTGTCCATCTTCTGCCTTTATTGTTCGCTTGGCTCCTGATTTAATGAGCTGCTTGCATGACTGAGGGTATGGAGATTCTGTTTGGCATCAGCATGTTGGTTTGGTTCACTGCGGTTTACTTTGTGGGCCAGAGGTAGGGAGGGGTTGGTCAGGACAGAGTGCATTGTTCCACATGCAAGTGAAATGGGGTCACGGAGTAATGATCTGACAGGACGTGGTTTAATTAGGTGCAAACGTGGCCTCTAGCTAATCTCGTTGGGGTTGTATTAATCCTTTGTCTGCCTGGCTCATTCCACAGAAAGGTTATGGACATGTGGAATCTCTGGAATTTGACCCGGTCTGTCTGCTTGGTTCATTTTCATCCCTGTCCACAGCCTGTTAATGGTTGTAGGCTCACACACACACACATTCTACGCTATGCTAGGCTACACTAAACTAGATTAGACTGTACTGCAAATGGACACAAAATGCTGGAGTGTCTCAGAGGGACAGGCAGCATCTCTGGAGAGAAGGAAAGGGTGATGTTTCGGGTCTTCTTCAGAAGTCTTGACCTAAAATGTCACCCATTCCTTCTCTCCAGAGAAGCTGCCTGTCCCGCTGAGTTGCTTCGGCATTTTGTGTCTATCTTTGGTTTAAACCAGCATCTCCAGTTCCTTCTGAGACTATACAGCACATGCACACCAACACACACGGCCATACACTACACTAGATTAAACTAGACTAGACTACACACATACAGACACAACACACTACACTAGAGTCTGAAAAAAGGTTTCGACCCAAAACGTTGCCTGTTCCTTTTCTCCAGAGATACTGCCTGACCCACTGAGTTACTCAAACACTGTCTTCAGTATAAACCAGCACCTGCAGTTCCTTCCTACAATTCACTAGACTAGACGGCCACATACACACACACCACACACACGCCTCACACACTGAAGGACCGGGCGTTCTATCCTTCAGGTTTGTTCTGCCATGGACTTGGTGGGCCGAAGGGCCCATTTCCACACTTGTATCTCTAAAACTAAAGAGATTTTATAGTTTGACCCTTTGAGTTGCTCCAGCACTTGGTGTTATCGTTAAGTAGATCCTGGATTTATTCACCACTGACTGGCCTTATATGGGGATGGTTTGGTCAGGTTGAGTTTTATTCAAAGGCTTAGCTAATCTATTTCTGATGCTGTTCTGCTGTAAATCCATTTATAATTGCTGTCACGGTGGTTGTGTGTGAAAATGAACAGTTGGTATACTTTTCTTTAATTATTCCTGACATTTTGCTTCCCATTGCGCCTTGTCCCTGCAGAGCTGTGCACACAAACGACGGTCGGTCCGGCGCATGTGTGAAGTGTTATGACCTCTGTGGTACTCAGCACAAAACCCAAGTAAATAATTAACTGTTACAGTTAAAGAGTTGTCGGTGCGGGCGCGGTCCAATTTTGTTCTTTGGACCTTTTACAGCGCAGACAGGAACTATATTTCGAGAGGATAAGCTATAGGGAGAGATTGAGCAGGCTAGGACTCTATTCCTTGGAGCGCAGGAGGATGGAAACATAGACATAGAAAATAGGTGCAGGAGTAGGACATTCGGCCCTTCGAGCCAGCACCGCCATTCAATATGATCATGGCTGATCATCCAAAATCAGTGCCCTGTTCCTGCTTTCTCCCCATATTGCTTGATTCCGTTAGCCCTAAGAGCAAAATCTAACTCTCTCTTGAATACATACGAGGGAAGAGGGGTGATCTCATAGAGTTGAACAAAATCATGAGAGGAATAGATCAGGTAAACGCACAGAGTCACTTGCCCAGAGTAGGGGAATCGCGAGCCAGAGGACTTGGGTTGAAGGTGAGGGGGGAAAGATTTAATAGGAACCTGATGGGTAATGTTTTCACACAAATAGTGCTGGGTACATGGAATGAGCTGCCTGGGGGGGGGGGGGGGGGAGGGTAGTTGAGGCAGATTCTATTGCAACGTTAGACGGGTACATAGATAAGATAGATTTAGAGTGATATGGGCCAGATGCAGGTGGGTGGAACTAGTGTGGATGGGATATGTTGGCCGGTGTGGGCAAGATGGGGCAAAGGGCCTGTTTCCACACTGCATGGCTCTATGACTCGAGGATGTACTCTAAATTTGAAAGACTTGCTCTTTGCATTTCTGGCCACTGTTAAATTAACTGGTGTGAGATTGTAGTTTATTTTGGTTTAGTTTATTACTGTCACGTCTACCACAGTACAGTGAAAAGCTGTTATGTTGTGTGATATCTATTCAGCGGACTGACAGATACCAAGCCATCCACAGATTACAGCTACAGGATAAAGGGTATAATGTTTAGTGGAAGATAATGTCCAGTAAAGTCCAATTAAAGATAGTTTGAAGGTAACGTATGAGGTAGATGGTAGGTCGTGGATTGCTCTCTAGTTGTTGATAGGCTGGTTTGGTTTCCTGATAACAGCCGGGGAAGAAACCGTCTGTGAATCTGGAGGTGTGCTTTTTCACAATTCTGTACCTCTTGCCTGATGGGAGAGGGGAGACGAAGGAGTGACCGACCGGGGTGAGACGGGTCCTTGGTTATGCTGGTGACCTTGCCGAGGCAGCGTGAAATATAGATGGAATCAATGAAAAGGAGGTAGGTTTGCCTGAGGGTCTGGGCTGTGTCCACAACTCTCTGCAATGTCTAGCGGTCTTGGATGGAGATGTTCTCAAACCATGCATCCCGATAAAATGCTTTCTATCGGGAGTGCCACTGGAATAGGTTGAATTTCTTTGTAAATCGGCATTATATGTGCCAACTGTGTTTTTACAACAACCTAGCACTTTCACAGTCACTATTACTGTTGCGAGCTTTCTTCTTGATTTATTCAACTAAATATAACAATAGAGCATTGGAGGTTGACGGGAGACCTGATAGGAGTATATCAAATTATGAGAGGCATAGATGGAGCAGACAGTGTAAACTGTTTTTCCAGGGTGCATGTGTCAAAGACCAGAGGGCATAGCTTTAAGGGGAGTGGGTCAACCTTTTAGGGAGATATGTGGGACAATTTTTTTTAGAAGGGCAGATTTTTACAGAGATGTGCAGGGCAAGTTTTTTTTTACACAGAGTGGTGGGTGCCTGGCACATCCTGCCAGGAGTGGTAGTTGAGGCAGAAATGATAGTGGCATCTAAAGCTTTTGTTCACTGTGGACATGCAGGAAATGGAAGAATATGGATCATGTGTAGGCAGAAGATATTGGTATAATTTGGCATCCAAAGATTGGCATGATCACGTGGGCAAAAATGATCTGTCCCAATATTGTACTTTCCTATTCTATGTACTACAGCTGCACTGGACTTTGAACTTTAATTGCTACGGATGTCAGGGGTGATGGGGAGAAGGGACAATTAACTTAAAAACCTGCACGTCTTTGGGAAGTGGGGTGAAAGTGGAGCACCCGGAGAAAACCCACGCAGTCACAGGGAGGACAAACAAATTTCATACAGACTGGACCCAAAGTCAGAATCAAACCCAGGCCCCTGGCGCTGTAAGGCTGCAGCTTTGCCACTGTGGCACTCCTGAGAGGCAACTTTTTCACACAGATAGTGGTAGATTTATGAATCGAACTGCCAGAGAAGATAGTTGAGGCAGATACTAAAACAATGTATAAAAGACATTCGGACGGGTACATGGATTGGAAAGGTTTAGGGGGATATGAGCCAAATGTGGACAGGCGGGACTAGTGTAGATGGGCCAAAGGGGCTCTTTCCGTGCTATATGAGTCTATGATTAAGAAGCATCATATTCTTTGAACAGGATTCCATCGGCACTGGAATCAGCCTAGATTTTTATATTGTGATCTCTTGAGTTAGATACATAATCTTAACCTTCTGACTGCAAAGTGAGAATACAGCTGGCACTAAATGCAAACAAAAATGCCTTAGAAGGCAAGCTGACTAGGTTACAACACCTCCATTTGGTAGCTCTCATTGCTCTGCCCAATATCCTCAGAATGACACAGAACACAATGTCAGGTCATTCAGAAAATATGGTTCCAGGACTAGGAAAGTTCAAAGTCCAATCTACAATCTCCATGGTTCCAAGTAAAACAAGCAACATGCCAAGTTAACAAATCTGAAGACTGCCCCTGCTCCAAAACATCACCTATGCGTGTTCTCCAGAGATGGTGCTGCCTTACCCGCTGAATTACTCCAGCACTTTGAGTGTTTTTTTGCTGTAAACTAGCATCTGCAGTTCCATGTGTCTACAACTTGTTAAATGTTTTGAAGTTGAGGGATGACATGTTTTTAATATTTCAAGAGCCGTTTAATTAAATTGAACTATAATTTAAAACTGCAAACTCCTTTCCATGATTTCACAACTTGACAGAGTCTGAGATAGCTAAACAACACAGCATCTTCAATCGTCCTAAGAGGATCTGAAACCGACCATCTTGGGAAGTAGTTGTCTGATATTTTAATCATTATGCAGCTGCACCCAGAGATACGAAGTAGAAAATCCGCCTCATTTTAAATGTGAGTCCAGCTAATGGAAGCTTGCTCAAGAATCAATTGCCAAAAGAGTGTTTCGTTGCCATATGCACCAAAAATGGACCAATCAAATTCTTGCAACAGCATAACAGCGCCTGTAAATACAGTACCCATAGATAACATCATAAACTTTTTTTTTTTTTTTTGAAAGCCCAATATTAGTCTTTAAAAAATGCCCAAAGTCCCTAGTGCAACCAAGACAATCTGCAAAAAGGGCACAAAGTGCTGCAGTAACTCAGTGGGACAGGCAGCATCTCTGGAGAACATGGACAGGTGATGTTTTGGTTCAACACCAGCTGAGTTACTCCAGCAGTTTATGTCCTCTGGTGTACTAAACAGCATCTGCAGTTCTTTGCTTCTACAACACCAATTGCAATTTGGAGTTTAGTCGGGTTTTTTTAGTGTTCAAGAGCCTGGTGTTTGTTGGGATGAAACTGTTCCTGAACCCGGAGGTCACGGTTTTATCGGACACTCGTACCTCCTTCCCGATGCCAGGAGTAAGATGGGAGTCTGGCCAGTGTGGTCCCTGGTGATGCTGGCTGCCTTTTTAAGGCAACGTTACTTCAGATCCCTGCGATGGTGGGGAGGTCAGTACCCATGATGGACCAGGCAGTCTATCCTGTTTATTGATAACCCCCGCTTTTCTGCAAAAATTGCCAATAAATTTCATTCCATCGAATGGACTGGGAGGCTGATCAAACACAATGGATATTTAAGCCATTCCCAAAAGTTGCATCTGCAGCATCAATCAGATCTCTTTTGCAGTGCTGCAGAGAGTTGCATCACATTATAGTAAATCGTATCAGCTTGAATTGTTTGGAACTTATTGTGAAGAAGAACAGTTTGCCCTGGGTAGGGATTCTGTGTTCCAAAACCTTGTTTATTGGAACAGTAATTAGGTATACTTTATCACGCGGCGCTGAAGTGCATTCGCATGAATTGTGCCAACATTACTGCGCGTTGATATGTTTTTTATGTCAACATGACAGATGGACTTACATTTATTTAGAAGCAAGGGACTGCAGATGCTGGCTTACAAAAAAGGACACAAAGTATTCAATGGTTCAATTTATTAACACTTGCACCAAAGTACAGTGAAATTCTCCTCTTGCATATAGATCAGTAAGATTATTGCCAGCCGGAGGCACAATCTCTTTTTAACTACATAATACAGACAAACAGTCCATTAGAGAGTCAGAGTGGACAGCTATGTGCTGAGCCGGAAGAAATGGGGGAGATATTAAACAATTTCTTTTCTTCGGTATTTACCGAGGAGAAGGATATTGAATTATGTGAGGTAAGCGAAACAAGTAGAGTAGTGATGGAAATTAGGAGGATTAAAGAAGAGGAGGTACGGACACTTTTGAAGAATATAAAAGTGGATAAGTCTCCAGGTCCTGATAGGATATTCCCTAGGACATTGAGGGAAGTTAGTGCAGAAATAGCAGGGGCTATGACGGAAATATTTCAAACGTCATTAGAAACAGGGATGGTGCCGGAAGATTGGCGCATTGCGCATGTTGTGCCTTTGTTTAAAAAAGGTTCTAAAAGTAAACCTAGCAATTATAGACCTATTAGTTTGACGTCTGTGGTGGGAAAATTAATGGAAAAGATACTTAGGGACAATATATATAATTATTTGGATAATCAAGGCCTGATTAGAAACAGTCAACATGGATTTGTGCCTGGAAGGTCATGTTTGACTAATCTTCTTGAATTTTTTGAAGAGGTTACCAGGGAAATTGATAAGGGCAAGGCTGTGGATGTTGTCTATATGGACTTCAGTAAGGCATTTGACAAGGTTCCACATGGAAGGTTGATTAAGAAGGTTAAATCGTTGGGTATTAATAGTGAGGTTGCAAGATGGATTCAACAATGGCTGAATGGGAGATACCAGAGGGTAATGGTTGACAATTGTATGTCAGGTTGGAGGCCAGTGTCTAGTGGAGTGCCCCAAGGATCTGTGTTGGGTCCACTGTTGTTTGTCATTTACATTAATGATCTGGATGATGGTGTGGCAAATTGGATTAGTAAATATGCAGATGATACTAAGATAGGTGGAGTAGTTGATAGTGAGGTAGATTTTCAAAGTCTACAGAGAGACTTGGGCCTTTTGGAAGGGTGGGCTGAAAGATGGCAGATGGAGTTTAATGCTGATAAGTGTGAGGTGCTGCATTTTGGTAGGACAAATCAAAATAGGACGTACAGGGTAAATGGTAGGGAATTGAGGAATGCAGTGGAACAGAGGGATCTGGGAATAACTGTGCATTGTTCCCTGAAGGTGGAATCTCATGTGGATAGGGTGGTGAAGAAGGCGTTTGGTATGCTTGCCTTTATAAATCAGAGCATCGAGTATAGAAGTTGGGATGTAATGTTGAAATTGTACAGGGCATTGGTGAGGCCGAATCTGGAGTATGGTGTGCAGTTCTGGTCGCCAAATTATAGGAAGGATGTCGACAAAATGGAGAGGGTACAGAGGAGATTTACTAGAATGTTGCCTGGGTTTCAGCACTTAGGCTACAGAGAGAGGTTGAATAGGTTGGGTCTTTATTCTTTGGAGCGTAGAAGGTTGAGGGGGGACTTGATAGAGGTTTTTAAAATTTTGAGAGGGACGGACAGAGTTGACGTGGGTAGGCTTTTCCCTTTGAGAGTGGGGAAGATTCCAACAAGGGGACATAGCTTCAGAATTGAGGGACAAAGGTTTAGGGGTAACATGAGGGGGAACTTCTTTACTCAGAGGGTTGTGGCTGTATGGAATGGGCTTCCGGTGGAAGTGGTGGAGGCTGGCTCGATTTTATTATTTAAGAGTAAATTGGATAGGTATATGGATAGGAGGGGATTGGAGGGTTATGGTCTGAGTGCAGGTAGATGAGACTAGGTCAGGGAGAATGGTCGGCGTGGACTGGTAGGGCCGGACAGGCCTGTTTCCATGCTGTAGTTATATGTTATATATGTTATGTTATATGAGTCTATATGCAATAGACTTTAGAGATACAGCGTGAAAAGTGGCCCTTTGGCCCATCGAGTCTGCGCCGACTGGCGATCACCACGTACACTGCCCCCATCCTACACACACTAGAGACAACTTACAGAAGCTAATTAACTTACAAACCTGATCGGCTGAGGCGTGTGGGAGGAAAACGGGGCACCCAGAGAAAACCCACGCGGTCACAGGGAGAACGTAAAAACTCTGTACAGAGTCAGGATCGCACCTGGTTCTCTGGCGCTGTAAGGCAGCAGCTCTGCCGTTGTGCCGCCCCAAATAGTCACCAGGTTTTGGCGCCATCTCTCGGTCCCAACTGCAGCTGGCCATGAAAGCCCACTGCTGCCGTCGCCTCCATCTGGTCATCCCTCTCCTTGCTCGGCCATCTTCAACGTTCTTGATCCGTGGGCGCTTCCCGCGGCCGACCTTGGGGGCGTGAAAGGTAAGACGCCTCTGGTTCTTGTTACCGGCCCCTTGTTCCAGCGTCCGGACCCCTTCCACCTCCTCGCCGCTTCCCGGTCTTCGGGGACGAGCAGGGTCCGGCTCCCAGCGTGGCTTCCCTCTCTCGTTTCCGCGCAGCTGGAGTAACCCAATGGGTCAGGCAGCATCTCTGGAGAGTTTTGAGATTAGTTTATTGCTACGTGTAACGAGGTACAGTGAAAAGCTTTTGTCGCGTGCTAACCACTGAGCGAAAAGACAATACGTGATTACAATCGAGCCATCCACAGAGTACAGGAACAGTATCAAGGGAATAATCTTTTGTGCAAGGTAAAGCCCAGTAAAGTCTGATCAAAGATAGTCCGAGGGTCACCAATGAGGTAGACAGTAGTTCAGGACTGCTCTCCTGTTGTTGGTTGGATGGTTCAGTTGCCTGATAACAGCTGGGAAGAAACTGTCCCTAAATCTGAAGGTGTGTGTTTTCTGTGTGGGCACTCTTGTGTGTGGCTTTGTGTATGTGTGGGTGCAGCATTGTTGGATAGCTTGTGCTTTTTGTGTGTGATGGTTGTATTTGTATAAGGTACGTGTCTGTGTGTATAAGTGTTACGTATCTGGATATGGGATGAGATAGTTGCATTCATTTCAGGGTGTGGGTGGGTGTGTCTGTGTATGGGAGATGGGTGTGTGTGCACAAAACCATGAGACAAACAGATCAGGTGAATGCACAGAGTCTCATGCCCAGAGTAGGGGAGTTGAGACGTGTATATGGAAGCATTTACGACTTTTATTTACAGTCACTCACAGAACTTTTTTTTTTTTTTTCCATTCACATGGTTACCTGGACAACCACAGCTAAATTAACTGATTAAACCTTGCTTGTTCAGGCAATGAGACTTCTTTATTTATATTTATTTTAAATCTGTTTGTGAGAATATAAAAGCCATCCTTGCAATCCAATTAACTTGCAAGCTTTATTTGTAAACATGGACTGTGACAATTGTTTTACAGATTGAGAGGTAAAGTTCAAATTAACAATGTTTTATGCTCACAGAGCAATACAACATGGAAACACAGGCCCTTCGGTCCAACTTGCCGACACCAACCAACATGTCACATCTACACTGTAGACAATAGACAATAGGTGCAGGAGTAGGCCATTCGGCCCTTCGAGCCAGCACCGCCATTCAATGTGATCATGGCTGATCATTCTCAGTCAGTACCCCATTCCTGCCTTCTCCCCATACCCCCTGACTCCGCTATCCTTAAGAGCTCTATCTAGCTCAATAGATAGAGCAATAGACACTAGACCCACCTGCCTGCGTTTAGTCCATATCCCTCTAAACGTATCCTATCATGCACTAAACATTATTCACGTTATTCCCTTTATCATGTATTTGTACACTGTGGTTGGCTCAATGGTAATGATGCATTGTCTTTCCACTGACTGCTTAGCACGCAACCAAAGCTGTTCACTGTACCTCACTCAGTGCATGTGACAATAACCCAAACTAAGCTAAACTATCCATGTACCTCTCTAAATGTTTCTTAATCGAGGCAATAGTTCCTGCCTCAACTACCGCCTCCAGCAGCCCGTTCCTTACACCCATCACTCCTTCTGTGAAAAAGTCGCTCCTCAGTTCCCTATTAAATCTTTCCCCCATCACCTTAAACCCATGTCCTCTGGTTTTCGATTCTCCTCCTCTGGAAAAGAGACTGTGCATTTACCCAATCTGTTTCTCCCGTGATTTTGTACACCTCTATAAGATCACCCCTCATCCTCGTGCACTCCCAAGGAATAGAGTCCTCGCCTGCTCAACCTCTCCCTGTAGCTCAGCCCCCGAATCCTGGCCACACACTCCTTGACTGCAACTTTGAAGAGCGACAGTACAAAACTACCACCAAGTCCGAAATTCAGCAATAAATCTGTGTCTGTCAATTTGAACTGCAGGAGATGATACTTCTGCTGTGCTCGTGCTTGGGGCTTGTCCCAGCAAGCCTGTGCAAGCCTGCATTAAGATGCAGGGACTAAGCTGAGACATGAATTTTCTCTTGGGCTATGAAAGCTTTTTCTTGCTTAATCACAGTCCCAAAGCTTGCTGTTGGAAAGCATGGGTAATATAGTCTCACTGCCCTATCTCTTTGTCAATGAAATGCCCTGTCAGCATCCTTCCCTGGGTTCCCACAGGAAGGCAAGCTGAAGAGTTGGAGACAATTAGCTTATCCCCACCGGAAAGATGGGTTTTATTCTCATTGGAATGGAAGAGGCCGAGGGGGTGACCTTATAAAGGTTTATAAAATTACCAGCAGCGTCTATAGGATAATTGGAATCTTTTCTTTCCCAAGGGCAGGGGAGTCGAGAATTAGAGGGCACAGGTTAAAGTTCATAAGTTATAGGAGCAGAATATAGGAGCAGGCGGCGGCAAGGTGGTGCAGCGGTAGAGTTGCTGACTTACAGTGCTCATAGCACCAGAGACCCTGGTTCGATCCCGACTACGGGTGCTGTCTGTGCGGAGTTTGTACGTTCTTCCCGTGGGTTTTCTCTGAGATTATTCGGCTGCCTCCCACATTCCAAAGACGTACAGGGTTGTAGGTTGATTGGCTTGGTCTAAATGTAAATTGTCCCTGGTGTGTGTAGGGCAGTGTTAATGTGTGGGGGTCGCTGGTCGGTGCGGACTTGGTCGGCCGGCCGAAGGGCCTTTTTCCAGGCTGTATCTAAACTAAACAAGACTATTTTAAAAAATGAGGCCATTCGGCCCATCAAGTTGAGAGGAAGGAATTTTAAAGGCATTCTGAGTGGTAAGCACAGCAACACCTCGACTTCCTTAGAAGATTCGGGAAGTTCGGCATATTCTCAACAACTCTCAACCACTTCTACAGAGGCGCTGTGGAAAGCATTTTATTGGGATGCACCACAGCAGGGTTTGGGAACAGCTCCATCTAACACCGCAAGAAGTTGCTGAGAACAAGGTGATGGAGAAGGTAGTTGAGGCAGGTATCGTCGTACTGTTTAAGAAACATTTAGACAAGTACATGGATAGGACAAGTTTAAAGGGATATGGGCCAAACGCATGGGACAAACACCAAAAGGTGGGACGAGCATAGATGGGACATCATGGTTGGCGTGGGCAAGTTGGACCGAAGGGCCTGTTTCCACACTCTGTAACTCTGACTCTATAGACAGTCAGAAGCTTTCTCCCTGGATGGAAATGTCAAAGACAAGTGGACATAGGTTTACGGTGAGAGGGGCAGAATTTAAAGGAGATGTGCAGGAAGTGATTCTTTACACAAAGAGAGTGGTGGGTGACTGGAACTGGGAGCTGTCACAGTGGTGGAGGCAGATATGAAAATAGCATTGAAGAAGGTTTTGGATAGGTAGAAAATGCTGGAGTAACTCAGCGGGTCAGGCGGTATTTCTGGAGACAAGGAATAGGTGACATTTTGGGTCGAGAGCCTTCTTCAGATCGAGAGACAAGGGAGAGGGAAACTAGAGGTATGAGATGGTACAGAATTAATCAGCGCCAGCACCGATGACCCAGGAAAGGTGGAGCCCACAATGGTCCATTGTCTGGCTGTGGAAGAGGTGATAACAAAGGGATACAAACAGTGAAACTAGCAGGATGCTGGGTTGTAAACTGCCCAGGCAAAATAGGTGCTGTGCCCTCACTCTGACAGTGGAGGAGGCCCGGGACAGAAAGGTCAGTATGGGAATGGGAAGCGGAGTTAAAATGTTTGGCAGCCGGGAGATCATCGGATTTTCGACAGACACAAGTATATGCAGGGAATGGAGCGATATGGACCACATACAGGCAGTTTAACTTGGCATTATGTTTGGCATGGACATTGTGGACCAAAGGACGTGTGCTATATTCAATGTTCTTTCCCTAAGTGAGAATTGGTTGGAAATTGTTTAGTTCTGTCAGGAGGGCTGAATGTCTCAGGGAATCACTGTTGCGGAATAAGTGTGAATTTAAACTGTAGGTCCCCTGATTTGGGGAGGGTTGCGTGTGAGGTGCACATTCTTGACACTTAACTGAGATACCAAGAGACTGTGCAATGCGGACACAAGGAACAGTGGTGGCATAGTGGTGCTGCAGTAGAGTTGCTGCCTCACAGCACCAGAGACTTGGATTCGATCCTGACTATGGGTGCAATCACGTAGTGTCCTTTGTGTAAACTATCATCTACAGTTCCTTGTTTCTACATCTCCCCGTTTCAAATTTTGCACAGGAGCACAGCGGTAGAGCTGCAGCCTCACAGCGCCAGAGACCCGGGTTTGATCCTGAGTATGGGTGTTGTCTGTATAGAGTTTGTACGTTAGTTTGCTCCGGGTGCTCCGGTTTCCTCCCACATTCCAAAGACGTGCAGGTTTGTAGGTTAATTGGCTTCTGTAAATTGTCCCTAGTTTGTGGGATAGAGCTAGTGTGCGGGTGACCATTGGGCCTTGGTGGGCCGAAGGGACTGTTTCCATGCTGTATTTCTAAACTAAACTAAACAAAACTAAACTGTAGATTGTTCAGTCTGAAGAAAGGTCCCAACCCAAAATGTCAACCATCCTTTTTCTCCAGAACCGCTAGGTTACTCCAGCGCTTTGTGACAATCTTTGGCATGAAACAGCATCTGCAGTTCTTTAGTTTAGTTTAATTTGAGGATGTAACTAGGAAAATTGACAGGGGAGAGTCAGTGGATGTGGTGTACCTCGACTTTCAGAAAGCCTTCGACAAGATCCCACATAGTTTAGTGGGCAAAATTAGAGCACATGGTATTGGGGGTAGGGTACTGACATAGATAGAAAATTGGTTGACAGACAGAAAGCAAAGAGTGGGGATAAATGGGTCCCTTTCGGAATGGCAGGCAGTGACCAGTGGGGTACCACAAGGTTCGGTGCTGGGACCCCAGCTATTTACGATATACATTAATGACTTAGATGAAGGGATTAAAAGTACCATTAGCAAATTTGCAGATGATACTAAGCTGGGGGGTAGTGTGAATTGTGAGGAAGATGCAATAAGGCTGCAGGGTGACTTGGACAGGTTGTGTGAGTGGGCGGATACATGGCAGATGCAGTTTAATGTAGATAAGTGTGAGGTTATTCACTTTGAAAGTAAGAATAGAAAGGCAGATTATAATCTGAATGGTGTCAAGTTAGGAAGAGGGGATGTTCAACGAGATCTGGGTGTCCTAGTGCATCAGTCACTGAAAGGAAGCATGCAGGTACAACAGGCAGTGAAGAAAGCCAATGGAATGTTGGCCTTCGTAACAAGAGGAGTTGAGTATAGGAGCAAAGAGGTCCTTCTACAGTTGTACCGGGCCCTGGTGAGACCGCACCTGGAGTACTGTGTGCAGTTTTGGTCTCCAAATTTGAGGAAGGATATTCTTGCTATTGAGGGCGTGCAGCGTAGGTTCACTAGGTTAATTCCCGGTATGGCGGGACTGTCGTATGTTGAAAGGCTGGAGCAATTAGGCATGTATACACTGGAATTTAGAAGGATGAGGGGGGATCTTATTGAAACATATAAGATAATTAGGGGATTGGACACATTAGAGGCAGGAAACATGTTCCCAATGTTGGGGGAGTCCAGAACAAGGGGCCACAGTTTAAGAATAAGGGGTAGGCCATTTAGAACGGATATGAGGAAGAACTTTTTCAGTCAGAGAGTGGTGAAGGTGTGGAATTCTCTGCCTCAGAAGGCAGTGGAGGCCAGTTCGTTGGATGCTTTCAAGAGAGAGCTGGATAGAGCTCTTAAGGATAGCGGAGTGAGGGGGTATGGGGAGAAGGCAGGAACGGGGTACTGATTGAGAGTGATCAGCCATGATCGCATTGAATGGCGGTGCTGGCTCGAAGGGCTGAATGGCCTACTCCTGCACCTATTGTCTATTGTCTATTGTCTATAATTTAGAGATACAATGTGGATACAATGCGGAAATGGGCCCTTCAGCCCACCGAGTCCGCACAGACCATCGATCCCCACACATTAACATTATACGCACACTAGGGACAATTTTACATTTTTATACCAAGCCAATTAACTTACA
Organism: Rhinoraja longicauda; assembly: GCF_053455715.1. Lineage (NCBI taxonomy): Eukaryota > Metazoa > Chordata > Chondrichthyes > Rajiformes > Arhynchobatidae > Rhinoraja > Rhinoraja longicauda. The sequence continues at coordinate 36,223,077 of NC_135966.1, read as the reverse complement.
CACCTGCACGTCCTTCGAGTGTGGGAGGAAATCGAAGATTTTGGAGAAAACCTATGCAGGTCACAGGGAGAACGTACAAACGCTGTAAACACAAGCATCCTTTATTTTGCACTAGGGATTAATCCTTCCTTCCTTACTGTGGACTGAAGGAAGATTGATCCTGGATTGTGAAATACTTAGTCCCCATAATGGTTAAAAAAATTGCCTGAGCTGCTTAGACTTGGTGGCTGTAACATATTGGTGGGTTTTGCCTGCTGTGCAAAGCGTTTTATCATGCTGGGAACATGATGCAGAATTGCATTACAATGGGATTAAACTGCAGCATCAGGTTGGCTTAGTGCCAATAGTTCCTCACTTGTCCCGATCTTTAACTTGACCTGCTGTTTAAACATGAATGCAAAACCGACATCAGGACTTAACGTTAGAATTTATTTTAGACTTCAGACATACAGTGCAAAAACAGGCCCTTTGTCCCACCAGCGATTTAAGGTTCTGGGGGAAAGATTTAATGGGAACCTGGGGGGCAAGATTTGTACACAAATGGTGGTGCAGCAGTAGATTCACTGCCTTACAGGGCCAGGGACCCAGGTTTGTTCCCAACTACGGGTGCTGTCCATGTGGAGTTTGCATGTTATTCTTGTGACTGCGTGGGTTTTCTCCAGGCGCTCCGGTTTCCTCCCACATCCCAAAGTTGCCTTCTGTAAATTTTCCTGGGTGTGTTGGGTAGAACTAGTGTACGGGTGATCGCTGGTCGGCGTAGACTCAGTGGGCTGAATGGGCTGTTTCCACACTATCTCTAAACTAAACTATAAACTAATTTCCTTTCTACGTACCTGTCCAAGTGTGTTTATAATGTCCAAATATACCCACCACTACTTTCTCTGGCAGCTTGTTTCATGCATGTGTGAACCTTCGTGTGATGAAGATTCCGCTTGTTTTTTTTAACATTTTTCTCCTTTCACCTTAAACCTTTGCCCTCTAGTGTTAGACTTCTGTGGAGAAAAACAAAGCTGTTGCAATTCTCCTTGTGTATGCCCATCAATATTATATATACCTCTACAAGGTCTCCCCTCAGCCTCCTACGCTCCAGGAAAAACACTATCCATAAGTGGTTAGGAGCAGAATTAGGCCATTTGGCCCATCAAGTCCACTCAGCCATTCACTGTTGACTGATCCATCTTTCTCTCTCAACCCTATTTTCCTGCCTTCTCCTCATAACCCCTGACACCCGCGCTAATCAAGAATCTGTCAATCTCCACCTTAAAAATATCCATTGTCTTGGCATCCACAGTTTTCTGTGGCAATGGATTCCACAGATTCACCACCTTCTGACAACAGAATTTCTTCCTCGTCTCCTTTCGAAAGGCATGTCCTTTTATTCTGAGGCTGTGGCCTCTGGTCCTAGACTTTCCCACTTTTGGAAACATCCTCTCCACATCCACTCTATCCAGGCCTTTCCATTCCTAACTCAAACCTTCCAGATCCCTTCTTGCAGAGCGACCAAGACTGTACACACTACTCCACATGTGGCGGTGCCAATGTCTAGTATAGCTGTGATACGATGTTCCATCCTCTTGCACTGAAATAAATGCAGTTCAATCCATCAGTTTACCCTCGCTTCCTGCCGTGCTCCTGTCTGCTCTCTTCCTCTCTTTAACTTCGTCATTTGCCTCAATCTTCTGATCGGCCGCACATTCAACTGCCTCGAAAAACATTTAACACATCGATTAAGTTTTTTTTCCGGGCGGAAACTAGAGCACCTGGAGGAAACCCACGCGGTCACAGGGAGAACGTGCAAACTCCACACAAACACCATCCAAGGTTAGGATTGAACCCTGGGTCTCTGGCGCTGTGAGGCAGCAACTCTACTATAAGTTCATAAGTTATAGGTGCAGAATTAAGCCATTCGGCCCATCGAGTTCAATCATGGCTTCACCCCATAATTCCTGACACCCTTACTTATAATGGATTGAATGTTCTGTCAATCTCCGCCTTTAAAATATCCATTGACGGCTTCCACAGCTGTCTGTGGCAATGAATTCCACAGATTCACCACCCTCTGATGAAATAAATTCCGCCTCATCTTTTTTTAAAGGTAAGTCCTTTTATTCTGAGGCTATGCCCACTGGTCCTAGATGCTTCCATTAGTGAAAACATTCTCTCCACATCCACTCTATCCAGGGCTTTCTCTATTCGGTAAAGTCCTCCCTCGTCCTTCTAAACTCCAGCGAGTACAGGCCCAGTGCCGTCAAACGCTCTTGGTACGTTGACCCAATCATTTCTGGTATCCAGCTTGTGTATCCACCATTTTGAAACGTGGATAGTGTGGTAATGCAGAAAGTAAAGCAGATAATCAGTGCACAATGCATTATTTTTTATTGATCTCTTGGTTTTGAGGAGAAATATTGAGTACGTCACCAGGTACCTCTCTCTTAATGTTTGCGCAGATAGTCCTTCATGTCCGAGTAGAAATCCAGGTGGGCCCTGCATTTAATGTATCATTGGAAATATGTTTTTAAACGTTGCGTGCAATGCTGGCATCGCCATTAGAGGAAGGGTGTGGAGGCTCTGAAAAGGGTGCAGAGGGAGTTTACCAGAATGATGCCTGGACTAGGAGGCATTAGCTGCAGGGAGAGGTTGGACAGACCTGGATTGTTTTCTCTGGAGCGCCGGAGGTTGCAGGGAGACCTGATAGAAGAATATAAAATAGTAAGAGGCATCGATAGGAAGCCCTTTTTCCAGGGTGGAAAAAATCAAATACCAGAGTACATAGCTTTATAGATACAGAGTACATAGCTTTATGGTTTGAGAAGCAACATGTAAAGGAGACATGCAGGGCAATTTTTTTTACGCAGAGGATGGTGAGTGCCTTGAACACACTGCCAGAGCTAGTGGGTGAGGCAGATACAATCATAGTGCTTAAGACATTTTGGTAGGTATATGGATGTGCAAGGAATGGAGGGATATGGATTATGTGCAGACAGATATGAATTGGTCTTGGCATCATGTTCAGCATTGACATCGTGGGCCGAATGGCCTGTTCTGGTGCTGTAGTGTACTGAGTTCTAAGAAAAGACGGCACTACTGATAGTGCCATGCTCCCCCCAAATTGCAACAAGCAAGAGTTTTATTGCTCCAGTTCATATTCAATGCCTCCAAATACTCTTGATCCTTAACTCAGTACTACGCCAGTATCTTTAGCTGGGAATGGAGATACAGTATAATGGATCATGTGCAGGTAGGTGAGATTAGTTTATCTTGGCATTATGTTTGGCACAGGCATAGTGGGTCAAAAGGCCTGTCTCTCTACTGTGCTGTTCTACGTTCTATGTTCTACATTTTCTGGTGTTGAAATATTTGATATTGTGTTATCCAGCGCAAGTTCTTTTTCATATGGATTCCTTTTCCAGGATAAAATAGGACTCTTCCAATTTTTGCCGAATGGCAGCATCAACTGGGTCTCTGTCTGAGTAGTGTTTTAGTTTAGTTTAGTTTTGTTTATTGTCACATGTCCCAAGGAACGGTGAAAAGGTTTTTGTTGTGTGCTAACCTGTCAAGGGAAAGACTATACATGATTCCAATCAAGTTGTCCACAGTGCACAGTTACAGGGCAAAGGGAATAATGTTTAGTGCAAGATATAGTCCAGTAAAGTCCGATTAAAGATAGTCCGAGGGTCTCTCTATTTGCTGGTAGGATGGTTCGGATGCTGATAAGAGCTGTGAAGAAACTGACCCTGAATTCTGGAGGTGTGCGTTTTCACACTTCTGTACCTCTTGCCTGATGGGAGAGGGGAGAAGAGGGAGTGACCGGGGTGAGACTGGTCCTTGATTATGCTGCTGACGTTGCTGGGGCAGTGTGAGGTGTAAGTGGAGTCATTGGAAGGGAAGTTGGTTTGTGTGAAGGTCTGGTCTGTGATCAGAAATGCTCAGCAATTTTTTTTGCGGCCTTGGATGGAGCTGTTCAAGAACCAGGCTGTGATACATCCCGATGTGATGCTTTCTACGGCGCATCTGTAGAACTTGGCGAGAGTTGTTGGGGACATGCCGAACCTCCTAAGCCTTCTAAGGAAGTAGAGGCGTTGGTGTGCTTTCTTGACCATTGCTTCAATGTGGGTGGTCCAGGACAAGTCGCTGGTGATATTGACTCTGAAGAATGGTTTTGGCAGCATTTCCTGAAATGTTCCTTTGAACTGTGCCACCAAGAGTGTTTAATTTCATAGATACCGACAACAGAACAATGAAATCCTTACTTGCAGCAGCACAGCAGGCCAGTTAACACAATACTCAGAGATAATACATAGTCAACAAACATTCAATAAATTAATAACCACGATACTAGTGCAAAAAGCCCGTTTTTCATGCAGCCAAAGACAGTCCATAATTTATAGCTGTTGTGTGGTGTTCAAGAGCCTGTTGGCTATTGTAAAGGATCTATTCTTGAAACTTGTGATCACGGTTTTCGGACTTCTCTACCGTTTTCCTGATGGTAGGAGTGAAATGAGAGTGTGGCTATGCGTATTAGTCTTTGATGGCGCTGGCTGCGTTTCCGAAGGTATGGATCCTTTCAATGGTGGGGAGGTCAGTGCCCAAGGGTAGTGTTCACCCTCCTCAGGTCTCCCTCGTTCCTGGGCGTTTGAGTTACCCGAACCAACCAGACCGCGGTGAAACCAGTCAATGTGCTCTCAATCGTACACACCTGTCAAAGTTCAAGAGAGTATTCATCTCCTTAATCTTCTGAGGAAGTTGAGGCATTGATGGGCTTTTATCGTGATTGTCAAGCTCTCTGCATGTGACTCACCATAATTACTTTGGGGATATTAAACTCTGGAAGCCTTTTGAGGAAAGGGCAACACCCAGCAGCAGAAGGCTGTGCAGGAATGAGCTACGTGTGGGAGTCACGACCAGAGAGAGAGAGAGAGAGAGAGAAAAAATCTCAGATAACATGATAGGAGAGAGGGAAGGAGGAATGGACGTAACCTGTTCTTGGGGGCTCCATGAATCAAATGCTAACTCAGTCTTCCAGCAATGAAAGATTTTAAAAAATCTCATTTTATCTTCCAGCTGTTCACCAAGAAATCCAAATTAACATTAAAGAAGACATTATGCACAGAGTAGGTTTTACTATCCGATTATGAAAAGATAAATGTAAGCCTTACGGGAGATTTTAACTATCTGATCTGGATTTTGTTAAATGTTGCAAATCAGCTCAAATTTGAATAAACATCTCAGGATTTATTTCACACAGGAATTTTATTTCCTAATTGTGTTTTTTTTTAAAATACAGTGCCCTCCATAATGTTTCGGACAAAGACACATCATTTATTTATTTGCCTCTGTACTCCACAATTTGAGATTACAGCCTTGGGTCTTCTTGGGTATGACGCTACAAGCTTGGCACACTTGTATTGGGGAATTTCTCCCATTCTTCTCTGCAGATCCTCTCAAGCTCTGTCAGGTTGGATGGGGAGCGTCGATGCACAGCTATTTTCAGGTCCCTCCAGAGATATTCGATCGGGTTCAAGTCTGGGCTCTGGCTGGGCCACTAAAGGACATTCACAGACTTGTCACGAAGCCACTCCTGCATTGTCTTGGCTGTGTGCTTAGGGTCGTTGTCCTGTTGGAAGGTGAACCTCTGCCCCAGTCTGAGGTCCATAACGCTCTGGAACAGGTTTTCATCAAGGATCTCTCTGTACTTTGCTCCGTTCATCTTTCCCTCGATCCTGACTAGTCTCCCAGTTCCTGCCGCTGAAAAACATCCCCACAGCAGTATGCTGCTACCACCATGCTTCACCGTAGGTATGGTATTGGCTAGGTGATGAGCGGTGCCTGGTTTCCTCCAGACGTGACGCTTGGCATTCAGGCCAAAGAGTTCAATCTTGGTTTCATCAGACCAGAAAATCTTGTTTCTCATGGACTGAGAGTCCTTTAGGTGCCTTTTGGCAAACTCCAAGCGGGCTGTCATGTGCCTTTTACTGAGGAGTGGCTTCCGTCTGGCCACTCTACCATAAAGGCCTGATTGGTGGAGTGCTGCAGGTATAGTTGTCCTTCTGGAAGGTTCTCCCATCTTCACAGAGGAACTCTGGAGCTCTGTCAGAGTGACCATCGGGTTCTTGGTCACCTCCCTGACCAAGGCCCTTCTTCCCGATTGCTCAGTTTGGCCGGGCGGCCAGCTCTATGAAGAGTCCTGGTGGTTCCAAAGTTCTTCCATTTAAGAATGACGGAGGCCATTGTGCTCTTCGGGACCTGCAATGCTGCAGAAATTGTTTTATACCCTTCCCCAGATCTGTGTCTCGTCACAATCCTGTCTCGGAGGTCTACGAACAATTCCTTTGTCTTCATAGCTTGGTTTTTGCTCTGACATGCACCGTCAACTGTGGGACCGTATATAGACAGGTGTGTGCCTTTCCAAATCATGTCCAATCAATTTAATTTACCACTGGTGGAATACAATCAAGTTGTAGAACCATCTCAAGGATAATCAATGGAAACAGGATGAACCTAAGCTCAATTTTGAGTGTCATAGCAAAGGGCCTGAATACTTATGTAAATGTGATATTTCAGCTTTTTTTTAAATTACTTTGCAAAAATTTCTAAACATCTGTTTTCACTTCTTCATTCTGGGTATTGTGTGTAGATTGATGATAAAAAAATGAATTGAATCCATTTTAAAATAAGGCTGTAGCAAAGCAAAATGTGGAAACGGTGAAGGGGTCTGAATACTTTCTGAATGCATTGTACATGCCCAGGCCATAACACCCCCACCACAGTGTTTCACAGATGAGGTGGTACGCTTTGAATCTTGGGCAGTTCCTTCTCTCCTCCATACTTTGCTCTTGCCATCACTCTGATATAAGTTAATCTTTGTCTCATCTGTCCACAAGGCCTATTTCCAGAACTGTGATTCCTCTTTTAAGTACTTCTTGGCAAACTGTAACCCGGCCATCTTATTTTTGTGGCTAACCAGTGGTTTGCATCTTGCAGTGTAGCCTCTGTATTTCTGTTCATGAAGTCTTTCGCGGACAGTAGTCATTGACAAATCCACACCTGACTCCTGAAGAGTGTTTCTGATCTGTCGGACAGGTGTTTGGGATTTTTCTTTATAATAGAGAGAATTATTCTGTCATCAGCTGTGGAGGTCTTCCTTGGCCTGCCAGTCCCTTTGCGATTAGTAAGCTCACCGGTGCTCTCTTTCTTCTTAATGATGTTCCAAACAGTTGATTTGGGTAAGCCTAAGGTTTAGCTGATGTCTCTAACAGCTTTATTCTTGTTTCTCAGTCTCATAATGGCTTCTTTGACTTTAATTGGCACAACTTTGGTCCTCATGCTGATAAACAGCAATAAAGGTTTCCAAAGGTGATGGAAAGACTAGGTGCTGAGAGCTCTCTTATACCTGCATTAAGGAGCAATTAAACACACCTGAGCAATTACAAATGCCCGTGAAGCCATGTGTCCCAAACATTCTGGTGCGTTCCAGGCACTCACCACCCTCTGTGTAAAACAACTTACCCCACACATCTGCTTTAAACTTTATAACTCTCACTTAAAGCTCTGCCCTCTAGCCTTTGGCATTCCTATTGTGGTCGAATGGTTCTGATTGTCTACCCTGTCTATCTATGCCTTTCATTGAATTATATACTTCTATAAGGAATCTCCTCAAAACTTCAAAGCTCCAGGAAAAAAAAACCAATCCAAGTCTGTATAATCTCTCCTTGTGGCTAAAACCCTTTAATCAAACCTTCTCTGTGCCCTTTCCAAATGATCCAACGCTTTCGTTTAATGTGGTTTCACAGCAATCTAGTGATTTCATGCACACTCATTAACAAGAATGAAAGTACGACTTTGTTTTCAATTATTCCAGATTTATTCAATTAACTGTGTTTCCATTTGCCAGCTGCTAGAACAAGGATTGAATTTACAACTCCAGTTCTACACCTCAGTCCTCTTGATCCAATCACAGTAACTTGATGGCATGCTGGCCTTCATAACAAGAGGAGTTGAGTATAGGAGCAAAGAGGTCCTTCTGCAGTTGTACAGGGCCCTAGTGAGACCGCACCTGGAGTATTGTGTGCAGTTTTGGTCTCTAAATTTGAGGAAGGACATTCTTGCTATTGAGGAAGTGCAGCGTAGGTCACAAGGTATTAAGGGATTGGACATGCTAGAGGCAGGAAACATGTTCCCGATGTTGGGGGAGTCCCGAACCAGGGGCCACAGTTTAAGAATAAGAGGTAGGCCATGTAGAACGGAGATGAGGAAAAACTGTTTCACTCAGAGCGTTGTGAAGCAGTGGAGGCCAATTCCCTGGATGCTTTCAAGAGAGAGTTAGATAGAGCTCTTAATGATAGCGGAATCAAGGGATATGGGGAGAAGGCAGGAACGAGGTACTGATTGTGGATGATCAGCCTTGATCACGGTGAATGGCGGTGCTGGCTCGAAGGGCTGAATGGCCTACTCCTGCACCTATTGTCTATTGTCTATTGATCACTCCCTAACCCCCACTTTTATCCAACCTTTTGCAAGCCTGAATGTCCATAAGACCATATTGGGGCAGAATTTGGCTATTCGGCCATTCAATCATGGCTGATATTTTTTCCCCTCTCAACCCAATCTCCTGCCTTCTCCCCATAGCCCTTGATTCCGCTATCATTGGGATGTGGAGAGGATGTTTCCACGAGTGGGAGAGTCTAAGACCAGAGGTAATAGCCTCGGAATAAAAAAAAGTACCTTTGGAAAGGAGATGAGGAGGAATTTCTTCAGTCTGAGGGTAGTGAATCTGTGGAATTCATTGCCACAGACGGCTGTGGAGGCCAAGTCAATGAGTATGTTTAAGGCAAGGATTGACAGATTCGTGATTAGTACAGGTGTCAAATGTCATGGGGGGAATCTGGAGAAAGTCTTTGAAAGGGAAAGGGAAAGAATGGCCTAATTATGCTCCTGTAACTTAAGAACTTATGAACCTTTGAGGCCCTTACTTAGTTTAGAGCTACAGCATGGAATCAGGCACTTCGGCCCACTACTTCCCCGCTGACCAGCGATCATCCTGTGCTATCACCCTGTGCTGACCAGCGATCACCCTGTGCATGAGCACTATCCTACACACTAGGGACAATCTACAATCTTTACCCAAGCCAATTAACCTACAAGCCTGTACCAATCAAGTGTGGGAGGAAACTGGGAGCACCCGGAGAAAACCCATGTGGTCACAGGGAGAACGTAAAACTCCATTCAGACAGCACCTGTAGTCAGGATCGAACCTGGTTCTCTGACGCTGTAAGGCAGCAACTCTACCGTTGTGCCACCACAATGTTCCCCGGTCCCATTGATGTGGGGGGGGGGGGGGGGGGTCTGTACTTCTATCGAGTAGCTTGCCGCTTCTCTTGGTTTGAATCTCTTGTTGAAAGTCACACAGCAATCAGAGCTCTTGTGGTGAAGTTTTAAAGTGGTAAATTGAAACCTTGGACCCTCTGCCTCCATTGTTTAGTTTCTCTGGATTTGCCAACAGAGCCCATGATGTCAATTCTGGGCTTGGACTCCAGAGAAAATTCTTTTTAAACCGCTAAAATGAATTGAAGGAATGAAGAATTAGCTTGGGATTCTCGAACCATTGGCCTGGCTGGGATTAATTATGAGCCAGGTGCATTACAAGAACATCAGTTCCTCTTCAGAACATGCTAGTCTTGGCAACAATGTTTGGCCAACACAAGGACAGTACATTGGACCACCAGGCCTCCTTTTGAAGAATGATGCACTGGGGACTGAATGCGGACGCACAATTTACAATGTAGGTGGGTGTCCCAGCTGCTGAGGGCCAGAGGTCTGGAATTTCCCCTCAAAGTTTTAGTTTAGAGATACAGCGTGGAAACTGGCCTTTCCGTCCACTAGGTTTGCGTCAACCAACGGTCACCTGTACACTAGTTCGATCCTGCACACTGGGGACAATTTACAAAGCCGATTGACCTACGAACCTACTGAAGAAGGGTCTCTACCCGAGACGTCACCCATTCCTTCTGTCCAGAGATGCTGCCTGTCCCGCTGAGTTACTCCAGCATTTTGTGCCTAACCTACGAACCTGCATGTCTTTGCAATGTGGGAAAACCCTCATGGGTCACAGCGAGAATGTGCAAACTCTGTACAGACAGCACCTGAAGTCTGGATTGAACCCGGCATACCGCTGCACCACTGTGCTGCCCCATGCCTCTGTTGTTCTATTTCCTCTTTGAAACAAATCAATGAAAGGTATGAAGAGAACAGTTCAAAGCCAGCAAGGATGATCAAGGAAAGGAGCACTCTTTATCATCTTCTCCACAGCCAACAATGGACCATTGTGGGCTCTGCCGCCATTACTTGATCATCATTGCTGGCTTCGATTTGTCCTTTTCATACGTTTCATTCATTTGCTCCTTGTAGCTTTTCATGCCTTTCGTTTATCTCTCCCCTGACTTTCAGTCTGAAGAAGGGTTTCCACCGGAAACGTTACCTATTTATTTTCTCCAATGATATTGCCTGGCCCGCTGAGTTACTCCAGTATTTTGTGTCTATCTTAGGTTGCAAGTTGTCTCGTTGCCTCCTCCCCACTCCAGTGACCCAGGTTCGATCCTGACCTCTGGTTCAATGGTACTTTATTGTCACATGTACCGAGTTACAGTGAATCTTTGCGTACAGTTCAGTGCAAGTATTGCTTTACGTAGGCACTTCTTAGATTCAACATAAGTGTATAGAAATAGTACCAATGGCGCAGCGGTAGAGTTGCTGCCTTACTGCACCAGAGACCCAAGTTCGATCCTGACCTCGGGTGTTCTCTGTGTGGAGTTTGTACATTCTCCCTTTGACCGCGTGGGTTTCCTCCACTGCTCCAGTTTCCTGCCACATGAGCGGACATTTTGCTCGGCATGGGCATGGGCCGAATGCTGCATGACATAATGACTCGATGACTCAATGGCCTTTTCTAATCAACAATATATCACTCCCCACCTTAAAAATGCCCACTGACGGCCTCCACAGCCGTCTGTGGCAATGAATTCCACAGAATCACCACCATCTGACTGGAGACATTCCTCCTCATCTCATTTCTAAAGGTACGTCCTTTTGTTCTGAGGCTGTGCCCTCTGGTTCCAGACTCCCATCAGTGGAAACATCCTTTCCACATCCACTCTATCCAGGCCTTTCACTATTTGGTGAGTTTCATTGAGGTCCCCCCTCATCCTTCTAAACTCCAGTGAGTACAGGCCCAGTGCCATCAAATGCTCATCATATGTTAACTGAATCATTCCTGGGATCATTTTCATAAACCTCCTCACCTCCTTTCTAAGGTACGTCCTTGTATCCAGAGGCTGCACCCTCTGATCATGGACTCTCCCGCAAAGGTCTTTGTCACGATGACCAAATGACATACAACCATGGCCGTGCACTGCAGCGTTCAGGCAATTATACCCTTCACTGCGAGAAGTTGGCAGGAAGATTGCTCCAGGGCTGGTGCACAGTTAAGGTTCAAACAAATAATGGAACAGCATTGCAAAAAGTCTAGCTCGGGGCCCAGAAGAAACGTACACAGATTGATGAGATTTTAAGTGTTCATTGAATCCAATGAACGTGTAAATTGAACTATAGCAACTGCTGAATCTGGTGTAAGTGTAGAGATTTAGTTTCGAGATATGGTGCGGAAATAGACCCTTCGTGGCACCGAGTCGGCTCCAGCCAGCGATCACGGCGTACATTTTAAGATTTAGATTTAGAGATACAGCGCGGAAACAGGCCCTTCGGCCCATCGGGTCCGCGCTGCCCAGCGATCCCCCACACATTAACACTATCCTACACCCACTAGGGACAATTTTTACATTTGCCCAGCCAATTAATCTACAAACCTGCACGTCTTTGGAGTGTGGGAGGAAACCGAAGATCTCGGAGAAAACCCATGCAGGTCACGGGGAGAACGTACAAACTCCGTACAGACGGCTCCCGTAGTCAGGATCGAACCTGAGTCTCCTGCGCTGCATTCGCTGTAAGGCAGCAACTCTACCGCTGCGCCACTGTGCCGCACGAGTACACTAGCACTCTCCTACACAATCGGGACAATTTACAATTCTTACCAAAGTTAATTAACCTACAAACCTGCACGTCTTTGGAGTGTGGGAAGAAAACGGAGCTCTGGGAGAAAACCCACACGGTCACAGGGAGAACGTACAAAATCTGCAGCACCTGTATCCTGGGGGTCTGGGGCTGTAAGGCAGCAACTATACCACTGTGTCACTCTAAGGGCTTATTGCCATCCTGGATCACATTGATAAAGGTAATCGGGAGTTCAGGGCATTTGACTTAGTTCCCTGAATTGCCGGACATTTGCTGTATTGAAGTGGAAAGCTAGTTTGAGGCATTACCTGAGTGGATTACTACTAACTATTGGATGGGCTACCTCTCTTCACAAACATACCCCATTGCCTTGAGACCAAAATCAATCCAGATATGCAGGATAACTTTTGCATTCAATGGTTTTGCATTTTTACCCAGTCCTTTTTTAAGAAGCATTTGCATTACAAAATACATTGGTAGCTTAAGCAGAGTTTTTAATTTGGTTTTAATTTTTAGAGATGCAGCGTGGAACAAGCCATGCAGCCCATCGAGTGCATGCTGACCACTGATCACCTATACACTGGAGTCATGCAGCGTGGAAGCAGGGCTTTCGCCCAGACCTGCCCACACCGACCAACATGTCCCATCTACACTCGTCTCACCTACCTGCATTTGCACCATATCCTTCTAAACCTGTCCTATCCATGTACATGTCTAAATGTTTCTTAAATATTGCGATAGTACCTACCTCAACTACTCCTCTGGCTGTCCGTTCCAAACACTCACCACCCTTTGTGTTGAAATGTTACCCCTCAGGTTCCGATTAAATCATTCCCCCTCACCTTAAACCAATGTCCTCTGGTTCTCAATTATCCTACTCTGGGCTAGAGACTCTGTGCTAGTCTGGGCTAGTCTCCCTGATGAATTCCTCATGATTTTGTACGCCATTGGAAGATCATCCCTCATCCTCCTGGTCTAAAGTAAATTCTATTCAGTTCCAGACAGGGAGATGTGGTTCCCATTCGTGTAGGCCACAGTCTGCTTGCATACCTCAAAAAAGAGAGAAAGCCCAGTAAGAGGGAGCATTAAAAAAGCTAGCCCTGTGTCATATGAAGAATGATTACACCTTACTGTGAGGGTGGAATTGTGCCAAGAGATCCCTCAGCAGGGATTTCATTGTTACCACAAGAGTGATTTGACTTTTTATTTTAATATGCATCACAGGGGTTGAAATATCCTTTTGACTTCAGTGCTTTATAATACTCTTAGTTATTATAACCATGCCTGGAAATATTTGACCCCAGTGGTTACATTGGTTGCAATCCTCTTTCCAATTACTGCTCGGATGTTTCTTTGGGTGATGTTGACTTTGGCATTCGTGTTTTTGTCAAGCCTGCACAAAAACGTACACCAAAGAGTTGTACAAAATCTTGAGATCAATAGATCGGGTAGACACAAGTATAATGTAGATAAATGTGAGGTTGGCGGCAAAAACAAGGAGGCAGATGATTATCTCAATGGTCTCAGATTAGGTAAAGGGGAAGTGTAATGAGACCTGGGTGGCCTTGTACACCAGTCACTGAAAGTAAGTGTGCAGGCCCTCTTGCCCAGAGTAGGGAAATCGATAACTGCCGAACATAGGCTTATGGTGAGGGGGGGCGGTGGGGGGGGAGGAGATTTAATGGGAACCTTCAAGGCAACTTTTTCTTGCAAATAGTGGCAGGTGTATGGACTGAACTGCCGGAGGCAGTTGTTGAGACAGGTACCAATGCAACACTTAAAAAAATATTTAGACAGGTACATGGATAGGACAAGTTTAGAGGGATATGGGCAGATGGGATTAGTGTAGATAGACTCATGTTGGCCGGTGTAGGCAAGTTGGGCCGAAAGGCCTGTTTCCACGTTGTGAGACACTATGACTTGATTAGATTTCTGAAGTAGAAATCACCTAGAACACAGGACTGTACAGTCCCTTCGGCCCACAGTGCCTGTGCCGAACCTGATGCCAAGATAAACTAAACATATCTGCCTGCACATCATCCATTTCCCACCATTCCCTGCATATCCATGTGTCTATCTCAAGAGATAGGAGTCAAGTGTGTTTAATTGTCATATGTACTGAAACGGAACATTGCAATTCTTACATGCGGCAGCATAACAGCTCTGTGAATACAGTACTCAATAGTTTAGTTTAGTTTAGAGATACAACGCGGAAACAGGCCCTTCGGCCCACCGAGTCTGCGCCGACCAGCGATCCCCGCACACTAACACTGTCCTATACACAATAGAGACAATTAAAAAATTTACAAAGCCAATTAGCCTCCAAACCTGTACGCCTTTGGAGTGTGGGAGGAAACCGGAGCTCCCGGAGAAAACCCACGCAGGTCACGGAGACAACGTACAAACTCCGTACAGACGGCACCCTGTAGTCAGGATAGAACCTGGATCTCTGGCGCTGTAAGGCAGCAACTCTACTGCTGCGCCACTGTGCCGCCCCGAATACAAAAATAGATCGCATAATAAACAAAAAAAGTTCAATAAATAAAAAATAACAATATTAGTGCAACACAATTTGGGGGGTGGGGAGGCGGTGGTGGTGGTGGGGGTGGGGTGGGCAGCACAGTGGCGCAGCGGCAGAGTTGCTGCCTTGCAGTGCCAGAGGCCTGGGTTTGATCCTGGATTAGGATCGACTCCAGTAGACCGAGCACGCACACACACCGGACTTTGGGCTTTGGAATGGACGCTAAAAGACGGCGGCGCCCGCATGTGTAAATATGCAGACGGAATTTTACTGTGCAGTTGCCCATGTGACAAATAAACCGCCGGATATTTTACGGTAAGGGAGTGCCTCAATCTAATACATCGGGCAATAGGCAGCTCTTCTAAGTGTGCAGTACGTGCTTCAGTACTGCGTTGCCTAAGTGACTCCGGGTGGGAGTTCTGATATTGGCAAGAGTCCATCCTCGTCACTCATGGGTTTTTTTTAATGACTTTGTTCAACATCAGCAAAGTAAATATTGGAATCTGAGCCAGGGAACAATTCTCCCACTTTTATTCCCATCCAACACAGGAGGAGGCCATTCCAGCCACTGTACCCATGCAGGCATTAAGAAAGAGCATTCCGCATGGATCCACTCCCCTATTCTCTTCCCACTGTGTCGCATACTTATTCTTTACAAATCTTCTTGTCTCAGATTCCTCAATGGCTATGGTTCAGTGAGTAAAGCCCTCGAACCCAAGGGCCTGTTTCCACATTGTATGACTCTTATGTTTCAACAGAAAAAGGGCACATAGTACTGGAGTAACACAACGGGACAGGCAGCATCTCTGGAAGACACGGATAGGTGACTTTTCTGGTCGGGACCCCTGAATCTCGAGCCCCGACCCGAGATGTCACCCAGGGAATCTGCCTGACCCGCTGAGTTACTCCACCACTTTGATGTCTGCAGGTGTGTTTGTTCAGCCACGTTCTGACATGTATTGTAATCACCCATCAACATCACCGGATTGGCATTTCTATTCAAAACCTGACCTTCCGACTTAAAAGCAAGAATGCAGTGAACTGAACCATGAACTAAACTCCGAGAGAGAAAAAAAAAGCCATTGGCATTGACGTATGCGAGAGAACGCTGAATCCAATGAACCGTGAGCTGCAACAAAAAAAAACGAACTGCTGGAGGAACAGCAGGTTGACCAGCATGTGTGGGGGGGAACCATGATGTGTTAGGGAGGAACAACTAATGCAGGGAGCACATGTATTTGACTTCGATACAACTAACCTTTCAACAGGTGACTGGATTTGACTGCATGAGTCAGGTTGAGTTCATGTTGACCTTTATTGTTAAAACAGCCCTCAGGCTTGGGTCGGACAAGCCAGGCAAATAATGCTTTTATAAATACATTTTAAAATTGCTAATGGATATGCAGGGATTCACATGGATATTACATAGAGCATGGAATAGTACAGCAGAGGATCAGGCTTTTCAGCTCACAGTGTATCTGCCCATCGGGTTGCCAACTATCTCACTCCCAAATATGGGACAAGGTGGTGCCACCGCCCCGCGCCCCACGTGACCTCACCCAGCCAGCGGCCACGTGCTCCCGCGCCAACAATTCTTTTCAGATTTTTTAATTTTTATTATTAAATTCGTATCTTTTGTAGGAAAAAAAATTCCATATTTATCTACATTATTTTAATCAATGTCTTTTCTGCATAAACACCAAGATCTATTTCCTGCATTGCACAGACTGGTTCCAGACGCCATTGTCAGCGATGTAGTTTGGTTTACTTTGCCCGGTTCACAACTTGCACAGTATCTTCGCCGTGGTCAGGGCTGTGACCCGGCGCCGGCCGCCGCTCTGTCCTCGCCCTCGGGTACGAGCAGGGCTCGGCCGCTTGTCTCTTGGGGGCGGGTTTGACAGCTCCGTAGCGGCGGGAGAGCCAGGCCTGGTGCGGGGGGAAGCAGCCGGAGCCTGGGCCTGGGCCTGGGCCTGGACGTGACCGGGTAACCGCGAGCCTGAGGTGGGCCAAGGGGAAAGGCGGCAGCAGCAGCAGCAGCAGTGGCGGTGAGGCATTGGTGGAGGCCTGGCGCTGGGCCTGCCCTCGGCTCACCCGTCCCTCCACCTCTCCCCAGCCGACTTAGCGCCTTCCCCACGCCGCCCAGAGTCCAGTGGCATTGGCACAGCAACATGCTCTGGCCCCCCAAGGGCCGTCAGTGGGAGAGCCGCTCCCGCCTACCCACCGCACTGAACATCACTGCACCGGGACGGGACTGGACAGGCCCCCCGCTCCACCAATGACGGCCGCCCAGGCCGGGAGGCGGGTTGCTATGCAACCTCCGTTAGTACGGGACAAGCCAATTTAGCACAAAATACGGGATGTCCCTGCTAATACGGGACAGTTGGCAACCTTATATGCTGAACATGATGCCAAGTTAAGTAATCTCCTCTGCCTGTATGTGATCCATACCTCTCCATTCCCTGTATAACCATGTGCTTATCTAAAAGCCTCTTAAATACAACTATTGTAACTGCCTCCACCACCACCCCTGACAAAGTGTCGCAAGCACCCACCGACCTCTGTGTAAAAAAACATCCCGCACATAGAGTCATAGAGTGATACAGTGTGGAAACAGGCCCCTCGGCCCAACTTGCCCACACCAGCCAACATGTCCCAGCTGCCCGCGTTTGGCCCATATCCTTCCAAACATCTTTAAGCTTTGCCCCCTCTCACTTTAAAGCCCCGCCCTCTAGTCTTTGATATTTACACTCTGGAAAAAGGTTGGGATAAAAGACTGTCTAGCCCATCAACATCTCCCATAATTTCATACTCTTCTATATCAGACCTCCCCCAACAACCTGCGGAAATGAAAAGAAAATAATCCGAGTCTGTCCAACCTCACTTTATATCTAATGCTCTCTAATCCAGGCAGAATTATTGTAAATCTCTTCTGCACCCTCTCCAAAGCCTCCCCATCTTATCTGTAATGGGGCGTACATAACTGCACACAATACTCTAAAGATAGGCACAAAATGCTGGAGTAACTCAGCGGGTCAGGCAGCATCTCTGGAGAAAAGGAGTCTCGGTCGAGATTTCTTCAGACTGAGAGTCAGGGGAGTCAAAGGGTGGTGGGTGTATGGAACAAGCTGCCAGAGGAGGTAGTTGAGATTGGGACTATCTCAGCTTTTAAGAAACAGTTAGACAGGTACATGGATAGGACAAGTTTGGAGGAATATGGACCAAACACTGACAGGTGGGACTAGTGTAACTGGGTCATGTTGGCCAGTGTGGGCAAGCTGGGCCGAAGGGCCTGTTTCCACTTTGTATCACTCTATGACTCTATGAGAGGGAAAATAGGGGTACGAAAAGGTACAGAACAAACAGCCAGCACTGATGACACTGAGAAAGGCGGAGCCCACAGTGGTCCATTGTTGGTTGTGGAAGAGGCGATAATGAAAGGATTCCAAAAGTGCGATTAGCATGAGGACTAGGGTTGGGGAGGGACAGAGAGAGAGAGGGCATGCAAGGGTTATTTGAAATCAATATTCATACCGCTGAGTTGTAAGCTAGGTTGTAATACTCCAAAAGCGGCCCAACTAAAGTCCTATAAAACAGCATCATTGTTTCTTGACTCATACACAATGCCCCAACCAAAGTAGCTACGCATACCATACAATTGACTCATACAGGAAATTCACATTGTTATGCAAGGAATGGAGCGATATGCATCACGTGCAGGCAGAAGAGATTAGTTTAATCTTTGGTACAGGCATTGTGGGCTGAAGAGTCTGTTCCAGTGCTATACTGTTCTCTGTTTGACTTCATTCCTGGGTGGTGGTGTGTATACTTTATCCAGGGTGGCGTCAAATCAAGAGTCAAGAGTGTTTTATTGTCATACCAGACCAAGTGGACACAAACCTCGCCTGCATTGGTGCAGCACCCTCTCCTTCCCCCCTCCCCCTCCCCTCTCCTCCCCTCACCCCCTCTCCACCCGCTCCCTCTCCCACTCACCCTCCCCTCTCGGCCCCCTCCCCACTCCCCCTCCTCCCTCCCACTCCCTCCACCCCCTCCCCCTTCCCGCCACCCCACTCCCTCACTCCCCCCCCTCCCTCCCCAGGAGAAAGATTTAAACTTTAAAAAGTGAATAACTAAAAATATAACACCAATTTCAATAAAACTTCTTCCATTTGCACCAAAGGGACGGCGGTGAGTAAGGTGGGCCTAAAATTGTTGCGCTATCGTGTACTGTTTTGGTTCTAGTTCAGGAACAAACAAACAGACAAACGAGAGTTTTAGTATATAGATGTACCGAAACAGACCAATGAAATTTTTACTTGCAGCAACACAACAGGTTTGTGAAAACAGTAGTCAATAGAAGGCGCGGCATGGTGGCGCAGCGATAGAGTTGCTGGCTGACAACGCCGGAGACCGAGGTTTGATCCTGACTACGGGTGCTGTCTGTACGGAGTTTGTACGTTCTCCCTGTGACCGTGCGGGTGTTCTCCAGGTGCTCCGGTTTCCTCCCACACTCCAAAGACGTACAGGTTCGTAGGTTTTTGGCTTTGATAAAATTGTAAATGGTCCCTAGTGTGTAGGATAGTGCTAGTGTACGGGGTGGTCACTGGTCAGCACACACGCAGTGGGCCGAAGGGCCAGGTTTTGCACTGTATCTCTAAAGTCAAAAGGTAATATAATAAACAAACATTTAAAACATTTCAATAAATTTAAAAAACATTATATTCCAACAAAATACAAAGTATGAGTGCCCTGCTGCAATCAAAGCAGTTTGTAGTTTGGAGTGTAGTTGGAGTTCATAGTGTTCTATAGCCTGATGAGTAGGGAAGAAGCTGTTCCTGAACTTGCATGGAACAGTTTTCAGGCTCCTGTACCTTCTTCCCAATGGCAGGATAGAAATGAGTGCATAGCCAGGGTAGTGTGGGTCCTTGTTGATGCTGGTTGCCTTTTTGAGGGTCCCATCCACTGCAGAGGGAGAGTCATAGTCATACAGCGTAGAAACAATCCCTTCGGCCCAACTTGCCCACACTGACCAACATGTCTCATCTGCACTAGTCCCATCTGCCTGCATTTGCCCCATATCAATAGACAATAGACAATAGGTGCAGGAGTAGGCCATTCGGCCCTTCGAGCCAGCACCACCATTCAATGTGATCATGGCTGATCATTCTCAATCAGTACCCCGTTCCTGCCTTCTCCCCATACACCCTGACTCTGCTATCCTTAAGAGCTCTATCTAGCTCTCTCTTGAATGCAGTCAGAGAATTGGCCTCCACTGCCTTCTGAGGCAGAGAATTCCACAGATTTACAACTCTCTGAGTGAAAAGGTTTTTCCTCATCTCCGTTCTAAATGGCCTACCCCTTATTCTTAAACTGTGGCCCCTGGTTCTGGACTCCCCCAACATTGGGAACATGTTTCCAGCCTCTAACGTGTCCAACCCCTTAATAATCTTACATGTTTTGATAAGATCCCCTCTCATCCTTCTAAATTCCAGTGTATACAAGCCTAGTCGCTCCAGTCTTTCAACATACGACAGTCCCGCCATTCCGGGAATTATCCCTCTGAACCTATCCTACCCATGTACCTCCTAAATGTTTCTTAAACATTTCTATAGTACCCACCTCAACTACCTCCTCCAACTGCTCATACCATGCACCCACCACCCTTTGTGTGGAAAAAGTTACCCCTCGGGTGCCTATTAAATCTTTTTCCCACCTACGTCCTCTGGTTCTCGATTACCCTACTCTGGGCAAAAGCGTCTATCCGATCTGTTCCTCTCATGATTTTGTTCACCTCTATAAGATCACCCCTCATCCTCTTCCTCTGTGAGGAATAAAGTTCGAGTTTGCTCCACCTGTTCCCACAGCTTGCACCGAGGAACAGCTCTGGGAAACAGATGGTTGAAAAGGAGATTCTATGTCGGGGACCCTGAGATCCTGCCATGGCATCGCAATCAGACTGATGGACAACTAGCCTGTTGCATACCAGATATCTTTGCCCCTCTCTCCTTAAAGCTACGACCTCTGGTTTTTGACATTTCCACCCTGGGAGGACGGTTCTGACTGTCTACTGTCTATGGATGCAATGTGTACATCGCTAACCTTCCCCACGAGAAGTTTAGTTTAGTTTAGTTTAGAGATACAGCGTGGAAACAGAACCTTCGTCCCACCGAGCCCAGATGACCAACAATCACCCCATACACTAGTTCCATCCTACACCCCAGGGACAATTTACAGAAGCCAATTAACCCAACAAACTTGCACCTCTTTGGAGTGTGGGAGGAATACGGAGCACCTGGAGAAAACCCATGCGGTCACGGGGAGAATGTACAAACTCCACACAGACAGCTCCCGTAGTCAGGATCGAGCCCGGGTCTCTGGCGCCGTGAGCTCTACTGCTGCACCACCTTGCCGCCCTGTTGCAGCCACGATATGCAAGTTGTGACGTGCACGGAGACGATGTAACTTTCAGTGGGTTTCCAGAGCTGTTTTCCACAACTTTGAATATGAAAGAGTTAAACCAGAAAATTTGTTTGTTTAATTGGATTTTCCGAGGAGAGAGACTGTGGCCAGTTTACTTAATCTCCTCCACGCATGGAGCACCGATAATTAAATAATTAATCCAAACAATGACTTTCCATCAGAACTTCCGTTCCTAAATGAAAATACTAATGAAATGGAAGGTTCGGCCACAGGCTCCAGAGTCCGCAATGCGTATCACTCCACAATGATCGCCTTAATGCAAGCTGCATTTTTAATGCCTCAACTCATTTTGTTCAAACCCACAACGCCACCCATTGAGCCGCTAACTAGGAATCCGTTCTCTCCCCCCCCCCCCGAACATGAACTTGGCATTTGGTTTTCATTAACCCTCCAGGTGCCAAATATTTTTGACTAAAGGAATTCAACACCTCCGACACACTTGAGGCAATTTACACGTGCACGCCCGATCCACCCGCTGAACAGCCACGCTGCCGACCGGAGCATGCCCGGGTAGGCCCGACTCGCCCGACAAGGGACCGCGGAGAAACCGGGCAGCGAGACCTGTCTGGGCTGAAGGAGCCTCAGCGGCGGTGGCGGTGGCGGCGATGGGAGCCTCGGCAGCAGCGTGAGCCTCGACGTAGGGGACAGCGTGAGCCTTGATGTAGGTGGCAGCGTGAGCCCCGGTGGCAACGGGAGCCTCGGCGGCGGTGGGTCATCGCGATCGACCCACGATCAGCGGTCGATGAGCCTGAGGGGGGGAGGGGATGACAATGGGGATCTGGCGTGGAGGGATCACCGTGAGGAACAATGGAGGACCCGGTTTCCTCCCACACTCCAGTGGGATAATAAAGGGGAACCCGGTGTGGGGAGGGGTGGGGGCACTCTAGTTTTAGAATCCTCTGCCCAGGGGATAAGTCTGCGTTCGTTGTTTGTTTGTTTGTTTGTTCGTTCTGGTTAAGGCAGCCAGCCAAAAGTAGCTTGTCTTTTTTTCCACTTTCAATTTCATTTTAATTTCAAGTTTTGGTGTACCTGGTGTGTGTTGTGACTGTTGGCAGACCAATTTCCCTCCGGGGATGAATAAAGTTCTATCGTATCGTATCGTATCGTACATTGGGCCAATTAACCTACAAACACGCACGTTTTTGGAATGTGGGAGGAAATCGTAGCACCCAGAGAAAACCCACGTGGTCACGGAGAGAACGTATAAGCTCTGCACAGACAGCACCAAGGTCTCTGATGCTATAAGGCAATAACTCAACTGCTGCACAACTGTGCCTCCCACTAGTTTCTGAGTAGTTGCCCCAGTCTTTATGTCTCCCAAGCTCTAACACATTATGTCCTCAGTGGTTGTACAACATAACTTTTTAACCCTGTCACATGTTAATTATAAAGGCCTGTCATTTTTTATCCATCAATTTCTAGACAATGTTTAGTTGGTTCCAAACTTGGCAGTGGTCCAGCTTGAAGAAATGTTAATAGACATTGAGGAGACACAACACGATTTGCAGTTCCGTGTTAACTTGCAAGTCTCGAGTGCAGTCATGAACTTTGTCTTGTTACTGTATAACAATGAGTTGTGCTCATTCATCAGAGTTGGTCCACGTTACTCGATCTGGATTTATGAAAAATTGGGATTCCTAAAACATTATGCAGGCACTTTTTTTATTTTGAGGATCTTGACCATACTGATAAAGGAAATGCAGTTGGAGAAATATGGTCTTTTACAGACCTCTCTTTCTCGCCCCTACTATATAATCAGTCTGAAGAAGGATCCAGATTCAAGAACAGCTCCTTCCTTACAATAATTAAGGCTATTAAACACTACTGAGTGCATGCTATTGAGGGCGTGCAGCCTAGGTTTACTAGGTTAATTCACGGAATGGCGGACTGTCGCATGTTGAAAGACTGGAGCGACTAGGCTTGTATACACTGGAATTTAGAAGGATGAGAGGGGATCTTATTGAAACATATAAGATTATTAAGGGACTGGACACATTAGAGGCAGGAAACATGTTCCCAATGTTGGGGGAGTCCAGAACCAGGGGCCACAGTTTAAGAATAAGGGGTCGGCCATTTAGAATGGAGATGAGGGAAAACTTTTTCAGTCAGAGAATTGTAAATCTGTGGAATTCTCTGCCTCAGAAGGCAGTGGAGGCCAATTCCCTGGATGCATTCAAGAGCGAGCTAGATAGAGCTCGTAAAGATGGCGGAGTCAGGGGGTATGGGGAGAAGGCAGGAACGGGGTATTGATTGTGAATGATCAGCCATGATCACAATGAATGGCGGTGCTGGCTCGAAGGGCCGAATGGCCTACTCCTGCACCTATTGTCTATTGTCTATTGTCTACTACAACCTCCAAATAAGCTGTGAACTACATAGACTTGGGGGATTGTTTTTTTCTTTGCATTTTTGTGTGGTTTTACTTTGGACTTTAGACTTTAGAGATACAGCGCGGAAACACTGCCCACTGAGTCCGTGTCGACCAGCGATCACCCCACACACTATCCGACACACTAGGGACGAGTTACAATTTTACCAAAGCCAGTTACCCTACAAACCTGTGCGTTTTTGGAATGTGGGAGGAAACCGTAGCACCCGGAGAAAAGCCACGCGGTCACAGGGAGAACGTACAAACTCTGTACAGACAGCACCTTTTGTCAGAATATTGTCTCTGGCGCTGTAAGGCAGCAACTCTATTGCTGCGCACTGTGCCGGCAGCCACTGTTGTTTTTTTGTTGTACAATAATAGTACAGACAAAATAATTTCAGTATTTGAAACATGAAATATATATGTTCTGAACTTTGTTGTTTATTATGGTGTTCATAGAGTACTATGTTTAGATATCTGTAGTGCTGCTGCAAGTAAGAATTTCATTTTTCCATTTCGGGGCATATTGAAAATAATGCAGACTTGACTCGTGATCCTTGATCTAAAACATCACTGGTCCATGTTCTCCAGAGGTGCTGCCTGACCCGCTGAGTTACTCTAGCACTTTGTGTCCTCGATAGCCTTTTTAACATTATCCAGGTCAGATGTTTTCCCAGCAGAGGTGTAAGATATAGCCTGTGCGATCCTTTAACCCACCTCCTTCCCACACATTGTGTTAATGGTCTTCAGAGACTCTCCAACCGCTCTGCTGTAGATACAACAATCCAAGCCAATTGCTGTTGTGAGAATCTAGGCACACAGCTATGATAGCAGAAAGCCAGTCCAGAGAGAGATCGATCATTCAATGGCACTTTATTTATCTCACGTGCAGCTGCACAGTGAAATTCTTTTGGCAGAGTTGCTGCCTTACAGCGCCAGAAGACCCGTGTTTGATCCCGGATGGGGAGCCACTCCAGTAGACCGAGCGCACAGGTTGACCGGACTTTGGAAATGGCGCCAAAACATGGCGGCGCCCGCATGAGATGCGGGTGCCACCATGTTTTGGCGCCATTTCCAAAGTCCGGTCAGCCTGTGCGCTCGGTCTGCTGGAGTGGCTCCCCATCCGGGATCAAACACGGGTGTCCGGCGCTGTAAGGCAGCAACTCTACCACCGCGCCACGGTCTTGCCCCGGTCTACTGCAGGACCGCCCGCCGTCACCCTCGACCGGATTGGACATCCCTCATTTTGCCGTTCATCTTCCTACCGGCCCTTGCTCCTCGCCGTGTCCGTGTCTCCAGCGGCTCCCGCCCAGTACTGCGGTCCGACGAGCCTTTGTGCCGTTAATGCGGGCACCGCGGCCGTGGGGCGATGGTTGATGCTTGAACTTTCTCCATTACAGTTAACTTTTCGAAATAATATTTTAAAAATAAATAAATATTGGAAATCCAAACTAAATAAATACAAAACTGTTTGGATGGACTATGATAACAGAAACACTGGGAGAAATGAGATCAATGGCTGCAGCAGCAGTTCTGGTGATGGTGACTTCACTCCAGTCTACCACACTATCCAAATCCAAGTGAAAAAAAAGACACAAGGTGCTGGAGTAAGTCAGTGGGTCAGGCAGCATCTTTGGAGAACATGGATAGGTGACGTTTTGGGTCGGGACCCTTCTTCAGACTCTTAAAGTGCTGGAAGTAACTCAGCGGATTAGTCGACATCTCTGGAGAACATGGATACAAGTCTATTTGTGTCAGGACCCTTCTTCAGACTTACAAGGTGATGAAGTAACTCAGCAGGTCAGGCAGCATCTCTGGAGAACATGGATAGATGACGTTTCGGGTCAGATCTATTATTCAGATGTCACCTACCAATGTTCTCCAGTGATGCTGCCTGACCTGCTGAGTTACTCCGGCACCTTGTATCTTTTTTTTGTACACTGGCATCTGCAGTTCCTTGTATCTCCAATACCAAGGAATGCTCTTAAATGGGGACAGGTCTTGTATGAGAGGTGAATTTCACTGTTTGGGTTAATGTCGGTTTGTAAATTCTCAGTTGATGTCAACCGAGCTGCATTGTAAGAATGAGATAAAAGTAATTTATGGTTAGGGAGAGGAAATAGGGCAATGTTGTATCAATTAAACGTTTGGAAATTCAGGGCAGTCACACAAGCAGATAGAGTGGTCAAGAAAGCATATTGTTTGCTTGCCTTCAACACTCGGGGCATTGAAGATAAAGAGCAAGGAATTGATGTTGCGGCTTTTTTGGACTTTTGTTAGGCTGCGTTTCTTGTATTGCATACAGTTCTGGTCACCCCAATACAGGAATAATGTGGCTTTGGAGAGGGTACAGGTTTATCACAAAGCTGCCTGGATTAGGGGGCATGAGTTACAGAGGGAGAGATTGGACAGATTTGTATTATTTCCCCTCGAGCGTCGGAAGCTGAGTGGAGACTTGATGAAAGTGTATAGAATGGTGATAGATAGATTTTTAAAAAAGATTTTTTAGATTTAGAGATACAGCGCAGAAACAGGCCCTTCGGCCCACCGGGTCCGCGCCGCCCAACGATCCCCGCACATTAACACTATCCTACACCCACTAGGGACAATTTTTACATTTGCCCAGCCAATTAACCTACATACCTGTACATCTTTGGAGTGTGGGAGGAAACCGAAGATCTCGGAGAAAACCCACGCAGGTCACGGGGAGAACGTACAAACTCCGTACAGTACAGCACCCGTAGTCAGGATCGAACCTGAGTCTCCGGCGCTGCATTCGCTGTAAGGCAACAACTCTACCGCTGCGCCACCGTGCCGCCCCGAGAGGTCAGATCATATATTACTAGGATCGATAGTCAAGAACCCTTTTCCCAGCCGATCGAAGACTAGAGGCCATAACTTTAAGGTGAGAGAGGCAATGTTTAAAGAAGATGTGCGGGGCAAGCGTTTTGTACGGAGTGATGAGTGCCTAGAAGGAGCTGCCAAGGATGGTGGTGGAGGCTGATAAGAGAGTAGCGTTTAAGAGGCTTTTTGATAGGCACATGGATGTGCTAGGAATGGACAGATATGGACCACATGCATGCAGAGGATATTAATTTAACTTGGCATCATGGACTGCACGGACATTGTGGGCCAAAAGGCCTGTGCCTGTGCTGCACTGTTGTATATTCCATGTTCCTGCAATAACAGCGGTGGCAATATATGATCTGACCTCTAAGGAAATCTGGACCAGTGTCAATTTTCATATTTCATTTGTAACATTTTCATTTCTAACATACGATGGGCATTTGACGACACTGGGACTGTACTCTCTGGAGTTTCGAATGATGAGGGGGGGACCTCAGTGAAACTTACTGAATAGTGAAAGGCCTGGATAGAGTGGACGTGGAGAGGATCTTTCAACTCGTGGGAGAGTCCAGGACCAGACGCCATAGCCTCAGAATAAAAGGACATACCTTTGAAGGGGAGACGAGAAGGAATTTCTTGAGGCAGAGGGTGGTGAATCTGTGGAATTCATTGTCACAGACGGCTGTGGAGGCCAAGTCATTGGGTATTTTAAAGACAGAGATTGACAGATCCTTGATTAGTAAAGGTGTCGGGGAGAATGGGAGAAGGCTGGAGAATGGGTTGGGAGGAAAGTATAGATCAACCACGATTAAATGGCAAAGTAGATTTCATTGGCTGAAGTGGACTGCAGGGGGAAGAGGGGTGGTGGTGTTATAGAGGTGTACTAAATCATGAGAGGAATAGAGGGGTAAATGCACAGTCTTTTGCCAAAAGTAGGGGAATCTAGAACCAGAGGACATAGGTTGAAGGTGAGAGGAAAGAATTAATAGGAATCTGAGGGGTAACTTTTTTACACAAAGGGTGGTGGGTGAATGGAACAAGCTGCCGATTTCTCCATCTCCCAATCTACCTTGTTGTGGCTCTTGCACTTTTCTATATCTGCACTTTCTCTATGGCTGTAACACTATATTCTGCACCCTGTGTATTTTCACTTTCCACTACTTCTTATACTCATGTATGGCGTGATTATACTCATATATGTTATGATTTGCCTGGAAAGCATGCAAAACAAAGTGATTCAATGTAACTTGGCATACGTGACAATAATATACCAGAATTACATGGACTGCAAGACAAATTATTGATGATGATGATGACGATACTGTCACATGTACCTATGTACCAAGGAACAATGAACATTTTTATTTTGCATGCAACCCAGTAAAATCATGCTACTGATAAGCACAACCATAGATAAATGCAAAAGTGCAGCGATGGTAGTGTAGACTTCACTGAGCCAGTACACAAAGAGTCGCTATGTTTCTGGTGGCAACAAAGTTTCAAAATTTAGTTTAGTTTAGTTTAGTTTAGAGATACAGCGCGGAAACAGGCCCTTCGGCCCACCGATTCCGCACCGACCAGCGATCGCTGCACACTGACAACTATCCTACACACACCAGGGAAAATTTACAATTTTACCGAAGCCAATTAACCTACAAACGTGCACGTCTTTGGAATGTGGGAGGAAACCGGAGTTCCCAGAGGAAACCCACGCAGATCACGGGAAGAATGTACAAACTCCGTACAGTCAGCACATATAGTCAGGTTCGTACCCAGGTCTCAGGCACTGTAAGGCAGCAACTCTACCGCTGCACCACTGTACTCTTAAGAGCACGCTAACTTCTGGAGTGGAATAGGTATAAAGGGCAAGAAAAAGCGTATGAAAACTCATCTCTCCTAATCCCCGCTTGACAATTCCTTTTCGTTTTATTCCCACGAATGTTGGCCACTATGAATTTAGGTTATGCATAATCAGTGATTCAATGAGTACGTCACACAAAAAGTAAAGACTTTTAAAAGGACTTGAATGAACCTTTCACCTGCTTTATCGTTTTCATTAGACATGTTATTAGGGAAATAAATGTTTTCTTTCTCCCCTCACTGAAAACGAGTTGAACCTTAAATTGGGCAGTGGTTTGAATATTAAAGAAGTAATTAGCTGGTCTGCATTTCTATTCATTGTCTGGACAGTTTGCTGATACTGGTTCTATCTGAATAAGAAATAAGCTTCTTTATGTGAAAGCCTTTCATTATGAACTATTCACATTAAAATGCATAACAGCAAGTGCTGGAATGACTCAGTGGAGCAGGCAGCATCCGTGGAGGAAATGGGCAGGCGACATTTCAGGTCGGGACCCTTCTCCAGAGTAATTGTGATCATAGAGTGACATAGCACGGAAACAGGCCCTTCAGCTTTACTCGTCCATGCCGACTAAGATGTTCCATCTGAGTTTGTCCTATTTGCCCATATTTGGACCACATGCCTCTAAACCTTTCCTCCCCCCCTTATAATAAGAGGAGAGAAAGCTGGAAAAGAGGTTGTGGGGTGGGGGGGGGGGGGGAAGAAAGACAGGTAAGTGATAGGTGGATACGGATGAGGAAGATATTTGGTTGTCCAAAGGCTGGAGATGAAAAGGAGACAAACAAGTGACAGGTAGAGAGACGAGTGAATTGTAAAGCCAGAGGGGGGGATTTAGGTGGAAGAGGACAGGGAGGTGGGGACGAGGAGTGGTGGATGGGGACGAGGGTCAGGGAAGTGGGAGCAATGGGTGCACATTGGGGTGGGGGGAGGGTCACAGGAAAGAAAGAGGAAGATATAGGGCTGTTGCATAAAATGAGAGATTTTTAAAATAAAAGGCCAGCACAGTGGCGCATTGGTCCTGGTCTTTTCTCGCCTCCAGCTCTCCATCACCCCCACCCCCTCCTCACTTACAGAGCCAGATAACAGCATTCAATCCTGACTATGGGTGCTGTCCTAACGGACTTTGCTCGTTCTCCCTGTGACCGTGTGGGCTTTCTCCAGGTGCTCCGGTTTTCTCCCCCATTCCAAAGGCGTACAGGTTTGTAGGTTAATTGCCTTCTGTAAATTATCCCTGGTGTGTAGGATAGAACTGGTGTATGGTTGATTGCTGGTCGGTGCGGACTCGTTGGGCCGAAGGGCCTGTTTCATCGCTGTATCTCTAAACTGAACAAAACTCAATCATCGTTCCAGCACTTTGTGTTTCGCTCAAGACTGCAACATTTGCTGTTCCTTGTGGCTACATTAAAATGCATCATCTGAGCTCTCACTGAAGTGAATTCGTGGTGCAAAGTACCAGCTGAAGCTCTCGTGCTGATGTGTAAGTGATTGCAGTTGAGGGTGGGTATTTTTGCCCCTGACGCATTGGAATTCTTTCCCTCCGGCCTCCTCTGTTCTTGGCAAAGGAGACTAACTTAGGGAAAATAATTCATAAATAACTGCAGATGCTGGAAATCCAAAATAAAAACAGACGTGTGAATCCCCATCAATGGAGATAGAACAGCTCTGTTCGAGCACGCAGGAAATCGCAGAGTTGTGGATGTAGCCCAGCCCACCACACAGACCAGACTCCCCTCCATTGACACCATCTATAGTTCATACTGCCTTGGGAAAACAGCCAACATAATGAAAGACCTTTTCCACCCCAATCATTCTTTCTTCTCCCCACTCCCATCGGGAAGAAGATACAGAAGCTTGAAAGTACGCACCACCAGACAGAGGAATAGTTTCTTCCCCAGTGTCCCGATGTTCTGGGCCTACCCCATTACGGACATTGGACTTTGTCTCTGGAACTGTTGCGCTACAATGTTGAGAACAATATCCAGCCCTCTGTCTCTGTGTCTTTCCCTTTGCTCTCCCTATTGTACACGAGTTTGACATGGTTGTATTTATGTCTAATATTATCTGATTAGAATGGACAGCACGCAAAACAAAGCTTTTCACTGTACCTCGATACACGTGACAATAATAACTGAAATGTCTTCTCATTAACTAGAGTGCGGTCCTGACCTCCAATCCACCTCATTGGAGACCTTTGAAATATCTTTAATCAGACTTTATCGGACTTCGATGTTATATATTGCACTAAATGTTGTACACTTTGTCCTTTATCTGTGCACTGTGGACGGCTTGATTGTATTCATGTATAGTCTTTTTTTAATAATAAACTAAATTAAACTATATTCTGCATCCTGCATCTTTCCCATCATTCTACCCATTGCTCTTGAGTTTGGCTTGATTGTATTGATGTCTAGCAAAGCAAAGCTTTTCGCTGTACCTCGGTACACGTGACAATAATTAACTAAACTAAACTCATCGATAATGACTCAATGATACTTTATTGTCACATGTACCTAGGTACAGTGAAATGTTTTGCATGCAACCCAGCAAAGATTGTACAGCAGGCCTCACCTAGGCAGTACACAGGTGTCGCCACCTGTCTGGTGCCGACAAAGTGACAAACGTTCACTGAACAGTCCGATCGGCACAGGCTACGGGCGCCGTCTGTACGGAGTTTGTACGTTCTCCCCGTGACCTGCGTGGGTTTTCTCCGAGATCTTCGGTTTCCTCCCACACTCCAAAGACGTACAGGTATGTAGGTTAATTGGCTGGGCAAATGTAAAAATTGTCCCTAGTGGGTGTAGGATAGTGTTAGTGTGCGGGGATCGCTGGGCGACGCGGACCCGGTGGGCCGAAGGGCCTGTTTCTGTGCAGTATCTCTAAATCTCTAAATCTAAAATCTACTGCCTGCTGCCGCACGTGGCAGCAGCCTCCTCCCCCCCTCCCCCCCCCCATCGGGTCCCCCCTTCGATGATCTTAGCGGCCTCCTGCTGCATCTGTTCCCGACTGACCCCCGCTGGGTCCCCCCATTGTTCTTGACGGTCCACCTCTCTCTCTCTCTCTCTAGAGGGAGAGTGCTGGCTCGAAGGGCCAAATGGCCTACTCATGCACCTATTGTCTATTGAGAGAGTATTCTGCATTCTGTATCTTTCCCTTCATTCTACCCATTGTCCACAAGTTTGTCTTGATTGTATTTGTGTATAGATATAAAAAGCTGGAGTAACTCAGCGGGACAGGCAGCATCTCTGGAGAAGGAATGGGTGATGTTTCGGCTCGAGGCCCTTCTTCAGACTGCACTCATGTGTAGTCTTTTCTTTGTTGGATACCGTGCAATCAAAAGGTTTTCACTGTACCTCGATACAGATGTCAATAATAATAAACTAAACCAATCTAAATTAAAACCATATTCTGTATTCTGCATCTTTCCCTTCACTCTACCCATTGTACAGGAGTATGGCCTGACTGTATTTATGTTGACTATTATCTGATTTAATAGAGTAGCACCCAAAACAAAGCTTTTCACCGTACCTCGGTACACGTGACAATTATAAACCTAAACCTAAGCCTAAAATAAGTGGGACGTAAGAAATTGCAGAGGTCGGTATCTGGAGTACAAAAGCAAACTGCTTGAGAATGGTATGTTAGCATTCATAGCAAGAGGATTTGAGTATAGGAGCAGGGAGGTTCTGCTGCAGTTGTACAGGGCCTTGGTGAGACCGCACCTGGAGTATTGTGTACAGTTTTGGTCTCCTAATCTGAGGAAAGACATTCTAGCCTTAGAGAAGGTTCACCAGATTGATCCCTGGGATGGCAGGACTTTCATATGAAGAAAGACTGGATAGACTAGGCTTATACTCGTTGGAATTTAGAAGACTGAGGGGGGATCTTATAGAAACATATAAAATTCTTAAGGGGTTGGAGAGGCTAGATGCGGGAAGATTGTTCCCGATGTTGGGGAAGTCCAGAACCAGGGGTCACAGCTTAAGGATAAGGGGGGAAGTCTTTTAGGACCGAGATGAGAAAACATTTCTTCACACAGAGTAGTGGTGAGTCTGTGGAATTCTCTGCGGATTCTGTGGAGTTGAGGCCAGTTCATTGGCTATATTTAAGAGGGAGTTAGATGTGGCTCTTGTGGCTAAAGGGATCAGGGGGTATGGAGAGAAGGCAGGTACAGGTTACTGAGCTGGATGATCAGCCATGATCATATTGAATGGCGGTGCAGGATCGAAGGGCCGAATGGCCTACTCCTGCACCTATTTTCTATGTTTCTATGTTTCTGTGAGAAACTCAGCTTTTAAGCGGCATCTGAGGCAGCAAAGGAATAGAGATAATATCTGAGCCAATATCACAGACGAATGACTTTCAGCAGAAATGGCGAATTGTGATAACCGTGGGAACACCGACAGTGCTGGACATGTCCGCTGATAGCTTCTTCATCCTTTTAATGGATGTACAGCCATGTGTGATGAGACTGTCACTGCTTTGACTCGCCCATCGTTGAAGTAGACACATAAATGTTTGAGGCCGTGATCCAGAATAATAATAAATACCAGCTTCATAGCCTTGAGGTCAACATTTTTATGTTTTAAATTATGCTTCAGCAATTGTCTTGTACATCAAGGCTGCCTTAAACCCTTGCAATGAATTCCGAGCAAACAGCATTTTCTTTCCTCCTTCAGTTCCCATCTGCCTTGCCTCCCACTCAGACCTATTTAGTTTTATCCTTGAGAGAAAGAACTTGCATTTTTGTGACCATGAGGTGTCTCAAAATGTTTCGTAACCAATTACCTACTTTTAAAGTAAGAAGGACTAAAAGGGAGATGCAAAGAGCAGCACGGTGGCACAGTGGTAGAGTTGCTGCCTTGCAGTCAGTCGATCCTGACTACGGGTGCTGTCTGTATGGAGTTTGTACCTTCTCCCCGTGACCTGCGTGGGTTTTCTCCGGGATCTCCCGTTTCCTCCCACACTCCAAAGACGTGCAGGTTTGCTTGCTAATTGGCTTGGGTAAAAATCGGAAATTGTGTGGGGTCGTGTTAGTTTGCGGGGCTCACTGGCTGGCACAGGCTCAGTGGGCCGAAGGGCCTGTTTCCACACTGTATCTCTAAAACTAAACTAAACAAAAACAAAAAAATCTTTTCACCCAGAGTCATTGGGTTCTGGAACTTGATGCTAAAAAGCATTGAAAAGCCTGGAACAAGAAGGGTCTCAAGTTGATCTGTCGTCTGTCCGTTCCCTCCACAGATGCTGCCTGACCCACTGAGTTCCTTCAGCCCTTTTTGTTTTACTCAGGATTTTAGCATCTGCAGTTCCTTGTATCACTGAAACATACATCATATTATTATATCACATAATTAGTTTGACTGCAGCGTGGAAGGATGCCATTTGGCCCATCATGCTTCTACTAGCTCCATTTAAATGTAGTATAGATGACATTTATTCACAAAATGCTGGAGTAACTCAGCAGGTCAGGCAGCATCTCAGGAGAGAAGGAATGGGTGACGTTTCGGGTCGAGACCCTTCTTCAGACTGATGTCAGGGGGGCGGGACAAAGGAAGGATATAGGTGGAGACAGGAAGATAGAGGGAGAACTGGGAAGGGGGAGGGGAAGAGAGGGACAGAGGAACTATCTAAAGTTGGAGAAGTCAATGTTCATACCGCTGGGCTGCAGACTGCCCAAGCGAAATATGAGGTGCTGTTCCTCCAATTTCCGGTGGGCCTCACTATGGCACTGGAGGAGGCCCATGACAGAAAGGTCAGATGACACTATCGTCCAACTCTCTTCACATATCCCTGTAAATTCCATTTGTTCAAATACTTAACCAGCTCCCTTTTAAATACCAATGAATCTGCCTCCACTAACTATCTCTGATGGTGCCTCATGGCACCAGAGACCCGGGTTTGATCCTGACCTCGGTGGCTGTTTGTGTGGAGACTCCCTGTGAATGTGTAGGTTTTCTCCGGTATTCTCCTGCATCCCAAAGACGTGCAGCTTTGTGGGTTAATCCTCTGGTGTGTAGGGAGTGGATGAGAAAGTTGGTTCACATGGAACTAGGGTGAAGGGATGATCAACGGCCAGTGTGAACTCTATGGACTGAAGGGCCTGTTTCCATCCTGTATCTCTAACCTAAGCTAAAATCTACAATGGAACGTGTGTAGAAAGGAACTGCAGGTGCTGGTTTATACCAGAGATAAGACACAAAACGCTGGAGTAACTCAGCAGGCCTGGCAGCACCTCTGGAGTAAAAGGATGGGTGACATAACGGGTTTGGGTTAAAGTCTGAAGAAGCGTTGGAATGGATATGCGGAAAATGGAGGGGTGTGGATCACATGCACGCAGAGGAGAATTAGTGTAAGTTGGCATGGACATTGTGGGACAAAGGTCCTGTTATTTAGTCAGAGGGCGGTGAATCTGTGGAACTCGTTGCCATAGAAGGAAGTGGAGGTCAAGTCAATGGATAAACTTGATAATAAACTTGACTTGACTTGGAAATTGTTACGACAGAGAATAACAGATTCTTGATTAATAAGGGTTTCTGGGATCATGGGAAGAAGGCTGGAGAATGGGGTTGAGAGGGAAAGATAGATCAGCCATGATTGAATGGCAGAGTAGACTTGATGGGCCATATGGCCCAATTCTGCTCCTAGAACCTATGAACGTGTTCCTATGCTGTACGCTACCATGTTCTATGTTCTCCCTCAGACTTGGAGATACTGTGTGGAAAAAGGCCCTTCGGCCCAGCTGACCGTCGATCACCTCAGACACTAGCCCTATCCTGCACACTCGGGATCATTTACAATTTGACCGAAGACAATTAACCTGCGAACCTGTACGTCTTTGGGGCGTGGGAGAAAACCGAAGCACCCGGAGATAAACCCGTGCAGTCGCAGGGAGAGCGTACAAACTCCATACAGGCAGTACCCGTAGCAGGTCTCTGGCGCTGTAAGGCAGCAACTCTGCCGCTGCGCCACCGTGCTGTCCTCCTGCGTTATTCTGCTGGAATCTAACGTTATGTGTCCACAGAAGAAAACAACACAGATTGAGCCAACTGGTTCATCATGTGTAAGCTGCCTTTCTCTGTACGAACTATCCAATTAGTCTGAATCCTCTGGCCATTCCTGTTGCCCTGTCATTGGAATGATGTATCATTCACTTCCCTTGCGGCAGCACATTGCATTCCAAGTAATTTTGGGTTGTCAGCTTTTCTAATTGCTGCTTAAATCATCTTTCCTCAATGTAAACACTAAACACTACTTGGTCTCCGTGATATTTGGAAAGTCTGCTTGCGACTGCACAGCCTAATAGGAGAGAAAAAAGAAGTTTGTGACTTTGTGGAATTCTCTGACATGGAAGCCAAGTCACAGGATGTTTTCAAGAGAGAGTTGGATTTAGCTCTTCGGGCCCACGGAATCAAGGGAGATAGGGAGAAAGCAGGAACGGGGTACTGATGTTGGATGATCAGCCATGATCATATTGAATGGCGGTGTTGGCTCAAAGGGCCGAATGGCCTCCTCCTGCACCTATTTTCTATGACTCGGTGTCCAGAAATCGTTTGGAATGGGGACCTCATTGAAACTTACCTAAAAGTGAAATTGTGTGGATGTGGAGAGGATGTTTCCACTAGTGGGAGAGTCTAGGGCCAGAGGCCATAGCCTCAGCATAAAAGGACGTACCTTTAGAAGGGCGATGAGGAACAATTTCTTTAGTCAGAGGGTGGTGAATCTGTGGAAATGATTGCCACAGTCGGCTGTGGAGCCCGTCAATGGATAGTTTTAAATTGGAGATTGATAGATTCATGATTACTACAGGTGTTAGGGGTTATGGGGAGAAGGCAAGGGAATGGGGTTGAGAGATGAAAGATAGATCAGCCATGATTGAATGGCGGAGTAGACCTGTTGGGCCGAATGGCCTAATTCTGTTCGTAGAACTTGTGAATTGAAACAAGGACAGGCAAGAGTAGACCACATTATGCCTTGAGCCATATAATAAGATCTCAGACGGTCTGATCTTGGTTTAAACTTCCCCATAATATTGGGCAGCTCCGTTACTTCCCAGAAGCTCGTGTTCATTTGTTATAGGAGGGGGTTGTCTCAGGAGGAATGTTTGGGCAATTTAGCTTACACTGACTGGAGTTAGAGAGAGTTGGTAGAGCTGCTGTCTCACAGCGTCAGAGACCCAGGTTCATTCCTGATCTCAGGTGCTGTCTGTGTGGAGTTTGCACATCTTCTCGGTACCTGGGTGAGTTTTCTCCAGGTGCTCCGGTTTCATCCCAGTCACAAAGGCGTGCGCTTTTGGAGGTTAATTGGCCTCTGGAAATTGCCCCTACTGTGGAGCGAGTGGATGCAAAAGAGGGATAACATAGAACTAGTGTGAACGGGTGATCGATGGTCGGCGTGGACTCGGTAGGCCGAAGGCCCTGTTTCCATGCTGGATCTTGCATTCTTTCAATCAAATCCCAGGAACCAATCTTGTGAATCATCTCTGTTGGTTTTCATCATGTCACCAAGACAAGCTTGTTCCTCCTTTAATTAGGGGAGCAAGAGAGAATGTTTGTTATCCCATATATCAAAGATAGACACAAAGTGCTGGAGTTTTACTCAGCGGTTCAGGCAGCATCTCTGGAGGAAATGGATGGATGATGTTTCGGGTCGGGATCCTTCTTCAGACTGAAAGTCGAGGGAAGGGAACTGGAGGTAAGAAAAGGCCAGAACAAAGCAGGGCCGGCAACAGATGACCAAGGAAGGGTGGAGCCCACAATGGCCCATTGTTGGCTGGGGCTACTGTCAGACAGTCTTTTTATCCATCCCTCATCTCCAATATGTTTAGAATTGGGATCTTTTCAAAGCAAGATAGTCCTGCAACATGGATATGGGATGAATATTGATTTCTATAATTTCAAGTAACCCTTGCATTCCTTCTCTCTCCATCCCTCCCCCACCCTAGTTGTCCCGCTAGTTCCACTGTTCGTATCTCTTTGTTATCACCTCTTCCACAGCCAACAATTATGGGCTCCACATTTCCTTGGCAATCGGTGCCAGCTCTGATTTGTTCTGTACCTTTTTGTACCTCCAGTTTCCCTCCTCCCTGACTCTCAGTTTGAAGAAACGTCACCTATTCCTTTTCTCCAGAGATGCTATGTGACCCACTGAGTTACTCCAGCATTTTGCGTCTATCCGTTGTAAACCACCATCTGCAGTTCCTTCCTACATATGGATACAGGCCCCTTGGCCAACAGAAAACTAATTGCAAAGAGTCTTCATAATGATGAATGGTCCATTGATTTTTTTCCCCCTCTCATTCATCACTCATTACAGTGTTCTTTTCGATCCATCTTCAAATTCCTGGAGATTTTCGATCAATCCTGGATTGTGACCAAACTTAGCCGGCCCTGTTTAGGTGTATATCTTTTTATTCCATGGCAAAGCTTGGTGATTGACTTGCTTATTTAAAATTATATATTCCAATTACTTAAGTAAGGAAAATATAGTGCTTGTTTAAGCTGATGTATGAGGGGACAGTAAAGTTGGAGAGATGCGCTATTTGCAAATCTCTACCATTTATAAGATTTGATGCAATTCACTGAAGGAATAGGAGACTGTTCGACCATTAAAGCAAAAGTCATAAGAGATTTAGGCCATTCGGCCCATCGAGTCTGCTCTGCCAGTCCATCATGGATGATTTATTTTTCCTCTCAACCCTGTTTTTCTGTCTTCTCCCCGTAACCTTTGATACCTGTACTAATCAAGAACCTATCAATAGAAGGGTTTCGTCCAGAAGCATCACCAATTCCTTTTCTCCAGAGATGCTGCCTGACCCACTGAGTTATGCCGACATTGTGTGTCTATCTTCAGTATAAACCCGCATCTGCAGTTCCTTCCTACACAAAAATCTATCAGTTTCTGGTTTAAAAACACCTAATGACTTAGCCTGTACGCCTGTCATTGACAATGAATTCCACAGATTCTCCACCCTCTGGCCAAAGAAATTTCCCCTCAGGCATTCCTTCCTCCCACCTTGTTTAGAGTGGAGTCATCCATGGAGTGCGATGCAAATTGACACAGAGTTGCCGAGAGGCCAAATGAAAATCACAGTGCCGCCCTGTGCTTTTGGTAGGCATGGACATGATAGACCAAAACGCTTACTTCTGTGGCATTATGAGAATGTCACAGTGGCGCAGCAGTAGAGTTGCTGCCTCACAGTGCCAGAGACCCTGGTTCGATCCTGATCTCAGGTGCTGCGTGCACAGAGTTTGTATGTTCTCCTTGTGACCGCGCAGGTTTTCTCCGGTTGCCCCGGTTTCCTCCCACACTCCAAAGTCGTACAGGTTTGTAGGCTAATCGGATATTGTAAACTGTCCCTGGTGTGTAGGATAATGCTAGTGTACAGGGTGATCGCAGGCTGGCACGGACTTCGTGGGCTGAAGGGCCTGTTTCCGCGCTGTATCTAAGGTCTAAAGATAGTGTTGGGTCATTGTGCAACGTGAATCCATGTTGCTAAGTCCCTGCAGAGCTTAGAATGTCTTTAGACTTTGGACTCTAGAGATACAGCATGGAAACAGGCCGTTCGGCCCACCGAGTCCACGCCGACCAGCAATCACACGTTCTAACTTATGCAATAGGGACAATTTTTAGAGGCCAATTACCTACAAACCTCCACATCTTTGTGGAAGGAAACCAGAGGACCCGGAAACCCCCCCCCCCCACTCAGTCACAGGGAGAATGTACAAACTCTGTACAGCCATCTCCCGTAGTCAGGATTGAACCCGGGTCCCTGGCGCTGTAAGGCAGCAACTCTACCGCTGCACCACTGTGCCAACCTGACTGGAGATTTGGAAGCAATGTTCCCATTGTCCTATCGCTAATATCACAAGCAATTGCCAGAATAAACTTTAAAATAATGTGAAGATTGCGAACTATCAAATGAAAATAAATGACCAGGAAATTGAAAACAGATACCATTAAGGTTTTATTTGCACATTGTGATGAATATATGGATTTACCATCAAGCCCTTAAACAACGGTCAGAAGATACTTAAGTTCATCCAGAGTGCGGTTATTGATTGTAGCCGGTGGAGATGGAATAACCAAACAGCTGGGATAGTTCCAGTAATGTTTTATGGAAGTGATATTTGGATTTGATGTGGAGCAGTCTGGGGTGAATGCAGGGGAACAAGCTGGGTTGCCCTGGGAACCAGTATTGTTTCAATGGCCCAAATTTTCTTTGGTTTGGAGATACAGCATTGAAACAAGTCCTTCAGCCCATCGAGTCTGCTCCGACCAGCGGTCACTCATACACTAGTTCTATGTTTTCCCAGTTTTGCATCCTCCATTTGGGGCAATTTGCAGAAGCCAATTAACCTACAAGCCATATCTTTAGGAATGTGGGAGGAAACCAGACCCACCCGGAGAAAATCCACTTGATCAGAGGGAGAACATAAAAACTCCACACAGACAGCACCTGGAGTCAGAATAGAGAGATACAGCACAGAAACAGGCTCTTTGCCCTACCGAGACCACGCCGATCAATGATTCCTGTACACTCGCACTATCCAACACTGGTGACAATTTACAATCTTTACAGAAGCCTATTAACCTGCAAACCTGTGTGTCTTTAGAGTGTGGGAGGAAACTGGAGCACCCGGAGAAAACCCACATGGTCACACCTACAAACTCCACATAGACAGCACCCAGAGTCAGGATTGAACCTGGGTCTCTGGCGCTGTAAACAAGCAATTCTACTGCTGTGCCACGATACCGCCCAAATACTTATTTGCCACCCAGATACTTCTATCAGTTTAAGATAGTTTACATAGCATTGACCTGGTCCAGAACTATTCACAACCAATGAATTAATGCTGCAGTCAATTTCTGTTTTATTTCAGTTCAGTGGAGACTGGTATAAAGCAGGGTGTCAATAGGAGCAATGGGCTGAAAGACCTTTAGTTAAATACAGAAGGGAAATTTTAGTTTAATTCAGTTTATTATTATTTTCATGTGCACCGAGGTACTGTGAAGATGTTTTGTGTTAGATAATGTTGGGAAGGACGTCTCTACCGCTGAGCCTTGTCCTTCATCGCACTGTAACTTTCCTGTGATTTCAAGGTGTTGAACCCACAAGGGCAGCATGGTGGCGCAGCTGGTAGAGCTGCTGCCTGGCAGTGCCAGAGACCCAGATTCAATCCTCACCTCGGGCACTGTCTGTGTGAATTTCGCACGATCTCCCTGTGACCATGCGGGTTTTCGTTGGGTCCTCATGGTTTCTATGAGCTGATCATGGATGTTACATCCGGCCTGAACATTATCAATGCCGGTTTATTGGTATAAGACCATAAGACATGGGGGCAGAATTAGGCCATTCGGCCCATCAAGTCTGCTCCAAGATTTGATCATGGCTTATTTATTTTTCCCTCTCAATCCTGCTTTTCTGCCTTCTCCCCAGAACCTTTGACACCCATACTAATCAAGAACTTATCAGTCTCTGATTTAAACTACCCAATGACATGGCCTCCACCGCCATCTGTGGCAACAGATCCCCCAGATTCACCACCCTCTGGCTAATGAAATTCCTCCATTCTAAAAGTGCATCCTTTTATCCTGAGGCTGCGCCCTGTGGCCTGTGGAGACACGGTGGCACACCGGTAGAGTTGCTGTCCCACAATGCCAGAGGCCTAGGATCACCCTGATCTCGGATGCTGGGCATCTGAAGTACCTGAACAGGGGTCGTCATGGGTGGGAAGGGATAAGTGGACCATGGAGTTGTGGAGAGAGTAATCTCTGCAATCAAAACAAAAATCAGTCTGAAGATGGGTCTGACCCAAAACGTTGCCTATTTGTTTCCTCTATAGAATTTATAATGATGGATTTTACAGATTACAACGTTTACATATCTATTGTGCTGCTGCAAATAAGAATTTCATTGTTTCGTTTTGGGGCGTATGACAATTAAACACTCTGACCTCTTGATGGGCAGCACAGTGGCGCAGTGGTAGAGTTGCTCCCTTACAATGTCACAGACCCAGGTTCTAGAGGACACAGCCTCAGAATAACAGGATGCTTTAGAATGGAGATGAAGAGCAATTTCTTCAGCCAGAGGGTGGCAATCCTGTGAAATTCATTGCTGCAGACAATTGTGGAGTCCAAGCCACTGGGTATTTTTAAAGCAGAGATTAGTGGGCTGCACACTGGTGCAGCGGTAGAGTTGCTGCCTCACAGCGCCAGAGACCCCGGTTCGATCATGACTGCGGGTGCTGTCTGTATGGAGTTTGCACGTTCTCCCCGTGACCACATGGGATTTCTCCGGATGCTCCGGTTTCCTCCCACACTCCAAAGACTTGCAGATTTGCAGGTTAATCGACCTCTGTAAATTGCTCTTCGTGTACAGGGAGTGAATGCATAAGTGGGATAACATAGAACTAGCGTGAACCAGTGATCGATTGTCGGCATGGGCTTGGTTTATTTATTCCTGTCATCACGCAACTGTTTGC
Source organism: Rhinoraja longicauda (assembly GCF_053455715.1). Taxonomy (NCBI): domain Eukaryota; kingdom Metazoa; phylum Chordata; class Chondrichthyes; order Rajiformes; family Arhynchobatidae; genus Rhinoraja; species Rhinoraja longicauda. Next base: position 36,181,462 of record NC_135966.1, on the reverse strand, counting down.
CAATCTAGAGCAAATTTTAGTGCCATGTCGTTGGCCTCTGCAAGATCCTTTACAGTGCATGTGTAATGCAGCATGTCACAGCTCAGGAGATGTTCTAGAGTCTGGAGGCCCCGTCCTCACTCGCGGTCTGCCGTACCTTCAGTATATCCCCACTTCAGCATGTTCCCCATGCCTGTCCACAGTCTGTTGAGACTGCGCCAGGTTATCCACGGTTGGTCGGAACCTGGTGGGAGTTTCTCAGACGGAGCGATTGCCATGCGAGTGTCTTCCGGAGATTTCTCGAGTCCCTCTTCCCAGAGTTTGAGCCTCCTGGACGATGCACTGCAGTCCAGGGGATGGACAGAAGAGAGGAAAGAGAGGAGACTTGGTAGGCTGAAGTGCCTGTCTCCGTCCGCACTGTATCTCCAAACTAAACTAATGAGCAAGACAGCAAGAACAGCTTGTTGAAATACCTCTGATCGACATCTGTGGAATTAATCAAGTTTCATACTCTTGGTGTTAAGCTTGTGTGTTTGACTTGCATTTTTAGCTGCATCAATCCAGGAATGCTATTTTCCCAGCTGTGCCACTTCCATTTGACAATCAACGTGCTGAAGCGTGATCTTTACTGAAGCAAAATATTTCTTGACAAAATAATTACGTGCTTTATCTGAATCCACCTGCAACTCTTACAAAGATTTTTTTTAAAGAAAAATAATATACATTTTATGTATATGCACTGCCTATACATTTCCTTTCTTTAAAAAGCCCCTGAAATTTGTGTTCAATGAGAGTAGAAAAAAGTATACAGGAACAGTTTTGATGTCGTGCTTTTATTCTGAATGCTTGTGTGACAGTAGGGAATTAAAAAAAATTAAATTCCCTAATATTGATTCTGCCTAGCGGTGAGGAGAATGGATTAGACATTGGTTTAGACTTTAGAGATACAGTGCAGAAACAGGCCCTTCGGCCCACCGAGTCCGCGCCGACCAGCGACCACCCGTACACTAGCACTATCCTACACTAGGGACAGTTTACAACTTTTATTCACCGAACCCAATTAACCTACAAACGTGTACATTTTTGGAGTGTGGGAGGAAACAAGAGCGCCCGGAGTAAACCCACGTGGTCACAGGGAGAACGTAGAAACTCTGTACCCAAGGTTAATATCGGGTATCTGGCGCTGTAAGGCAGCAACTCTACCACTGCGTCATTGTGCCGTACTGTGGGACAACTGACCATAATTCTATTCGTCTTAACTTATTATGGAAAAAGAGAGGACTGGTCCTCAAGTCCCACAAGAGTATAACACTTCTTTGGCTAGGTTTGCTCTGTTAGCTTTTTAATTCCTTTCTATTTGATTCCATATCTGTGAAGAGTCAGGGTAAGATTTTTTTTTTCTGCATGAAAGGTGTTCTATGAATGCGAGTTGTTCTTGCTTTGGGAGTTGTTGTATGAAACAATAGCTGATTTAAGTTGCAGAGATTTCCTGGGATTTATCATGGAAGGAAGTGCTTCTCTGAGTGCTGTTGTTTCTGAACAGAAAGGTTGTTCAAAACACAGAACCTGATACTCACAGAGAACAGCATTATCAAAGGTGCTATTCATTGCATGAACCTTCCTTCAGTCCCGGTCTATCTCTTCCAGTTGTTGAGGCGGTGTTTGAGGAATCTGAGATTGCCACAAAGGAATTTTCTAGCTTTCATCTAATCTCTCACCCCTCCAACCTAAACTGCGTGTATTCTGGGCAGAACAGAGGAAAATAAGAAGAAGGAGCAGAAATAGACAACACCATCCCTCAGACTGGTCCACCGCTCAATAAAAATACTCCTGATCAAATTCAGACCTAACTCCATCTTGCTCACTGTTTCACGAATAAGTCCATCTTGACCTCAAAGGTCTGCAACTCTCCAGAGAAACAAATTCCAAAGATTCACGAAGCTGTGTGAGATGTTGTTCATAAATTCATAAACTAAACGAAAGTCGATCAATTACCAGCCTTTCATAATCCATCAGAGCAAAATTAGGCCATTTGACCCATTGAGTCTACTGTGTCATTCAATCATAGTTGATCCATCTATCCCTCTCAACCCTATTCTCCTGCCTTCTCATCCATAACGATTGACGCCCTGACTAATCGGCTTTAAAAATACCCACAGACAAATGGTTCCATGTATGGACATCCTGGTCAGCATGGATGAGATGGGCCGAAGGGCCAATTTCCACGCTGCATGACTGTATGACTCCTCATACCCACCATAAATATGTGCATCCCTCATTGTAAAACTGTGCCCCTAATTCTTCATGCCTTCCTGAGGGCGATTGTCCTCTCAGCTTTTATTTTGTCAAGCCATCTCAAAGTCTTACATTCCTCTTCAGTCAATATGGATCCAAAGCAGTAAAATCCCCGTCCCCTTCCACCTATGTTTCTTCATCTGCCTTCACATTTCACGCCTCTCTCTCTCTACCTTTATCTATTCCTCTCACACTTTTTGTCTTGTTCATCTCTGGCTTTTGTCCAACCAACCGCCACTCAAACACCCCCCTCCCCCCTCACCTGTGTCCACCGATCACACGTTTGTCCCACCCTCACCCCCCTTCCAGCCCCCGCTGCAATCAGCCTGAACAAGGGCCCCGACCCAAAACGTCGCTATCCGTATTCTCCAGAGATGCTGTCTGACCCATTGGGTTACCCCAGCACTTTGTGTCTTTTTTTGCATCTGAAGCTCCTTATGTTTACAAGTAAGAATTTTCCAGGGAGGGTGGGTGAGGGTTATTTTTGTTGTTATATATAAAAAACAAAATGGAGGGGAATGTAATAGTAAGATTAAATGAGAACTTACCAGTTCGAAGTTTGATCTGTATTTTATGAGGAGTTACGATGAGGGACTACGTGAAGACCCCGTCCTGCACGCATGCGCGACATTCTTCAAAGCAGCGGTGTGGATTCACAGAAAAAACACAACGATTGAAATAAATATAGTAAAGAAAAAATAAGAACTTGATTACCAGTTGATCTGTATAAAAAAGGGTGGGAGCGGAGGGCACGTAGTCCCTCATCGTAACTCCTCATAAAATACAGATCAAACTTCGAACTGGTAAGTTCTCATTTAATCTTACTATTTTATTTCGGAGTCACGTGAGTGACTACGTGAAGACTTCAAAGCTCTGTGATTCCGAACCGTGTACCAGCTCATGCTTCACTCACTGTCTGAAGACCTTAGAGGGAGGAAGTATGTTATCGCAATAAAGAGCCTGTTTGTGAACAAAAAAGGTTTATTAATGACAACAAAAAACAGAGAGCTCCCCAGGGCTCAAATTAAATATTATCTGCAGACTCTAAAATTCTGTCTGCAAATGTAGCAGGTTGCGCCAGCGGTTTATTATAAAACCTTTGGAAAGTTCTTTCCGAGGACCATCCTGCTCTGGCCAGTATATGGTCCATAGGCACGTCCATTCGACTTGCCGCCGACGTAGATGCAGCCCTGGTGGAGTGAGATTTGAAAACATTGGTATTTACTCCCGCGGACTTAAGCACCTGCTTGAGCCACCTTGAAATGGTTTGGCTCGTCACCTGACCATGAGGCTTCTTGTGGCTTATCCATAAGGCTTTTTCTCTCCCTCTTAAGTTGAGTGTTGTGTCTATGTAATTGGCGAGATGGGTTTTGGCACACAGCCGTGGGTCAGATAAATATGTGCAGAACTCCATAACTGGAGGCGTGGTACCTGGTCTAGTTTGTTTGACCAGTCCCTGAATGTGGAATGTGAAACAGTCCAATGTTTCTGTCATGCTGTCCAGCCTCAGAAGGTGGAGGGATTGTACCCTTTGAGCTGACACTAGTGCCATGAGCATGACTGATTTCAGTGTAAGTTGTTCCAGCGTGAGTGCCCTGGGTGGTGGCCATCCCCTAAGGTGCGTCAGCACAATGCTGACATCCCAGATCTGAGTGTACCTTGGTCTGGGAGGGTTAGTGTTAAAAATGCCCCTCATGACTTTGGTTACTAGTGGATGGGACCCCAAAGCCAGTTGTCCTGCTGCTGGAACCAAATAAGCTGACAACGCACTCCTGGCTGTATTTATGGCGCTGTAGCTGAGTCCTTCCCGATGTAATCCAACCAGGAATTCTACAACACTGGTGGGTGTTGCTGTAGTGTAGGTAGTTCCTGTTTCGGAGCAATACCGTTCCCATTTTCTTATGTTGGTCAGGTATTGTCGCCTGGTGGACTCCCGGTGGGATGCGGTCATCATGTTGATGGCGTCCTCAGACAGTCCCAGGCCCAGTATAGGTCTTTTTAGAATCTGCAAGCCAGGAGATTGACTCTGTCATGGCACGGGTGACTAATGCCTGACACTGGGTGGATTAATAATTCCGGACTGCTGGGGAATTCCAACGGTGTTTCGACAGCCATGTCGAGGGCCACTGGGAACCATGGCTGTGTAGGCCAGTCGGGTATTATCAAGATTCCTGAAGCGGAATCCAATTGAATCTTGCGTAACACCCGACTGATGAGGCAGAAGGGTGGAAAAGCATAAAAGAACATTTTCCCCCAATACAGCGTGAATGCATCAACTGCTGCTGCCTCAGGGTCTGGTTCCCAAGCGACATACGTTGGTACCTGGTGATTTAGCCTGGATGCAAATAGATCGATATCTGGTGTGCCATATTGTTTTGTAATTTCGGCAAATACTTTGGGATTTAACATCCATTCGATGTTATCGTTAAATTTGCGTGACCTGGTGTCTGCCACTGTATTTTGCTTACCTGGTAGGTAAGTTGCTGATAACCAAGTATGTCTTTCGACACACCATTGCCAGATTATGTTGACCAATTTGTCACACGATGTTGACTTTATACCACCCATGTGGTTGATATAGGCCACCACCGTGGTATTATCTAATTGCAACCGGACATGTGCATGATGCGTATTAGATGAATATGCTTTTAAACCATAAAACGCACCCAACATTTCTAAATAGTTGATACCTCGTGTCTGTAGGCAAGATGATTCAGAATTAGTCCATCTGCCCCCTGTGCTGGATTGCATGTTAGTTGCTCCCCAACCCAAAGCACTGGCATCCGTTTGAATGGTTAATACTGGGTTAGTGATAATTATGGGACTGGAACTGAGGCTAATGTTCCTTGTCCACCATTGTAACTCTGTAATGGATTCAGCAGTTAAATACATAGCTCGGTCAAAGTGACCTGAGTTTTGCTTTAGTGCGTGCACTTTTGCTCTTTGTAAATTTTGGTAGTGCAAAGGCCCTAATTGTACAGCTGGAAAGGCTGCTACCATTTTGCCAATAACTCTAGCTACCTGCCGTATGGTTGGCTGACGTTTATGCATTAGTTCGTGGCATGATAGTGCCAATTTTGATGCTTTCCCCTTTGGCAGAGTTACAACCATGCGAACAGTATCAATCGTAAATCCAAGATAGTCCATGGTAGTGGACGGTGTAAGATTGGATTTATCTGGATGTATGACAAACCCCAAAGTTTCAAACAAACGTTTGGTGGCTGCTACTGCCAAAATAGCTGTCTCCAAGGTTTTCCCTACTATTAAAATGTCGTCTAAGTACGCCATGACTATATGCTTTTGTTTTCTTAATAACGCCAAGGCGGGTTTTAAGATTTTAGTGAACAACCTTGGAGCGGAGGTTAGTCCATTTGGTAAGACTTTAAATTGCCATAGCTGTTTCATCCAGATAAATTTTAAATATTTACGGTGCTCCTTGTGTATGGGTACTGAGTAGTAGGCATCTTTTAAATCAATGCCTGCTAGAAAGTAACCTGTAGAAATCAAAAGTCTGGCGGTTTCAAAAGTTTCCATCTTAAAATGTGTATACTTAACTGAGTCGTTTAACGTAGTTAAGTCAATGATGATGCGACATCCACCATCTTTTTTAGTTTTGGTGAAAATATTAGACACAAATTCCAAAGGTTCATGATTTGTTCTTTCAATGACACCTTTTGCTAGTAGCCTCACAAGTTCAGCTTGACCCTCTTGTTTGTCTTTGACTGAGAGGGTGAATACCCTTTGGGGTATGTGCTGAACTGGCGGAACGTTTTCATGAACAAATTCAATCTTATAACCATGAATGCAGGTTAGTATGTATTTGTCATTAGTAATGGTTTCCCATGCATCCAAAAACAAGTGCAATCTCCCCCCTGATAATATAGAGCCCCTACTGCTCATATGCCGAGAGGTACCAGACCCACCTACCTCCATGGTTATTGGTATTAATTTTTCTTGCGCCTCTTCGCTAGACGATGAGGTGTCTGCTGGGCTGTAGAGGGCTGCTGTTGACGTTGATGTTGTTGTTGTTGGGGGTGGCGCATTTTCCATGGGGTCCGCTCTGGGCCCTGGCCTAAAAAAGGCTTACGGGGAATAATTGCGGACCCCGAGCTTTCACCAGTCCCATATGGTGGTCTATGACTGGTGGACGCCGTGAGGTACTGCCGCCTGGGTTTGTTAGGTCTGCTCGGTCCTAAACCTACCCTCACGAGACCAAAGGTCTTGGATTCTTCCTCTAGGTCTTTCACCTTTTTTGGAAGATCCTTCCCAAAGAGCAGAATTGGAGGTTCTGAACCCGGTGTTTTGCAGAGTCCCGCAAACTTAGGGTTGAGGGCAGGCTTGATGTTTTCCTTCCGTAGGATATTTATCTGGTATTGGGTGGTACACAGCAGAGCTAATGTGTCTTGCTGGTTTGTGGAAATGTCCACCCCATCAATGGACCGAGCATATGATGTTATTCCTGCAGTCAGGAGTTTAAGGATCTTCTGGAGCTTCAACTCCAGGGTCCTGATATTCGGCCCCAAATGTCCCCAAATTTGGCTGTTTACAGCTGGTACATTTAATGATGTACAATTTTCTGGGGCTGTGTATAGCTCAAGAGCCTCATTGACCACCCGTTCTTGTAGGGGTTTTGAGGACAGGTGGTCAATGCTGGCTGCAAGTTTCGGCTCTAAAGGCCGACCCCCTCGTGGAATGACCACGTAGCGGTTGACCACCCCCAGCAGCTCTTCCTGATCCTGTACACTCTGCGTACTCCGGACATCTTCAGCCAACAACCCCTCTTCTTGACCAGCCCAGGCCTGGTCGCCACTGCTGCCTTCATTAGAAGGTGACACAATGGCCAGTGCCCCTAAAGGGTACTGCGGGAGTGCCTGGGCGCTCTGAGCCCTCCCTTGGCGAGTCTGCTGCTGCTCTCTTAGCAGGTCTCGCTGGAGCATTTGCTCCATAAGCCGTTCCATTCGGCTTAGGCGGCTGCCAGAGCCGCTGTGTAGCGGTGTAGCATCTTCATCCGAATCGTCGGACACTACCGCCCGGTTCTGGCTGCAGGTACCTCCAGCCCGCTGCTCAGGCTGCACTAGCGGTGCTGGGCTCGGCTCGGTAGTTACTGCCGCCTCTTGCCCCCCCTCCAAAGAACGTTCCTCAACGGGAAACGAACGGGGGCGAACTGCAATTTTCCTTCCTCTGGTCTTGCTCATCTTGGGTCGCCAATGCTTCCTAAAGCAGAGCACAGAGAAATATTCACGGCCACAGTAGAACTTACCTGTCGGCCCGACTTTTTAAATTGTAGCGGGAGCACCTTGGACTCCCGTTCGTCGCGGGTGCATTGCGTGAACGCTAATGTCGCGCATGCGTGCAGGACGGGGTCTTCACGTAGTCACTCACGTGACTCCGAAATAAAATGCATTACGTCTTTCGTATTGTATCTTTCCTTCAATAAAAATAAATATTTAAAGAATTTTCTTGTTCCATTCCTGGTACATACGACAATTAAACTGTTGAACCACAACTGCACATTCTCCAGGGGAAAAAGGATTGAGTCGGGACCCTTTCAATGTCACCCATCTTTTGTTCTCCAGAGATGCTGCCTGACCCACTGGGTTACTCCAGCACTTTGTGTCTTTTTTTGCATCTGAAGCTCCTTATGTTTGCAAGTAAGAATTTTCTTGTTCCATTCCTGGTACATACGACAATTAAACTGTTGAACCACAACTGCACATCATTCTCCAGGGGAAAAAGGATTGGGTCGGGACCCTTTCAATGTCACCCATCTCTTGTTCTCGAGAGATGCTGCCTGAGCCGCTGAGTTACTGCAGCACTTCGTGCCTATCTTTGATATTCACCAGCATCTGTAGTCTGAAGAATGGTCTCAACCTGAAACGTCACCTATTCCTTTTCTCCAGAGATGCTGCCTGACCCTCTGAGTTGCTCCAGCACTTTGTGCCTAGCACCTGTAGTTCTTTGTTTCCACCATCCTCCAGGTGTGTTCTCACCTAGACAGACCTTTTACTTTGCAACAATCTGAAATCACCATTCGTAAAAATAAATTTATTTCAATCTTTGCTTCTGGGTCGACGTGAAGTCAATTATCGCCCAGGAATCTTGAGAATCCCTGGGTTTGAATGGGATGAGACCAATATTTTATGCAGGGAGTTAATGGAGTCCTGGTTTGGTCTGACAGAATAGGTCAGTCACCGGAACCTAAAATTGAATAGATGCCTCTTAATTGGCCCACAGTTGAATGCTTGATTTCTCCAAGCGAATATACTTTTCACAACTTAACCCAATTATCCAGTTCCCACCACACCAGTGGCATTCTAACGTTGGTTCAGAGCCTTATCCATTTTCTGAATCTCGTTCTTTCTGACGTCCTTAATTAAATCCGAACTCCTACTTCCAATTCAGCTTCTTCAGTCTTTGTGAGAATTGGCTGGAACATAACAACACTTACATACTGTGGCAGCGAGAGAAGGTCAGAGGCCAGGTGGAGGAGTCTTGTGGTGCATGACTTACCCCCTAACATCTCAAGAACTTTCCACCACCTACAAGGCACGGGTCGGAAACGCAATGGAGTATACCCCACTTGCCTGGATGACTACTCACTCCAGTAACTCTTGGGAATCTCAACACAGTTCAGGACAAAGCGACCCATGTAATTATCACTAGGACATAGAACATAGGACAGTATAGCACAAGGGAAGAAGGGTCTCAACCCCTAACGTCACCTGTACCTTTTCTCCAGAGATGCTGCTTGACCCGCTGAATTACTCCAGCATTTTGTGTCCATCTTCGGTGTAAACCAGCATCTGCAGTTCCTTCCCACACAAGAGCAAGCCCTTCAGCCTCCTGCGTCTGTGCCGAATATGATGCCAAGACCATCTCTTACGTACCTGCACATAATCCATATCCCTGCATTCCTTGCATATCCTTGTTAGTTAGTTAGTTAGTTAATTAGTTCGTTTATTAGTTTAGTTCATTGTCACATGTACAGAGGTTATAGTGAAAAGCTTTTATGTTGCCTATGATCCAGTCAGCGGAAAATCTATACTTGATTACAATCAAGCCATCCACAGATACATGATAAAGGGAATAACATTCAGTGCAAGATAAAGTCCAGTGAAGTCTGATATACCTATCCAAAAGCCTCTTAAGTGTCTCTACTGTATCTTTCTCAAACACCAACCCTGGCAGAACATTCCTGGCCACTCACCACTCTCTGGGAAGAAGAGTCTCCATGCACATCTCCTTTAAACTTTGCACATCTCACCTTAAAGCTATGGCCTCTTGTATTTGATTTTTACATCCTGGATAAAAGGTTCTAACCACCTACCCTATCTATGCCTCTCATTATTTTTAGATACTTCTATCGGGTCTCCCTGCTGTCTCCAGCATTCCAGGGAAAACAATCCAAGTCTGTTCAACCTCTCCGTGTCCAAAGGTCAACGATAGTTACTTGTCTTGCCTGTACCAGCTGCACTCAAACATAAGACCTAATTGCAAATATTTCTGGAGACACCAGGAACTGCAGATGCTGACCTATAATTTAAAAAGACACAAAGTGCTGGAGTAACTCAGTGGGTCAGGAAGCATCCATGGGGGACATGAATAGGTGAGGAGGAAAGGTCCTGAACTGAAATGTCAGGTGTCCATGTTCTCCACCACTTCCAGGTGAGATGGATGTCAGTTGCATTCGGTGCTCCTGATGTGGCCACATTTACGTTGGCGAGACCAAGTATAGATTGGGCAACCCCTTTGCTGAACACTTGAGCTCGGTCTTCTGGATCTTCCAGTCGCTAACTATTTTAATTCCCCTTCCCATTCCCATACTGAATCTGAAGAAGGGTTCCGACCCGAAACGTCACCCATCCTTTTTCTCCAGATATGATGCCTGACCCTCTGAGTTACTCCAGCATTTAGTGTCTATCCCTGTTACAAACCAGCATCTGAAGTTCCTTGGAGAAAAGGATCAGGTCAGAACCCTTCTTCTGACACACTAGATGTTCAGATATTTATACTACTGACTTTTTTTCTGGCCAGCCCTTGGTAAGAGGCTGGTCATTTCATATTTCATATTTTTCATATTTCAGATACAGCGCGGAAACAGGCCTTTTCGGCCCACCAAGTCCGCGCCGCCCAGCGATCCCCGCACATTAACACTATCCTACACACACTAGGGACAACTTTTTTTTTTTTAACATTTACCCAGTCAATTAACCTACATACCTGTACGTCTTTGGAGTGTGGGAGGAAACCGAAGATCTCGGAGAAAACCCACGCAGGTCACGGGGAGAACATACAAACTCCTTACAGTACAGCATCCATAGTCAGGATCGAACCTGAGTCTCCGGCACTGCATTCGCTGTAAAGCAGCAACTCTACCGTTGCACCACCGATTTTTTGATCTGATGTTGACATCAACCATGACAACCTTCTTATTTTTCACAAATATTTCAAAATCGGGCTTCCAGAGTGAACTGTGCTCAGATTTTCGATGTGGTGCTACAATTATCGAGCAACCCGAAACCTGGTGTCTGGCGCTGTGAGGCAGCAACTCTACTGCTAACCCACTGTGCGGTCTGACCCTAGGGATTCTGGGAAACAATTTCAGATCTTTAAGGCCAGACAATCTTAAAGCACAATCACTAGTCAGGGGAACAATATAGGAAAAGAATGAGGTCTGATGGCCTTGAGGAGATAGTTATAACTAAGCCGCAACATGCAGGCACATTGATTTGAAAGGGAAGGTTAGATGATGGAGTTTATCATTGGCTTGGGTCAACAAACAAATTGTCCATACAGATAAGGCAGATGCATGCGCTAATATCTTAGAGAGAGGGAATTACGGGGAGAGGGAAACCACAGGAGTGGCAGAGGTTACATGGGCCAAACACTTCCCGTTGAAAAATCAGTAGCTTTTGAAACGACTTTTAGAGTTATTGTCTTCCAGCTCAGCTCCGAAACAGAGCATTAAATTGTGAACATTAATCTTGTTTGGCAGGAGTATAGCCAACTAATTTCTGCAGCACTCGAGCTGAGATAGACATCATAGTAAAAGAGGTTTGTGCAGTAATCTCCGCCACCTAATAGCATTTCACACGCCACAGCCTTCCTTCCACACTTCACGGTTGCTTGGATGAGGTGCTGGCTATTTTTTGCTGGGTTTCAATTTTGTTTGTGTAGTGCCTTAGATAGATCCTTCCTTTATACGGTGGCATACGGCAGGGAAACAGGCCCTTCGGCCCAACTTATCCATGCCAACCATCTAAGCCAGCCCCATTTACCTGCATTTGCTCTTTCCCCCTCTAAACCTTTGCTATCCTTCTACCTGTCCAAGTGTCACTGTGGTTCAGCTGGCAGAGCGGCTGCCTCACAGTGCCAGAGACCCGAGTTCAATCCTGACCTCGGGTGCTGTCTGTACGGAGCTTCCGCACTTTGCCCAGAGTAGGGGAATCAAGAACCAGAGGACATAAGTTTAAGATGTGAAGGGAAAAATTTGATAGGAACTTGAGGGGCAACTTTTTCACACAGAAGGTGGTGGGTATATGGAACTAGCTGTCAGGGGAGGTCGTTGAGGCTTGTATTTATATCAACATTTTAAAGATCTTTGAACAAGTACATGGATAGGACCGGTTTAGAGAGATATGGGCCAACCTTTCATGATTTTGTTCACCTCTATAAGATCACCCCTCGTCCTCCTGCGATCCAAGAGAGAGAGTCCCATCCTGCTCAACCTCTCCCTGCAGCTCAGACCCTCAAGTCCTGGCAACATCCTCGTAAGAAGTGTTAAAAATAGGCAAGTAGTTGGACTGCAAAGATTGAGACTGAAGAATGGTCTTGATCTTAAATGTCACCTATTCCTTTTCTCCAGAGATGCTGTCTGAACCGCTGAGTTAGCCCAGCTTTTTATGCCTACCTTCAGTTTAAACCAGCATCGACAATCCCTTCCTGCACATGCAAATATTTTAATGTTGATATATTCTTTCTGTTTGCAGTGACTGAAGCATTTTAACTATGCGGCAGTATTTCAAAAACTAATGTTGAGTGAATATTAATCTGCATTAATCCTGTTGAATGTAGTTTTTCAGTCAGTAATGTGCATTTTTTTTAAGTGCTTAATCATAAAGCTTTGTATGATTAATAATATAAAGATTATGCTCTACAAACTATTAAAGCTATTGCAAATGCTGAAAGTGCTGGAGTAATTCAGATGATCTGGCAGTATTTGCAGATGGCATGCTTTTCAAATACAGACACGTCCGGATTTATGAAACAGGTGGCTTACGTAAACTCGCACTTCGGTAGACAATTCTGGCAGTTTGGATTTACCACAAAACTGCACGATCGCTCAAGTTTACATCAGAAAGAAGCCGGCAATGGTGGCAGTGGTTACCCAGAAGGCTGCATGCCACAGGACGTGCCCCAACGGCAAGACAGAACTCCAGTCGTTCAATGGCGGTGGTGCTTACCCAGAAGGCCGCAAGCCGCGGAAAGTGCCCTGGACGTAGCCGGGTGCCGCTGAGACAGTTAATATTCTCAATGGTGGACATAAAGTGCTGGGCATAAAATAGTGGACATAACTCAGTGGGACAAGAAGCATCTCTGGAGAACATGGATAGGTGATGTTTCGGGTCAGGACCCTTCCACAGACTGACTGGGGGGTGGGGTGAGGGGGTGGGGAGAGAAGCCTGGAAGAGTTTAACTATTGTTAGGTTGGTTAAAACAATATCTGGTGTTGAGGGGTGACAGGAGAATAAGGGGGGAATTTGAGTAAGAGTGTCATACAGCACGGAAACAGACCGTCCGGCCCAATTTGCCCATCATCTGCTGTGTTCTGTTTCGTCCTGTGATATGAAGACAGCAAAATAATCTGTTTAAGTTGTTGGTTGAGAGGGCTTAACTGGTGGGGAAGACTCAACATAATTCCCCTCACTGAAATACACTGGATCTTTTGGGTTTTTGGTTCAACGGTTCATTTGAAGGCAGCACCTCCAGCTTCGTCGTACTCCAGACTTAGTACTGGGGCTAGATCCCAGGTGTGTGTGTGTGTGTGTGTGTGCGCGCATGTGTGTGGGTGCGTGTGTGCGCGTGCGCGCATGCATGTGTGGTCCAAGTCCTCAGAGTAGCATTTCAACCCACAACAATCTTATTGCGAGATGGGGTTGAGCCAAGGAACTGAATAGGCCAAAGATGAAGGAGGCCAATGTTCCCATTATCTAATACTGGAGGAAATATCTCATTTTTAACCTAGGCTTTTTCACTTTCTCTCGCCAGTTTTGTTTCCTCCCGGGCTCCATCACTAGCCAGATGTTACAGATAGAGCTTAAAAGCAATCAATAAAGAAAGAAATCCTGCCATTAAATCCTCTGTGCATTAATTATATAAGATCGTTACTGATCTCTGCTTCATTGCAAAAATTAAAGCACCCGCAGTGTTTGTGCTGTGCAAAAGAGTATTATAGAGCTTTATAGTTCTTTATTTCTGCTGTATCTCAACGGCTGCATTCAGCTTCTGACCTGGACTCACCTCTCTATCCCAAAGATACATGCAGGCAAATGTCATTCAGTCATAAGGAATAGTAGAATTAAAGGTAGACACAAAATGCTGGAGTAACTCAGCGGGTCAGGCAGCATCTAGGGAGAGAAGGAATGGGTGACGTTTCGGGAGTAGAATTAGGCCATTCGACCCATCAAGTCTACTCCGCCATTCAATCATGGCTGATCTGTCTCTCCCTCCTAACCCCATCCTCCTGCTTTCTCCCCATAACCTTTGATGCCCGGACGAATCAAAGTGTAGGAGAGAACTGCTGAAGCTGGTTTACGCCACAGATAGACAAAATGCTTGAGCAGCATCTCTGGAGGAAAGGAATAGGTGTTGTTTCGGATCGTGGCCATTCTTCAGTCTGAGAGTCTCGTTCTTTGTACCTTTTCTTGCCTCTAGTTTCTATCTCCCCTGACTGTCAGTCTAAAAAATGGTCTCAACCCGAAACGTTACCTATTCCTTTATTCCTTTTCTCCAGAGATGCTGCCTGACCCACTGAGTTACTCCAGCATTCTGTGGCTACCTTCATGCAGGTAAATGCCTGCTTCAATGAACATATACAGCCATGATTTATTCACAAAATGCTGGAGTAACTCAGCAGGTCAGGCAGCATCTCGGGAGAGAAGGAATGGGTGACGTTTCGGGTCGAGACCCTTCTTCAGATTGATGTCGGGGGTGGGACAAAGGAAGGATATAGGTGGAGACAGGAAGATAGAGGGAGATCTAGGAAGGAGGAGGGGAAGGGAGGGACAGAGGAGCTATCTGAAGTTGGAGAAGTCGACGTTCATACCACCGGGCCGCAAACTGCCCAGGCGAAATATGAGGTGCTGCTCCTCCAATTTCCGGCGGGCCTCACTATGGCACTGGAGGAGGCCCATGACAGAGAGGTCAGACTGGGAATGGGAGGGGGAGTTACAGTGCTGGGCCACCGGGAAATCAGTTGCGTTAATGCGGACCGAGCGCAGGTGTTCAGCGAAGCGATCGCCGAGCCTGCGCTTGGTTTCGCCGATATAAATAAGTTGACATCTAGAGCAGCGGATGCAATAGATGAGGTTGGAGGAGGTGCAGGTGAACCTCTGTCTCACCTGGAAAGACTGTTTGGGTCCTTTGATGGAGTTGAGGGGGGAGGTGAAGGGACAGGTGTTGCATCTCGTGCGGTTGCAGGGGAAAGTGCCCGGGGTTAGGGTGGTTTGGGTAGGAAGGGACGAGTGGACCAGGGAGTTGCGGAGGGAACGGTCTCTGCGGAACGCAGAGAGGGGAGGGGATGGGAAGATATGGCCAGTGGTGGGGTCCCGTTGTAGGTGACGGAAATGTTGGTGGATGATATGTTGGATCCAGCCATAAGCCATAACATATACAGCCATAAGGGTCTGAAGAAGGGGCCCGCCCTAAAACGTCACCTCTCCCTTTTTCTCCAGAGACTCTGCCTGATCTGCTGAGTTACTCTAGTTTAGTTTAGTTTACTATGATCACGTATACCAAGATACAGTGGAAAGCTTTTTTGATGTGTGCTATCCAGTCAGTGAAAAGACGACAATACCCTACAATCAAGTCATCCACAGAGTACAGGTACAGGATAAGGGAATAATGTTTAGTGGAAATTAAAGTCTAGGAAAGTCCAATACAAGATAGGCTGAGTGTCTCCAATGAGATAGCTAATAACTCAGGACCGCTCTCTCGTTGATGATAGGGTGGTTCAGTTGACTGAAAACAGCTGGGAAGAAACTGTCCCTGAATCTGGAGGTGTGCGTTTTCACATTTCTGTACCTCTTCCCTGATGGGAGTGGGGAAAAGAGGAAAGCGACCGGGGGAGACTGGTCCTTGAAGATGCTTGTGGCCTTGCCGAGGCAGCGTGAGGTATAGATGGAGACAGCGTGTAGTGTTGGGCTTTGTGTCTAACATGTACAGTCAAATACATCAGACCCTGTCCTGATGTTTTGATAGTTCTGAGTAGCTCTGAATCTCTCGGCTAATCTTCCCACTTGACTATATTTTAATTAGATTCCAGATTGCACAGTGGAATGGGTTTCATTATTGAGCAATAGGTCAGTCTTCTACTGCTACTTAATGTCGTCTCTGCCTGTCACAAGAGATCCTTTTCAGCTGATCTCTTGAGTTATTTAAGTGGAAACGTGCTCCTGAAGGATCTGGCCTGTTTTTGTAGTCTACAGGTTGGGTTACCTTAATTATTTCACTGGTTTCTATAATTGGTTTTGCTCTGCATCAGAAATCATTATTGAAAGAAAGGAAGGGGAGGGAATTCATCGAGTTGCATTTGAAATATGTCAATGTGTCTCTCAGATTTCTGACAGATTTAGATTTAGATCTAAATCTATTGGAGACCCTTAAGGGCCTGTCTCACTTTAGGCGATTTTAAGGCGACTGCCGGTGACTAGGCTGTCGCCATCAGTTCGCCGGGTGTCGTGGGCATGATCGTGAGGAGTCTTCCAAGAATCGTAGTGGATCTCAGCGCGTCGCTGAGAAATCATCCGGAATGAAATTTCTCGGCGACAGCTGGCTTGTCGCCAGGTATCGTTGCTTATTGCAGGCGCTGTCGCATGCTGTCCCCAGGTTTGCTAGGTTCTCTTAGATGCATTTAGAAGCACATTATATTAAAATAAGTAAAGTCATTTCAAAATACCATAAAATGCTTGTGTTTTTCCAATTTATTT
This sequence comes from Rhinoraja longicauda, assembly GCF_053455715.1. NCBI lineage: Eukaryota > Metazoa > Chordata > Chondrichthyes > Rajiformes > Arhynchobatidae > Rhinoraja > Rhinoraja longicauda. Next base: position 36,164,981 of record NC_135966.1, on the reverse strand, counting down.
ACCGTCAGGACATTTGACAGGTAGATTGGAGGTGACAGTTTGACGGTCAGGTAAGCGTGGGAATTTTGCGATGTTTATGGCCATCAGCCATTACAACCCAGAAACCAGATATGCATCTCCCGTACATTTTCAAAGAATGCCCACACACTTTTCACAAAAATCCACTTAACCACTTATTAAATTATTTTTTAATACAGCTATTAGTAAACTGGAAGTAAATCCAGTTTATGCCTTGTTACAGTGATGCTTGGTTTTTAAGTAACCCATACAAGATGTTATAGTTCAAAACTCTCAAGTACTTACCGACTTGTCAGTGATTTCAGCGAAAATTAGGACGCCAAAGAAGCATTAACAGCGTGGGAATTTTGTGATGTTTCTGAAGACGGTGTAATCTCGACCTGACTCGGCATTGTCGTGGTCATTGTCATCGGGTAAAAGAAAAGATGGCGATCTGCTACGACTTTGACAGTCGCCGACAGTCGCTTTAAAATCGCCTAAAGTGGGACAGGCCCTTTAGACTATCTTTAATCAGACTTTCCTGGACTTTATCTTGCACTAAATGTTATTCCACTTATCATGTATCTGTACACTGTGGACGGCTCGATTGTAATCTTGTGTAATCTTCCCGCTGACTGGTTAGCATGCAACAAAATATTTTTCACTGTACCTCGGTACATGTGACAATAAGCTATCTATACTATACTAAACTAAACTAAACTAAACTGAACAAAACTAAACTAAACTAAACTAAACTAAAGTAAACTCCCCAGATTCTACCAATAAGTTGGATACTAGGAACAATTTACAGAGGCCAATTAACTTACCGACCTACTTGGAGATGTAGGATGAAACCTGAACACCTGGAGGAAACCCACACTGTCACAGGGAGAATATGCAAACTCTACTTAGGCAGTCAGGATTGAAACCATGTCTCGGGAGATGTGAGGCAGCGATTCTTCCAGCTTAAATTCCAGAATGTAATATCTGCAGAGTAGACGAGGTTTTATTTATTGGCTCTCAGTATTTCGATGAACTTACTAAATTACTGAATGGGAATCAGCGCCTCTTTACTCCAAGTGGTAATGAGGGTGTGAGACTGTGAGGGTGACTGAGTGATTTTACTCGGGATTTGCAGCAGTGGTAGCAATCAAACCAAGGCTCATGATACATAACCATAAAGAGCTTTTTAATTAGTGCGATCGATTGTATTGATCACCACTTTTTGGGAGTGGGATAAATCACTGTTTAATGGAGTAGCTAGAATATGCAGCGGAGTGTGTGTGGTGAAGCTTTGGAATGGTTGGAGAAGACGCCCCTTTATTTGACTCATAGCGTCAAAGAGTGATGCAGCAAGGAAACTGGCCCTTTAATATAACTATAAGCCATGCCAACCAAAATGGCCATCTCACATTCTGTTATAGATATGGGGTCTCACAGCATGTATACAGGCCCTTCAATATGACCAAAATGTCCAACTGGGGTCAGGATACAACCCAGGTCTCTGGCACTGTTAGGCAGCAACCCTCCCTCTGCACCACTGTGCCAGCCCTTTTAGTTAGAGATACAGCTTGGAAAGAGGCTCTTTGGCCCACCGAGTCCATGCCAAGCATCGATTCCCCACTTCACACTGTATTATCTCACTTTCACTCCTTGCTCATCAGGAACAATTTATGGATCAAAGACTGGAGGCCATAACTTTAAGGTGGAAGGAGCAAAGTTTAAAGGAGATGTACCGGGCAACATTTTTTAAACACATAATGGTGGGGTTGCCAGGGGTGATGGTGGAGGTAGATATGAGAGTAGCATTTAAGAGGCTTTTAGATAGGCACTTGGAAGTGCAGGTAATACATAGAAACATAGAAAATAGGTGCAGGAGGAGGCCATTTGGCCCTACGATCCAGCACCGCCATTCAATATGATCATGGCTGATCATCCAAAATCAGTACCCCGTTCCGGCTTTTTCCCCATATCCCTTGATTCCCTTAGCCCTGAGCTAAATCTAACTCTTGAAAACATCCAGTGAATTGGCCTCCACTGCCTTCTGTGGCAGAGAATTCCACAGATTCACAACTCTCTGGGTAATTTTTTTTTTCTTCATCTCAGTCCTAAATGGCCTACCCCTTATTCTTAAACTGTGACCCCTGGTTCTGGACTCCCCCAACATCGGGAACATTTTTCCTGCATGTACCCTGTCCAATCCTCTGATAGAGGGATATGGATCATGTACAGGTAGATGAGATCATTTTTACTTGACATCACGTTCGGCACAAATATTGTGGGCGAAGGGCCCATTCCTGTACAGAGTCTCGTGACTCTGCCTCTCAGATGAGAGAGATGAAGAAGTGCTGTCCTTTGTTTCTGTGCTCTGTGTACGTGTGGTTGCTTACTGACCTCTGTGAAGCCTTCCTCATAAAAGGAGAGAGGAGAGGGTCAGAGGTGACCATCTGACCAATTTGCATTGAAATCCCTGGAGCAGATTAGCAGCAGATTAGCAACACATGCAAGGCTGCAGTGAGCTGTGAACTGGACTGGGTTTTGGAATGAAGCATCCATTGAAGGGATTAATGGGTGTGAATGCCTACATCATTGAGACGGTGATGGATGGTGAAGGGGTGAATGGTGGCAGCCCTCCCGTACTAAGTTCATAAGTTCATAAATTATCCGAGCAGAATTAGGCCATTAGGCCCATTAAGTCTACTCCGCCATTCAATCATGGCTGATCTATCTTACCCTCTCAACCCCATTCTCCTGCCTTCTCCCCATAACCCCTGACACCCGTACTAATCAAGAATCTGTCAATTTCTGCCTTAAAAATATCTATTGACAGCCTCCACAGCCGTCTGTTGCAATGAATTCCACAGATTCACCACCCTCTGACTAAGTGGCACAATTGAAGGGCTGGATTGCGTGTGTTTAAATGTTTGTGTTGAAATTTGCTTGAGACCAGCATCTGCAGTTCTTTTTTATTACATGATGCCAAAATCGAATCTTATCTGCCTGCATATAATCCACATTCCCCGCATACCCACATGTCTGTCTAAAAGTCTCTTAAGTGGCTCCATTGTATCTGCCTCGACCACCATCCTCGGCAGTACGTTCCTGGCACTCACCATCTTCTGTGTAAAAAAACATGCCCCGCACACCTCTTTTAAACGTAGCCTCTCTCACCTTAAAGCAAGGCCCTTTCGTGCTCGATTTTACCAAGGATAGACACAAAGTGCTGGAGTACATCAGCGGTTCAGGCAGCATCTCTGGAGAAAAAGGATGGGTGTCCTTTCCGGTTGGGACCCTTTTTCAGACCATCCAGGGAAAATGTTTCTGACTATCTATCCCATCTACGCTTCTTATAATTCTATATACTTCTATTAAGTCTCACCGCAACCTCCGGCGTTCCAAGTCTGTCCGATCACTCACTTCAGGTGCAGTCCGTACGGAGTTTGTATGTTCTCATTTATATGATAATTGGCTGGTATAAGTGTAAATTGTAAATTATAAATTGTCCCTAGGGGGTGTGTGTAGGGTCGTGTTAATGTGCGGGGATCGCTGTTTGGTGCTGACTCGGTGGGCCGAAGGGCCTGTTTCCGTGCGGTATCTCTAAACAAACAAACTAACTAAACAAGCAACTGTAGATGCTGGTTCACACAAAAGGACACAAAGTGCTGGAGTAACTGAAAGGGTCAGGCAGCATCTCTGGAGAACATGGATAGGTGACATTTCGGGTCAGGACCCTTGTTCAGTCACCATCAATTCAGTCAGTGACTGACGCGTTGGTCGGCTCAAGTTTCATTCCATTTGATTCGCTTTCTTCCAATCTTCGTCCTGTCAGTGCAATGAAATGTTCCAGGCTGATACAGTCGGGTTGGTGCTTGGCATAGTCTGTGGTATCGACACCGGCTGACACAAGTGAGCTTAACTAGATATGATAAAGTGCAGGAGCATCGCAGACAAAACCCACACAGGCATTGCCCTCACGGAGAGCTGGTGATTAATTAAAACCAGTGAGATTGACAGCACTGCCGTGAGCCACATACCTTTGCATAGCTAATCCATCTCATACCGACATCCATGCCGATGCATTCACTATATAGGAGCCTGAAAACAGTAACGTCCAGGTTCAGGAGCAGCTTTTCCCCTAAAACTAACTGTCTATTAAAACTACAACCTCCAAATAAGCACAGAACTAAATAGATTTGGGGCATTGGTTTGTCTTTGCACTGTTATTGTTACTTGCAGCAGCATTAATGATGTGTGTGAAGGAACTGCAGATGCTGGTTTAAACTGAAGATAGACACAAAATGATGGAATAACTCAGTGGGACAGGCAGCATCTCTGGAGAGAAGGAATGGGTGACGTTTCGGGTCGAGACCCTTCTTCAGACGGGTCAGGGCCTTCTTCAATCTGAAGAAGGGTCTCTACAAGAAACATCACCCACTTCTATCCAGAGATGCTGCCTGTCCCACTGAGTTACTCCAGCATTTTGTGTCCAGCATTTTGTGTCTACCCTCTCCTCTCTCCTTTTATGAGGAAGGCTTCACAGAGGTCAGAAAGCAACCACACGAACACAGAGCACAGAAACAAAGGACAGCACCTCTTCACCTCTCTCATCTGAGAGGCAGTGTCACGCGGCTCTGTACAGGAACGGGCCCTTCGGCCCACAATATTTGTGCCGAACATGATGTCAAGTTAAATTGATCTCATCTACCTGTACATGATCCATATCCCTCCATCAGAGGAGTGGACAGGGTACATGCAGGAAAAATGTTCTCGATGTTGGGGGAGTCCAGAACCAGGGGTCACAGTTTAAGAATAAGGGGTAGACCATTTAGGACTGAGATGAAGATGAAAAAAAATCACCCAGAGAGTTGTGAATCTGTGGAATTCTCTGCCACAGAAGGCAGTGGAGGCCAATTCACTGGATGTTTTGAAGAGAGAGTTAGATTTAGCTCAGGGCTAAGGGAATCACGGGATATGGGGGAAAAAGCCAGAACGGGGTACTGATTTTGGATGATCAGCCATGATCATATTGAATGGCGGTGCTGGATCGTAGGGCCAAATGGCCTCCTCTTGCACCTATTTTCTATGCAGGCTGTACCCTTGTGACCATACTCTTGTTATATGAAGAAAGCATATTTTTGGGCAAAACAATCTGCATTTCCAAATTGCAATTTCATGTTTGTAGATAATTACCAGGCAGTAATGTATTTTACAACACGTGCTTTGTACCTGTACAGCCACTGGCTATGTCACTGGAATATCTCCTCTGCCTAATGTAGATGAAGGTTGATCATTAATACACAGTGAATGTGAATCAATCTTAATCTTTTTCAATGTTAGGTTGGTTAGCTGAATGCATTCATTCAGAGTGTGGGTTTACAACAAATTGGGGCGGTCATGTAGCAGTTACAGTGCCCTCCATAACGTTTGGGACAAAGACCCATCATTTATTTATTTGCCTCTGTACTCTACAATTTGAGATTTGTAATAGAAAAAATCACATGTGGTTTAAAGTGCACATTGTCAGATTTTATTAAAGGCCATTTTTATACAATTTGGTTTCACCATGTAGAAATCACAGCTGTGTTTATACATAGTCCTCCCATTTCAGGGCACCATAATGTTTGGGACACATGGCTTCACAGGCGTTTGTAATTGCTCAGGTGTGTTTAAATGCCTCCTTAATGCAGGTATAAGAGAGCTCTCAGCAACTAGTCTTTCCTCCAGTCTTTCCATCACCTTTGGAAACTTTTATCGCAATTATCAACATAAGGACCAATGTTGTGCCAATGAAAGTCACAGAAGCCATTATGAGACTGAAAAACAAGAATAAAACGGTTAGAGACATCAGCCAAACCTTAGGCTTACCAAAAAATCAACTGTTTGGAACATCATTAAGAAGAAAGGGAGCACTAGTGAGCTTACTAATCGCAAAGGGACTGGCAGGCCAAGGAAGACTTCCACAGCTCTATAATAAAGAAAAATCTCCAAGCATCTGTCCAACAGATCAGAAACACTCTTCAGGAGTCAGGTGTGGATTTGTCAATGACTTCATGAATAGAAATACAGAGACTACACTGCAAGATGTAAACCACTGGTTAGCCACAAAAATAGGATGGCCAGTTTTGTGTTCTTGTTCTATGCCTGTATGAAACTTTGCGAGTCTTCAAGGTACAACAGAAATCTTTATTACAGTAACTCAATGTTGGCAGCAAGACAACTAAAATGGCTGCCACCCCACAATCTGACTGAAAAACTCCACATTGTGTACAGCCTATGTACAATACATCTCCCATTGTCCTGCGCAGCGCCACCTGCTGCACGGGAGGAGCAACGGGTCCTCCCACCCCACACAGTCCATCAAACATCACAGCCAGGTGACAGTTTGCCAAGAAGTACTTAAAAGAACAACCACAGTTCTGGAAAAATGTCAGTGGACAGATGAGACGAAGATAACTTATATTGCCAGTGATGGCAAGAGCAAAGTATGGAGGAGAGAAAGAACTGCCCAAGATTCATCTGTGAAACACAGTGGTGGGGGTGTTATGGCCTGGGCATGTATGGCTGCTGAAGGTACTGGCTCACTTATCTTCATTGATGATACAAATGTTGATGGTAGTAGCATAATAAATTCTGAAGTGAATAGACATATCCTATCTGCTCAAGTTCAAACAAATGCCTCAAAACTCATTGGCCGGCGGTTCATTCTACAGCAAGACAATGATCCCAAACATACTGCTAAAGCAACAAATGAGTTTTCCAACGCTAAAAAATAGTCAATTCTTGTCACCAAGTCAATCACCCGATCTGTACTCAATTGAGCATGCCATTTATATGCTGTAGAGAAAACCGAAGGGTACAAGGCCCCAAAACAAGCATAAGCAAAAAATGGTTGCAATACAGGCCTGGCAGAGCATCACCAGAGAAGACACCCAGCAACTGGTGATGTCCATGAATCACAGACTTCAAGCAGTCATTGCATGCAATGAATATGCAATAAAATACTAAATATAACGACTTTTATTTACATGTCATTGCTGTGTCCCAAACAATAGACAATAGGTGCAGGAAGAGGCCATTCGGCCCTTCGAGCCAGCACCGCCATTCAATGTGATCATGGCTGATCATTCTCAATCAGTACCCCGTTCCTGCCTTCTCCCCATACCCCCTGACTCCGCTATCCTTAAGAGCTCTATCTAGCCAAACATTATGGTGCCCTGAAATGGGGGGACTATGTATAAACACTGCTGTAATTTCTACATGGTGAAACCAAAATGTATAAAAATCTTTATTAAAATCAGACAATGTGCACTTTAACCACATGTGATTTTTTTCTATTACAAATCTCATTGTGGAGTACAGAGGCAAATAAGTAAATGATGGGTCTTTGTCCCAAACATTATGGAGGGCACTGTATATAAGATATTGGCGAGGCCACTTTTAGAGTATTGTATTCAGTTTTGGGCACCATGTTGTAGGAAAGATGTTGTAAAGGGTGCAGGTAAGATTTAAGAGGACGTTGCCTGGACTCGAAGGCCAGTGCTATAGGGAGCGATTGAACAGGCTAGGACTCTATTCCTTGGAGGATGAGGGGTGATCTTATAGAGGTGCACAAAACCATGAGTGGAATAGATCGGGTAAACACACAGAGACTCTTGCCCAGGGTAGGGAAATAGAGAACCAGAGGACAGGGGATTAAGGTGAGATAGGAAATAATTAATAGGAACCTGAGGATTAACTTTGTTACACAAAGGGTGGTGGGTGTATGGAACGAGCTGCCGGAGGAGGTAGCTGAGGGAGGGACTATCGTAATGTTTAAGAAACATTTAGACAAGTACATGGATAGAAAGGGTTTAGAGGGATATGGGCCAAACGTAGGCAGTGGGACTATTGTAGATGGGGCGTGTTGGTCTGCGTGGGTAAGTTGCGGCCTGATTCCACACTGTATGGCTCTATAACAGGTGCATTGCATTGCGCAGGGAATGCCACATCACAGATGTGCTGTGAGGAGTTTAAATACGACCCCTATCTTCTCTCTGACATGGGTTCAAAGTATGGTTCAATGCTTCAATGCTGCTTTGATTGTCACACTGGTAAAGGGTGCACCCATTGGGCCCAAACCTCATTGGGTTCCCATTGTGACGTGGGATAATTGCGTTTTTTCTTTAAAATAAATGGCATTTAAAAAAAAAAGATAATAATTCTCATTAAAAACCGCTTTTTTTCTTTAAAATATATATATTTTCTGCTTTGGTCTGGCACCTTCCCCTCCCCCCCCCCCCCCCTAAATCCCCCCTCACCCCCTTCCCCTCCCACTCACCCACCTTTTGTTCCTTATTTGGGAGTGAGAAAGTTGGCAACCTTACTTTTAACGAGAAATGAATAGGCATTTGAGAATGACATGCAGACCGATTGCGGAAATCTCTCAGTATGCGGCTGCTAGAATTGTGTTACTGAGACAGCACAGGTTTGATGGGCTGAATATCCTTCAGTGGAGTAACAATGCTCAGCTACCAAATTGAATCTTCCCTGCGGCACTTTACCTTTCCTGAGCTGGAAGAGGGAAACCATAATCACGGCAAATTAAGATGTTCTGACTAATGGGCACCTTGCTATCAATCACTGATTGTCCTCCAGTCCTGGACAAGATAATTAGTCATCCATTTTAATTCTGTTGTAACATGTAAATGGTACAAAACTATGCTGATGAAATATAAACTAGGTTTTTAGTGGGATTCTGTATTTTAAGTGAATGCAGGAGGAAGCTGTGTGTATTGTAATGTTGTTGAAATCTTGGCAGGTTGCCCAGTAAATCGACAACAAAACCTCCAAAGGCAATTTTGGATGCTAATGCACTGCCATTTCTTTATTCCAAAAAGGGAATGGGAAATTATTAATATGGATGTTTTTTTTCCAATCTTTTATCCCCATCAAATGTTTCAGTCGCACTTTGGCACTGGAAAAGAGAGGTGGGGGACAATCGCCCTCATCCACATCCAACTGTCAATTGCCAGGCTTTTTATTAGTTATTGGAGCAGAATTAGGCCATTCGGCCTATTGAGTCTACTTCGCCATTCAATGGTTGAACTATCTTTCCCGCTCGACCTCATTCACCTGCCTTCTCCCCCTAACCTTGGACACCCTTACACCCTTACTGGGATGGCATAGTGGTAGAGTTGCTGCCTTATAGTGCCAGAGACCCAGGTTCAAACCTGACCATGGGTGCCCTCTTGTACAATCTCTCTGTGACCATGTGGGTTTTCCTAGGGTGCTCTGGTTTCCTCCCACACTCCAAAGACGTGCAGGTTTGTGGATTAATTGGGTTCAGTAAAATTGTAAGTTGTCACTAGTGTGTAGGATAGTATTAGTGCACGGGGTGATCGCTGGTCGGCACAGACTCAGTGCACTGAACGGCCTATTTCCGTGCTGTATCTCTAAAGTCTGAAGTAAAGTCTATCAATTGCCAGCCTTCCATAACTCATAGGAGCAGAATTAGGCCATTTGGCCCATTGAGTCCACTTTGCCATTCAATCATGGCTGATCTGTCTTTCCTTCTCAACCCCATTCCCCTGCCTTCTCCTACCGTAACCTTTGACACCCATAATAATCAAGAACCTGTGAATCTCTTATTTTCACACTACCCATTGACTTGGCGTCCACCAAGGTCCGTGGCAATGGACTCCACAGATTCACCATCCGCTGACCCTCTGAGGGCTTTGTTGTGCACCTCCCCTTCTACAATCAGTTTGAAAAAGTCCTGATCCAAAACATAACCTGTTCTTTCCCTCCACAGATGCTTCCTGACCAGTTAAATTCCTCTAGCACTTGTGTTTTACTCTTTGTTCATAATGGGTCAGCACAAATGATGAGCTTTGTAGAGTCGTAGAGTCATACAGCATAGAAACAGGCCCAAGTGCCCACCTGCCTGCATTTTGCGGTTTATCCTTCTAAACCTTTTCTACTCATGTACCTGTCCAAATGTTTTTTAAATGTTGCGATAGTACTTGCCTCAATTACCTCTACTGGCAGATTGTTCCATATACCTATCACCCTCTGTGTGAAAAAGTTGCCCCTCAGGTTCCTAACTCCCTGGACTGAGGCTATTTTCTACCTCAAAACACAAAGTGCTGGAGTAACTCAGCAGCTCAAGTAGCACCTGTGGGGGCCATGGACAGGTGATGTTTCAGATTGGGAGCCCTCTTCAGATCCTTACACTCTGTCCATTCCCTCCACAGATGCTGCCTGACCAGCTGAGTCACTCCAGCATTTTGTATTTTGCTTGATTTCAGCATCGGCAGTTCCTTGTCTCATTGAGTCATAGAGTCATACAGCGTGGAAACAGGTCCTTCGACCCAACTTGCCCAGACCCACCAACATATTCCATCGACACTAGTCCCACCTGCCTGCATTTGGCCCGTATCCCTCCAAACTTAACCTATCCATGTGTAAGAAGGAACTGCAGATGCTGGTTTAAACCGAAGATGGACACAAAAAGCTGAAGTAACTCAGCAGGACAGGCAGCATCTCTGGAGAACGTCACCCATTCCTTCTCTCCAGAGAAGCTGCCTGTCCTGCTGAGTTACTCCAGCTTTTTGTGTTAACCTATCTGTGTACTTGACTCATTTTTACTTAAATGTCGCAATAGTACCATAAGTCTTTTTGACCATCTTATCTATCTACGACACCACTTTCAAGGAAATATATACCTGGACTCCTAGATACCTTCTGCTTTACAACACTACTCAGAGCTTTTCCCATTCACTGTGTAGGTCCTGCCCATGTTAGACTTCCATGGGATCCTCATTCTCTATTGCTCTGTGTAATATCATAGTAATGTCCAAGTTCAGGAGCAGCTTCTTCCCAACAACCACCAGGCAACTGAAATACTACGAACTCCAATTATACTCTGAACTACAAACTGCCTGGGTTGCTCTAGGAACTTTGGGCTTTAGAGTATAGAAACAAGGAACTGCCAATGCTGGTCAATACACAAAAGGACACAAAGTGCGTGCGGAGTAGCTCAACAGGTCAGGCAGCGTCTCTGAAAAACACGGATAGGTGATGTTTCGAGTTGAGACTGATCAAGGGTCCTGACCAGAAACCTCATGTTCTTCACAGATGCTGCGTGACTTTAGAGTTTAGAGTTTAGTTTATTATCATCACGTGTACTGAGGTACAGTGAAAAGCTTTTTTGTCGCATGCTATCCAGTCAGCGAAAAGACAAAACATGATTACAATTAAGCAGTCCACAGTGTATAGATACAGGATAAAGGGAATAAAGTTTAATCCAGTAAAGTCTGACGGTCTCCACTGGGGTAGATGGGAAGTCAGGACCGTTCTCGAGTTGGTGATGGGATGGTCCAGTTGCCTGATAGCAGCTGGCAAGAAACTGTCCCTGTATCTGAAGTTTTGCGTCTTCACACTTTGGTACATCTTGGCTGATGGGAGAGGGGAGAAGAGGGAGTGTCCGGGGTGAGACTAGTCCTTCATTATGCTGGTGGTCTAGCCGGCAGCATCAGGTGTAAATGGAGTCAATGGAAGGGAGGTTGGTTTGCATTCTAGCACTTTGGGGATTTGGGGCTTTATTTTGTTTTTCCACTATATTGATTTTTTATAATTGAAATTCTTTGTTTGTTTATTATATTATCTATTGATTACTATGTTTACATATCTGTTGTGCTGCGGCAAGTAACGATATCATTGTTCTGTTTTTGGGTCATATGACGATAATCCACGCTTGATTTTCTTTATTTCGGGGAGGTGTGAAAGAAAGAACTTAGAATAAATAAGCACTCGAGAGGGCCGAAAGAGGCTGTTTCTGTTGCTGTCTGACTCTATGATTCGATTTGATTCATGGTGATCCTGGAACATACTTTAGACAGACAGCGTAGAAACAGGCCCTTCGGCCCACTGATTCTGTGCCAACAAGCGATCACCCTGTGCACTAGTACTATCCTTCACAGTAGGGACAATTTACAATTTAACCAAACCCAATTAACCTAAAAACCTGTACATCTTTGGAGTGTGGGAGGAAACCGGAGCACCCGGAGAAAACCCATGTGGTCCCAGGGAGAACGTACAAGCACCTTGCAGACGGCAGCCGCAGTCAGGATTGAACACAGGTCTCCTGCGCTGGAAGGCAGCAACTCTACTGCTAAGGGCCACTGCATCCCCTGTCCCTCTTAGGCGATATTTTAGGCGACTACAGGCGACTACAGGCGACTAGGCTGTGGCCACACGGTCGCCGGGGTGTCGCCTGTGTGGTCGTGAGTCGTCTCCAAAGAGTCGTAGCCTTTTTCTGGTCGCCGCTGGATTTTGAAATGTTTACAAATTTCAGCGACTGTTGGTTTGACGCCAATGATCGTAGCTTGACGTCTCCTGACGAAGGTCCTGTCGTAAGTTGTCGCCAGGTGACGTAGGTTGACACCGGTGAATTCCATTGGCGACTACCTACGTCAACCGGCGACAGGTACCTGCGTCAAAACCGGAGGCCAAAGTGACGTGAATTGTCTTCAGTTGTCGCCGACAGGGTCGTAGCTTGTCGCGGGTAGATGTAGGTTGACTTCAGCTGTCGTAGGTTGTCGTCTGTGTGGTCCTAGGTTGTCGTAGGTGCGGTCGTAGGTGGACGGCCTCAGTCGCGACGATTGGGTCGCCGGTTGTCGGTAGCTTGCCGTAGCTTGACGTCGACTAGGTGTTAAGTTGTTGTAGCTTGTCGTAGACATTGTCTTGGGGGGGGGGTCCAGTCGGCATTTTCTCGGCGACCGGCTACGACTATTGCAGTCGCCTAAAAGATCGCCTAACTGGGACAGGCCCTTGTGTCGCCTTAATTAGACAAGGGAGATGTCAATGAGTGGAGTCAGCGGAATGGGAATTGCAAGTGAGGATAAAGAATAAGGTCACGGGAAGATTTATACCATTTCCATTTGATTGTAAAGAAACATTTAGCTTGTAATAAGTGTTTAGTATCCAGTGATATAGCAGTATAAGATAACAATAAACCCAGTAAGCAGATTACAGGGAGTATATGTGACTGTTGATCCAGATCTGTGAGGGACAGATTATCACTGATTTAATGATCCTTTACTGATGTGAAGAACAGATTCCAGATTTCATGGGATAAGGTTTGCTGACAGCAGGCATTGCGAATCAGTTTAGTTCAGTTTAGTTTAGAGATACACCGCGGAAACAGGCCCTTCGGCCCACCGGGTCCGCGCTGACCAGCGATCCACGCATATTAACACTATCCCACACACACTAGGGACAGTTTTTTACATTTGCCAAGCCAATTTACCAACAAACCTGTACATCTTTGGAATGTGGGAGGAAACCGAAGGTCTCGGAGAAAACACACACAGGTCACGGGGAGAAGGTCCAAACTCCTTACAGACAGCACCCATGGTCGGGATCGAACCCGGGTCTACGGCGCTGCAAGCGCTGTAAGGCAGCCACTCTACCGCTGCGCCACCGTGCCGCCGCCCTCTGAAGGAGTAAACAAAAGTTCCATTATATACTCAAAAATAGGAGTGCTCAACCTTTGAAGATCACTATCTTTGGCTGTTCTGGGTAGTGCTGTTTTAAAATGGAATAGGCCCTCAATTACACTGCATTCAAGTACAGGGACTCCCCGACTTTTGGAAGGATGATATTCCGTGAGGATCGACTCAAAATGCTGGAGTAACTCAGCGGGATAGGCAGCATCTCTGGAGAGAAGGAATGTGCCATTTTGAGTCGAGACCTTTCTTTAGTTTGAGAGTGGAGGGGACAGGGGAAACTAGAAGTATGAAAAAGATCAGAACAATCAGAGCTGGCACCAATGACCAAGGAAAGGTGGATCCAACAATGGCCCATTGTTGGCTATGGAAGAGGTGATAATGACAGGATATATGGATGCAAACAGGACAGAGAGGTCAGTATGGGAATGGGAGGGGGAGTCAAAATGTTTGGCAACCGGGAGATCGCGTAGGCCAAGGCGGACTGAGCGAAGGCGTTCAGCGAAATGATCACCCAGTCTGCGCTTGGTCTCGCCGACATATAGGAATCCACACCAAGAGCACCTGATGCAGTAGATGAGGTTGGAGGAGGAGCAAGTGAATCCTTACATTAGTCAGATTTTACCTTAGAATCACTGACTCTCGCTGTCGGGACACTTACTGCAGCGCTTGGCCTTCTGGGTAAGCACCTTCGCCATTGTTTTTGATGTAAACCTGAGTACAGTGTTGTGGAAATTACAAACTGCCTGGATTGCACTAGGGATTGAGTACCGAATTGTTTACGTAAGTGCAAGTTTACGTAAGTCCCCTATTGTGTAAGTCGGGGAGTGTCTGTAGTCGTATTTGGTCTGTAGGATAGTTGTGCATAGAGCACAGAACTGTACAGCATGTGAACAGACCCTTCAGCCCACAATGTCCATACCGAACAGTGATGCCAGGTTATGCTATCCCCCTCTGCCAGCATGTGAGCCATATCCCGCCATTCCCTGCATAAACATGTGCCTATCCTAAATTACCACCATTGCATCTGCCTCCATTGCCAACTCACAAGTGGGTTCCTGGCACTCACCGCTCTCTGTATAAAAATTCTTGCCCAGAGGATCTCCTTTGTACTTATCCCTTCTCACCTAGTCTTTGACGTTTCAACGCTGGGATAAAGGTTCTGACTGTCTGCCCTATCTATGCCTCTCATAATTTTATACACTTCCATCAGGTTTCCCCTCAGCCTCTGACACTCCAGACAAAACAATCCAAGTCTGTCTAACCTCTCCTTGCAAGAATACCCTCTCATCCAGGCAGCATTCTGGTACCTCCCCTGCACCCTCTCCAAAGTCTGCACATCCTTCCAGTAATGGGGCGGTCAGACCTGCAAACTAGGGGGAGAAATCTTCACAAGATCATGAGATGGGCTTTTATTGCCAACTGTGAATTATTTGGAGAGGACATAGATTTGCAGGTTTATTCCGGTTTGCCTGTGCAGATCCGGACACAATTAGACAGTGACGTTTTTAGTGCCCTCAGCTGGCAACATGGGCAATTTTGCTTGTTTTGCTCTGCGTAGAATTTAGATCAATCAATGGAGTAGTTCAGTCTCACTGATCTACGCAAATGTTTATATACTCTGTCTAATACGGTGGCGCAGCGGGAAAGTTGCTGCTTTACAGCGCCAGAGACCCGGGATCGACCCTGACTGCGGATACTGTCTGTACAGAGTTTGTACGTTCTCCCCGTGACCTGCGTAAGTTTTCTCCTGGTGCTCCTGTTTCGTCCCACACTCCAAAGACGTACAAGTTTGTAGGTTAATTGGCTTTGGCAAAAATTGTAAATTGTCCTGAGTGTGTAGGATAGTGCTAGAGTACAGGGATTGCCGGTTGTCACGGACTTAGTGGGCCGAAGGGCCTGTTTCAGTGCTGTATCTCTAAACTAAATTAAACTAAACTAAAATTCCATCGGCAGCCCCATTCAATCAACCCTACCTACAATATTTTCTGCTTCTTTCACTTACCTGTTCTCTCAGCCTCCCATTTTAGACTTTGGATTTGGCCCACACATCTCCTTTAAACTTTAAACTTAAAGCTATGCCTTCCAGTCTTCAAAGCCAGTGTTTCAGAAGTAATGAGCAACATTTTGCTGGCACTGACCCACTGTGCCTGATTCACCACCGTCCTGTACGTACATAGCCGAGAGTTACTGGCACCTCGATATTGAAGGTCCAATCTATGTGCTGAGACTGGTCTGATTACTTGGAAAATTTGAAATCCACATTTACCATTGATGGGTTTTCAATAACACCTTAAGCTGAGCTAGCTGTAAAATTGTCATGGCTTTACATATCTCTGCTTCCAAGAGCACTGCCCCAATCCTTACCATGCGTTGAGTACATACAAGTTCTTCGAAAGACAGATATCTAGACAATAGTGATATAAAGGTGATAGAAAGGATTAAGAGATCAGGGCAGGAAAGTAATGTGAAGGCCAAGGCTGTCTCCTGTTATATTCTTAGGCCTTTGAATGGCTAGCTGGACAAGAGCCACATATAAACTTGGCTGGGCTGCCTTTTACAGCAATTCAATAATTTCATGGACACTATAACCAATGCTATATATTTTTAAACTAAATGTAAGCTCCCGAGCAACGACAGATTTGACCACTTGCCTCACGGTACAGGGTGACAGAGAGATTTAAAGTCATATAGCGCGACAACAGGCTCATCAGCCCAACTCGTCCATTTCGACCAAGATGCCCCATCTAGGCGAGTCCCATTTGCCCGTGGTTGGCCAAATATCTCTTAACCTTTCCTCTCCATGTACCTGTCCAAGTGTCTATTAAATGCTGTTATACTACCTGCCTCTAGACAATAGTCCTCTGCACCTCGCTCCATATACCCACCACCCTTTGAATGAAAGCTTTTCCCTCAGGTTCATATTAAATCTCACCTCAAACATATCACATCTTGTTTATGACTCCCCTGACCAAGGTAAAAGACTCTGCATTCTAACTATCTTTTCCCCTCATGATTTCACCTCCATAAGATCTCCCCTCAACCTCCTGCACTCTGTGGAATAAAGGCTTAGCCTCCCCAACCTCTCCCTGTAGCTCAGCACCTGAAGATCTGAAGATAGGCACAAAATGCTGGAGTAACTCAACGGGTCAGGCAGCACCTTTGGAGAGAAGGAATGGATGGCTTTTCGGGTGGAGGCCCTTCTTCAGACTGAGAGTCAGGGGAGATGGAAACTGGACGCATGAAAAGGCTCAGAACAAATCAGAGGCAGCACCGATGACCAAGGAAAGGTGGAGCCCACAATGGTCCATTGTTGGCTGTGGAAAAGGTGATAATGAAGAGATGTATGGATGCGAACAATGGAACTGGCAGGACAGCTAGGGTGGGGGGGAGATGGAGAGAGGAAATACAGGGCTTACTTGACCTTCGAGAATCAACATTCATACCACTGGGTTGCATCTGTAGTTCATTCTGATCTTCACGATCTGTTGCAAGAGGATAAAGAGAATTAACCAAATGTTTTCAAGTCACCAATACAGGATTTAGTTTTGTTTAGTTTAAAGATACAATGTGGAAACAGGCCCTTTGGCCCACCAAGTCCGTACCGACCAGCGATCCCCCGCACACTAACACAATCCTGCACATTTTACAACCTTACCAAGCCTATTAACCGACAAAGCTGTACATCTTTGTAGTGTGGGAGAAAACCAGAGCACCCGGAGAAAATTCACGCAGGACACGTGGAGAACGTACAAACTCCATACAGAGAGCAGCCGTAGTCAGGATCGAACCCAGGTCTACCTCTGCACCATCGTGCCATGTTATCCATTCCACTGCTTCTTCCTGCATGGTTTGTCTAACTGTTCTTGAAAACAACTGAGCAAAGAAGTTGATCATGAATGTTTCAATAATTTCAAGTTTTGGCACATAGAAACGGTGAGATCAGCATTAGGATCAGTGCAGGACCCCAGAGATGTTTCTCTGTTGGCCTCTTCATGGCAAGTTATTCATTTAATCCAGTTTGACACAGCCACTGATTTAGCAAAATAATGAATGGCTGTTTATCTGTTGTTGTCTCTGTTCCAGTCATTAGCAAATATCCCTGGCAATGCGTTGCTGAACTCTGAGTCAGTGCAACAAAAATTAACGTTCATTGTGTTTGCCAGAGGTTCAGTTTGGTCGTTTTTTAACCCCTGCATGCACACAGGCATGCATAGGGACTCGCAAACGAATGCACGCACATAAAGTCATATAAACACAAACAAACGCATGCATGCATGCGCACTCACGCACACATCTGCACACACACACACACACGCATGCACGTATACATGTACATGGAGGCATGCATACACACGCGCGCAGACATACAAACGCATATCCACGCACACATACACGCACGCATGCACACACACACACACACATGCACACATGCACACACACACACACACACACACACACACACACACACACACACACACACACACACACACACACACACACACACACACACACACACACACACACACACACGAGGGAAAAGACTTTGCTGAACTCCAGCCTGTCATTGTTTAGTTTAATTTATTATCGGCATGAATACCAAGGTACAGTGAAAAGCATTTGTTGCGTGCTACCCAGTCAGAGAAAATACAATCAAGCTGTCCACAATGCACAGATAAAGGATAAAGGGTACAACTTTTGTTGCAAAGATATAACAATGAAGTCCAATGAAGTCCGATTAAAGATAGTTCAAAGGTCGCCAATGAGGTAGATGGGAAGTCAGGTCCACACTCTAGTTGATGAGAGGGCCATTCAATTGCCTAATAGCATTATTCAAGCTAGATGGGACATGTTGGTCGGTAAAGGTGGTAAGAGAACACTGCAATAACATTGGTCAGGGGCAATAATTTGATCTGAGGAGCAGGAAGGCAGAATGCCACATTATCCTGTTCCTTCTGGTGGCTCCCCTTCAGAAACTGGGAGCTTCATCTTTGAATGTCCCAAGGAAGAGCTGTTGGCACATTGGCCTTCATCAGTCAAAGTATTGAGTACAGAAGTTAGGAGGTCATGTTGCAGTTGTATAAGATGTTGATGAGGCTACATTTCGAGTATTGTGCTCAGTTTTGGGCACCATGTTATGGGAAAGATATTGGCAAGCTGGAAAGGGCGCAGAGAAGCTTTACAAAGATGTAGCCAGGTCTCGAAGGCCTGAGCTATAGGGAGAGGTTGAGCAGGCTATTCCTTGGATTGCAGGGGGATGAGGGGTGATCTTATTGAGGTGTTCAAAATCATGAGAGGAATAGATCGGGTAGATGCACAGAGTCTCTTGTCCAGAGTGGGGGATTCGAGAACCAGAGGACATAAATTTAAGGTGAAGAGGGAAAGATTTAATCGGAGCATGAGGGTTAACCTGTTCACACAAAGGATGGTGGGTGTATGGAATGAGTTGCCAGAGGAGGTAGATGTGGTAGGGACTATTGCAACGTTTAAGAAATAATGAGACAAGTGCATGGATAGGACAGGTTTAGAGGGATGTGGGCCAAACACAGATAGGTGGGACTAGTGTAGATGGGACATGTTGGTAGGTGTGGGCAAGTTGGGCCTGTTTCCAAGCTGTATCGCACCATGACTCTGTGAGCACAGGCCCAGTGTCGTCAAACGCTTCCATAAGGCCTGGAACTTGGACAGAGACCAATAAGGGAAGTTTCCAACGCAGTCTCTACAATCGGACAGCTCAATCAGCATTCTGTGAGGCTTTAAAAAAAAAAATTGCAGAGCGCAGGGGAATCAAGTGATTTCTCTGTCAGGTGCTGCCCTGTAATAATTAACGGAACAGCTCGGGCTGTAGTCTTGGCAGGATAATCCCACTTGCCAAATAACAACTGCTGCTGCAGTCACACGTGAAGTAAAGTGCTGACGGTTTGTTTCAAACAAAAGGGAATCCCACGGCCATTTATCGGGATGATAGAACCAACATTATCTGTCCCCAGGTGAGGTGTTTGAACAGCCTCCTGACAGCGGTGATGAGGTTTGCTGTGGCAGGTCACTGATGGTTCTATGCGAGATGCGCCGCTGGCAATAAATATGAAGCGGCACTTGTTGGAGAGAATCATAAGATCACAGGTTCCAGGAGCAGAATTAGGCCATTGGGCCCATCAAGTCTACTCCGCCATTCAACCACGGCTGATCCATCTATCCCTCACAACCACATTCTCCTGCCTTCTCCCCATAACACGTCCGACACCTGAACTAATCAAGAATCTGTCAATCTCCACCTTAAAAATACCCAATGACGGCCTCCACAACAATGAATTCCACAGATTCGCCACCCTTTACTAAATAAATTTCTCCTAACCAGTTTTTTAAAGGTACCTCCTTTTATCCTGAGGCTATGCCCTCTGACCCTAGACTCTCCCACTAGTGAAAACATCCTCTCCATATCCACTCGATCCAGACCTTCCACTATTCGGTAAGTTTCAATGAGGTCCCCCCTCATGCTTCTAAACTGCAGTGAGTACAGGCCCAGTACCATCAAACACTCAACATATGTTAACCCAATCATCCCTGAGATCATTCTCATTAATGTCCTCTGGACCCCTTCCAACAGCAGCACATCCTTCCTCAGATTTTAGGTCGAAAATCGATTCTTTCGATTGCAAATTTGTTCTTTCTGCAGGTAATATTGCAACATTTAGACAGGTACGTGGATAGGATAGGTTTAGAAGGATATGGGCCAAAGGCAGGCAGGTGGGACAAGTGTAGATAGGACATTTTGGTCGGTGTGGGCAAGTTGGACTGAAGAGCCTGTTTCCACACTCCAAGGCTCAATGACTATGACTCTATGAATTCTGCTAGGTAACTGGTTTGTTGGCATACCCCATTGACTAGCTTTCTAATCATTACTGCTCTGCGAAAAGGTTCACATTTGCCTCTCTGCTAGTGGCACTCGAGACTATCAGCAGTACTAAATTTAGTTTCGTTTTCTTTAGAGACACAAGTGGCCCTTCGGTCCACTGAGTCCGCACCAACCAAACATGGTGGCACAGCGGCGCGGTGATAGAGTTGCTGCCTTGCAGTGCCAGAGACCCAGGTTCAGTCCTGATTACAGGTGCTGTCTGTATGGAGTTTGCACGTTCTCCCTGTTTTCTCCGGCTGTTCTAGTTTCCTCCCACCTTCCTAAGATGTAAAGGTTTGTAGGTTAATTGGCCCTCTGGATATTGTCCCTGAGGAAGAATTCCGACCCGAAACATCACCTGTACATTTTCTCCAGAGATGCTGCCTGACCAGCTGAATTACTCCTGCATTTTGAGTCTATTTTCCGACTAACCCAGCATCTTCAGTTACTTCCTATGCACATCCCTGTCTAATCTATCTGGATATTTCACAGATCCAGATTTTCAGATAAACTAACCCCATTGTTAACGACCTCATCATGCCTCCACCCCCAGGGATCTGAACACGTACTATTCAAGGGACAGGTCACACCGCCAAACACAGCTGCAGTGCCGCAGTGGAATAATAAATAGTGTGTCAGCAGGCCCTGTGCATGGGTCCACACTCCTGAGAATACCCACCAGCTACCACCTGAACCACCAGCAAGACAGGAAATCTGCAACACAGGCAGAAACAATGCTAAAGAGATCCCCATATTGTGTAAAAAAATCTTGGTTGTGCAAAACATCCCGGCAAGGCCACTAGCATGATCAAGGACAAATCTCATCCCAGTCACAGTGGCGCAGCAGTAGCGTTGCTGCCTGACAGCGAATGCAGCGCCGGAGACTCAGGTTCGATCCTGACTACGGGCGCCGTTTGTACGGAGTTTGTACGTTCTCCCCGTGACCTGCGTGGGTTTTCTCCGAGATCTTCGGTTTCCTCCCACACACCAAAGACGTATAGGTATGTAGGTAAATTGGCTGGGCAAATGTAAAAATTGTCCCTAGTGAGTGTAGGATAGTGTTAGTGTGCGGGGGTTGCTGGGTGGCGCGGACCCGGTGGGCCGAAGGGCCTGTTCTGCGCTGTATCTCTAAATCTAAAAAATCTAAATCTAAAATCACTCCCACCTCTCCACTCTCCCATCAGGCAAGAGGTACAGAAGTGTGAAAGCTCATATCTCCAGATTCGGAGACAGTTTCTTCCCAGCTGTTATCAGGCAACTGAATCGTCCTCTCACCAACTAGAGAGCGGTCCTGATCTACCATCTACCTCATGGAGACCTTCAGACTATCTTTAATTGGATGAAGCTTGAGTCTGATGAAGGGTCTCGATCCGAAACGTCAACTTTTCCTTTTCTCCATAGATGCTGCTTGAGCTGTTGAGTTACTCCAGCACTTTGTGTCTATCTTTAATCGGACTTTATCTTGCGCTAAATGTTATTCCCTTTATCCTGTATTGTATACTTTCGACAGCTTGGTCGTAATCGTATATAGTCTTTCCGCTAACTGGATAGCACGCAACGGAAAAAGCCTTTCGCTGTATCTCGGTACACGTGACAATAAACTGAACTGAACTGGAATTGTTGCACTTGCTTCTTGGAATCTTTTCCAGTCGTATTTTCTTGATTTTCAGTTAACAGAATTTTGTAGTGTCTTACGTAGAACAATCTGCCTATTACCATTAAACAGCAGATGCCTTAACTTACGATGAGCACCATGTGTGGTAATATGTTCTGCATTCTAACGACTCTTTAGATAAAGAGCTTCTCCATAACATTATAAATTTATTATAATATCCAGTTCAATTAATCTTTAAAAAAAAGAATCAAGTTTAATGTGATCTATTTTAAAATCATTATATGAAATGGCAACTCCAACTCACAATGATAGATTGATTGATTGATTGATTGATTGAAAGATACAGCTTAGAAACAGGCCCCTTGGCCTATTGAGTCCACGCCGACCATTGATCACCTGCTCCCACTGGTTCTATGTTATCCTACTTTTGCACCACTCCCTACACAGTAAGTGTAATTTACAGCCAATTCATTAGCAGGCCTGGCCGTCTTTGAGATGTGGGAGGAAAACTGAAACACCCATGTGGCGGTAGGGAGAATGTGCTGGCATTGGAGAGGGTCCAGAGGAGGTTTACGAGAATGATCCCAGGGATTACTGGGTTAATGTATGAGGAGTGTTTGAAGACTTTGGGCCTTTACTCTCTGGAGTTGAGAAGGATGAGGGGGGATCTCATTGAAACCTAATGGATAATGAGTGGCCTTGATAGTGTGGACACGGAGAGGATGTTTCGAGCAGTGGTAGAGTCTAGAACCTTGAGGGCACAGCCTAAGAATAAAAGGATGTACCTTCAGAATGGAGATGAGGAAACATTTATTTAGTCAGATGGTGGTGAATTTGAGGAATCCATTGCCATAGATGTCTATTGGGGGGCCAAGTCATTGGGTATTTCATAAGATCATAAGATCATAAGAGCAGAATTAGGTCATTTGGCCAATCAAGTCTTGCACTAAACATTATTCCCGTTATATTGTATCTGCACACTGTGGACAGCTCAATTGTAATCATGTATAATTTTTTCCACTGGCACACAACAAAAGCTTTTCACTGTACCTCACAGCGCCAGAGACCCAGGTTCCATCCTGTCTACGGTACTATCTGTACGGAATTTGTACATTCTCGCGGTGACCACATGGGTTTTCTCCAGGTACTCCTCCCACATTCAAAAAACGTACGAGTTAGTAGGTTAATTTTCTTCGGTAAAAGTGTAAATTGTCCCTGGTGTGCAGGATAGTGCTACTGTATGGAGCGATCGCCGATTGGAGTAGACTCGGTAGGCCGAAGGGCCTGTTTCCGCGCAATATCTCTAAAGTCTAAAGTCACCATTTATCAGCGAGTTTGTTTCATCAAACACTATTTTTTTTTGCCATGATGGGGTGTTTGACATATAGCGTAGGACTGAAGATCTGTGCCCAGGGCACCCGGCAGTAATCAAAGCCTCATTGGCATGCACATGCACCTCCATCTTCAGTTGATTCCAACGCCCACCTTTTGCTTCGGTGAAGTTGAGACAACTTGAGCTTAGTACACCCACCTCTGAGTCACAAAATCCTGCACTTGAATCCTATGTAAAATGTTTCAGCGTAATGTGTCACCTCCAGCATAGCTTAAAAACAGGAGGTGTCTTCCAAATGAAACCTTAAACACGCCTGTCCTCTCTGGTAGATGTAAGATCCGGGGGATAATCCAAAGGGGATCAGGGGAGATTTTGCCCTAACCTAAAATAGTAAGTTATCTCATCTTTAATTACTAAATACATGTGTGGGCAGTGGCAACATTTCCCACTTTACATAGAATCATATAGTCATACAACTTGGAAACAGGCCCGTCAGCCCAAATAGGCCACACCGACCAAGATGCCCCATTTACACTACTCCCACCTGTCGCGCTTGGCCCATACCCCTCTAAACCTAACTTATCCATGTACCTGTCTAAATGTTTCTTAAACATTGTGATAGTACCTGCCTATCTACCTCCTCCAGCAGCTCATTCCATACACCCACCACCCTTTGTGTAAAAAAGTTACCCCTCAGGTTCCTAATAAATCTTATAAGAAAATAACTGCAGATGCTGGTACAAATCGATTTATTCACAAAATGCTGGAGTAACTCAGCAGGTCAGGCAGCATCTCGGGAGAGAAGGAATGGGTGACGTTTCGGGTCGAGACCCTTCTTCAAATAAATCTTAATCCCCCCCCCTCAGCTTAAACCTATGTCCTCTATTTCTCAATTCCCCTACTCTGGGCACGAGACTCAGTGCATCAATCTGATCTATTCCTCTCATGATTTTTTACACCTCTATAAGATCACCCCTCATCCTCTAGACTTCCTAGAGGCTTGGACCATTTATCTGGAGGTATGAGTTCAAATCCCACTACATCAGCTGGGGAGTGTAAGTTCAAGTATTTAAATGAATCTGGAATTTAAAAAAAAATGCCAGGATCAGTAAAGAAGATTATGAAAATACTGGATTGTGGTGAAAGTACATCTGGTTTAATCAAGCCTTTCAGGAAAGCAAATCTGCCTTGTTTACATAGTCTATAAGCAGCAAACGCTGGAAATATTCAAAGTGTCATGCAGAATTAACTCTATTCCCTCCCCCTCACCCTAACCCAAAAAGCAGATTATTTGCTTCTGGTCTTGTTTTCATAAGTGATAAGAGCAGAATTAGGCCATTCACCCCATCAAGACTACTCCGTCATTCAATCATGACTAATCTTATAGAGTTGTACAAAATCGTGAGAGGAATACATCAGTTAAACGCATTGTCTCCTGCCTTGAGTAGGGGAACTGAGAAACAAAGGACATAGGTTTATAGCTCCCTCTCAACCCCATTCTCCTACCTTCTCCCCATAACCCCTGATAATAGACAATAGACAATAGACAATAGGTGCAGGAGTAGGCCATTCAGCCCTTCGAGCCAGCACCGCCATTCAATGCGATCATGGCTGATCACTCTCAATCAGTACCCCGTTCCTGCCTTCTCCCCATACCCCCTCACTCCGCTATCCTTAAGAGCTCTATCCAGCTCTCTCTTGAAAGCATCCAACGAACTGGCCTCCACTGCCTTCTGAGGCAGAGAATTCCACACCTTCACCACTCTCTGACTGAAAAAGTTCTTCCTCATCTCCGTTCTAAATGGCCTACCCCTTTAAACGATACCCTTACTAATCAAGAATCTATCAATCTTCACCTTAAAAATATCCAATGACAGCCTCCACAGCCTTCTGTGGCAATGAATTACACAGATTCACTACCTTTTGATTAAATAAATTCCTCCTCATCTCCTTTCTAAAGGTACATCCATTTATTCTGAGGCTATGGTCTTAGAGTTTCCCACTGGTTGAAACATCCTCTCCACACCCACTCAATCCAGGCCTTTCACCATTCCATAACTTTCAATGAGGTCCTTAATGAGTTTAATTTAGTTTAGTTTAGTCAGACAAAGAACCTTTTTTTAAACCGTGTGATAGTACGGCTTTAAATGTTGTGATAGTACCTGCTTTAAACATTGTGGTAGTATCTGCAACATTGTGTTAATACCTGCAGAGAGTTTTAAGGTGAGAAGAAGGAGTAATAAAGGGGATCTGAAGGGTATTTTAAAAACCCCACAGAGAATGGTTGATATGTGGAATGTAATGCCGTGGGTGGGGGTGGAATTAGATTTAATTATTACTTTTAAGAGGCATTTAGGCAGGCACTTAAACAGGCAAGGCCTGGAAAGATAGGCCTCTAGTGCAGGCAAGAAGGATTAATGTCGATGGGTTAAAGGGCCAGCATTGGATGTGGTGGGCTGAAGGGGCTGTTTTTGTGTTGCGTGACACTATGACTTTCTGAGACCTTTGCTGGGCAAATTAATCTAACATTTCCCATGAATGACCTTGCACCAGAACACTTAGTTGTAAGTGCCCTTTGAAATGGCCCAACAAGCTGTTCAGTTCAGAGGGCATTTGAAGATTAACAAGCAGTTTTGACTTTATTGCATCCCACAAACAAATATAAATATCTGAGAGCTCGCTGATAGGGCTCGAGGTTTGCACGGTGGCGTATATATAAAATCATTGCCAAATCTCAATGGTATTTAAAACACTGGGTACTTTGCGAAGGGATGTTTGTTTCCTATACCTCATTTGTCTGTGTAATCATCCAGGTACTGTATGTTGGATTGCTTTCTTTTCACTACTGCTGAGTTGAAACCCTGTCACACATTATCACTTAGTTTAATTTAGTTTAGAGATACAGCGTTGAAACAGGCCCTTCGGCCCATCGAGACTGGGCCGACCGGCGATCACCTCGTATACCAGCATTTTCATACATACTAGTGAAAATGGACAATTTTACCAAAGCCAATTAACCTGCAAACCTGCACGTCTTTGCAGTGTGGGAGGAAACTAAACCACCCAGAGAAATCCCACATGGTCACAGGGAGAACGTACAAACTCCACACAGACAGCACCCGTGGTCAGGATCGAACCTGGGGCAGCAACTGATGCTGCAAGGCAGCAACTCTACCGCTGCACCACTGTGCTGCCAGTTCTATGTTATCACACTTTTGCATCCACTCCTTCCACACTAGGAGAAATTTTACAGAGGCCAAATGACCTACCAACCCACATGTCTTTGGGATGAGGGAGGAAATCGGAGCAAACCAGGGAAAACCCACATGGCCACAGGGGGAATGTGCAAATTAGACACACACATCCAGCTGTAAGGCAGAGGCAGGTGGATAATGGCAGAAGAAGAATAAAAAGAAAAACAAAAAAAACACAAAGAGAAGGCAGATGGGGCCGGAATGTGACAGTGGAGACACACTACACTGATGTGTTTTGAGTACAGCAAAGGAACAGACCTTTTAGCCCACAATGTCCGTGCCGAACATGATACTAAGTCAGGGTCTCGACCCGAAAAGTCATCCATTCCCTCTCTCCAAGATGCTGCCTGACCCGCTGAGTTACTCCAGCATTTTGTGATACCTTCGATTTGTACCAGCATCTGCAGTTATTTTCCTATACTGTCAAAATAATCTCCTCTGCCTGCACGTGATCCTTATCCCCCCATTCCCTGCATATCCACGTGCCTATCTAAAAGGGCACAAAGAAATGTCTGAAGTAGGGTCTCGACCCGAAACGTCACCCATTCCTTCTCTCCAGAGATGCTGCTGCCTGTCCCGCTGAGTTACTCCAGCATTTTGTGTCTATCCTATCTAAAAGCTGGCTGAACTTAACTAGTATTAGCTAATCTGATTTGTGTGTTGACTCCTTATTTATCAATGTGTTGGACTATGAAGTTCAGGAATAATTTGGGAGACAGGAGGAGGCAGTTCAATGATTCTATTCAATTCAATGATACTTTATTGTCACATGTACCTAGGTGCAGTGACATTCTTTGTTTTTGCATTCAATACACAAAGTGCGCAAAGAGTCGCCACGTATCTAGCACCGACAAAGTTACAAAAGTATTCATTAGAGTCCCGATGGACCACCTTTGTTCTTGGCAGTCACCCCCGCCCCCGCCGGGTCCTTCAGTTCTCGGCGCCGCCCACCTGTGAATAAATAAATTAAAGAGAGCAGCAGTTTCTGGCTTTATTTCAGACATCGCCGCGGCGTCCTCTGTGTTGTGCTTTTGCCTGTTCATTCTTTTTATTCTGGAGTTTGCCACTCTTAAAAAATGAACAAAGTGCATTCTGCAGCAAAGGAGGTTTGACACGTTGAACATGCTGAGGTTTAACTTTGGTTTAGTTTTAGAGAGGCAGCAGGGAAACAGGCCCTTCGGCCCACTATGTCTGCACCAACCGGCCCCGTACACTATCCCTGTCCAACACAGTTAGGGCAATTTACAATTCTTTCCCTATCCAACTGGGTTTCGGAAAAATTGTACATTGTCCCCGGTGTGTAGGATAGTGTTACAGTGCGGGATCGCTGGTCGATGTGGTCTCGGTGGGCTGAAGGGCCTGTTTCCGTGCTGTATCTCTAAACTAAACTAAACTAAACTAAACTAAACTAAACTAAACTAAACCAATTAACCTACAAATCTGTACGTCTTTGGAGTGTGGGAGGAAACCGGAGCACCCGGGGGAAACCCACACGGTCACAGGGAGAACGTGCACATTCCAACAGACAGCACCCCTAGTCAGGATCGAACCCGGGTCTCTGGCGCTGTAAGGCAACAACTCTACCCCTGCAAAGAATGCTCGTAACCCAGGTTGGATTAACATTTCATGGCACAACCATCCATCAGGTAAAGTCAGAGCCTCACATCACCAGTGGGAATCAGTGTGGCACAGCGGTAGAGTTGCTGCCTTACAGCGCCAGAGACTGACCGGGGTTCCATCCTGAGTATGGTTGCTGTCTGTACGGAGTTTGCACGTTCTTCCTGTGATCCCGTGGGTTTTCCCTGGATGCTCCGGTTTCCTTCCACATTCTAAAGACGTACAGGTTTGTGGGTTAATTGGCTGAGGTAAAGTTGTAAATTGACCCCAGTGTGTAGGATAGTGCGAGTGCATGGGGTGATCGCCAGGTGGCCCGGACTTGGAGGTCCAAAGGGCCTTTTCCAAACTTTTTCTCTGAACTAAGCATTTATGTAGATTTGCTACAAGGAAGGCAGTTTGTGTTGCCTCATCTATTCATTATCACAGAAAGAAAGTCAGCATTTATTTCCATATCTGCGTTTCCTCCTTTCCTGCCAGAACTCCCTAAAGGACTGGCATCTTGCTGAGTTGCATATCCATGTTGACTGGTAGTTCTCCTGTGCAGTAGTCAAGTGCCAAGACTAAATTGTATGTATCCAGAGACCTGTCTGTCTTGGGGATGCTTGCTATCAAGCCTAGGCCTGCCTTCTACACGTGTGTCCCCATCTGGTTCCACTACACGTGTGCCCCTGATTCTGGTTCCTTCTCTGCCTTTGTAAGCTCTAATATGCTTAGCCTGATCATAAGGGGGCGGCACATTGGCACAGCGGCAGAGTTGCAGCTTTACGGAACCAGAGAACTGGGTTCGATCCTGACTACGGGTGCTGTGTGTACGGAGTTCGTACATTCTCCCTGTAACCCCGTGGGTTTTCTCCAGGTGCTCGGGTTTCCTCACACATTCCAAAGATGTGCAGGTTTGTAGGTTCACTGTCTTCTGCAAATTGTCCCTCATGTGTAGGATAGAAATAGTGTACGGGTGATCGCTGGTTGGCGCAAGCATGGTGGGCCAAAGGGTCTGTCTCCATTAGGGTTGCCAACTTCCTCACTCCCAAATACGGGACAAGGTGACGTCATCGTCTCGCGCCCCACCAACGGCGGCCGCCCGGGCCAGGAGATGGGTTGCTAGGCAACCTTGGCCACGTTCGAATCAAGCCATCAGTGGACCATGCATAGGCTTAAGGATGCAAAATG
The DNA here is from genome assembly GCF_053455715.1 of Rhinoraja longicauda. Lineage (NCBI taxonomy): Eukaryota > Metazoa > Chordata > Chondrichthyes > Rajiformes > Arhynchobatidae > Rhinoraja > Rhinoraja longicauda. Next base: position 36,135,613 of record NC_135966.1, on the reverse strand, counting down.
AGCCGGCGAAAGCAAACGCCCAACGATTTTCTAAAACAAATCATAGGGAGGCCAGTGGTGGTTAAACTGAACTTGGGTGTGGATTACCGAGGTGTTTTAGCTTGTTTGGATCGATATATGAACCTCCGTTAGGCGGCCTAATGGAGGAGGGTTTTTTACGTACATCAAGTCCTTTATTCACAATGTTTTCAGCAGTATATTAACTTCTATCCAAACATGCATGTTCCTTTAATTGTCTACAACACTTCCAAAATAGGCCAGTACCAGTCAGAATAAGACATCACGTTTAACACATACATCACAGCCAAACTAAGATATGGATTAAATCATTCCTTATCGAGAAACCACCAGTTATATGGTGTAGAAAACAACATTTTCAAGAGAGTTAAAGAAAAATTTTGTACATTACAAAATTATGCCTTTCAAATCAAAATACAATCTTCAGTCTACAACATCATCTAAAGTCTTCTCTTCCATGTGCTGATGTACAACACGTTGTTGCCTCAAATAAATGCATCTCCATATTTGTTCTTAAGCTGACCGTTTACATGTTCTTCTGTCTGTTCCAGTGCTATGTTCATATATCCATCCAAACAAGCTAAAACACCTCGGTAATCCACACCCGAGTTCAGTTTAACCACCTCTGGCCTCCCTCTGATTTGTTTCAGAAAATCGCTGGGCGTTTGTGTTCGCCGGCTCATTTTGCATCCTTCAGCCTATGCACGGTCCACTGATGGCTTGGTTCGAACATGGTCAAAGTTGCGTAGCAACCTGCCTCCCGGCCCGGGTGGCCGCCATTAGCGGTGTGGGAGCACGTGGCCGCCATTAGCGGTGCGAGAGCACGTGGCCGCTGGCTGGGTGAGGTCACGTGGGGCGCGGGGCGGTGACGTCACCTTGTCCCGTATTTGGGAGTGAGGAGGTTGGCACCCCTAGGTGGGGGTGGGGTGCGGTAGGCATTTGAGAGACGTCAAAGACCTATAATAATTAAAACGTGGAAATTAAAAACACTCGCAAGGGACAGGAGAGAGAGGGAGGGGGGAAATTAACCCCGAGAATGAAAAGCCACAAGCCGTCCAACCTTGAACACTGCTGGCAGCACTCAAATACGGGACAAGGGCGGTCCCGTACGGGACAACCCAATTTAGCCCAAAATACGGGATGTCCCAGCTAATACGGGACAGTTGGCAAACCCTAGTCTCCATGCTGTATCTTTAAAGTCTAGCGTAAACTAAGCTTATACTTGAGTTGGAGAAGAAGGAACAAGCTTTACACTCCTGTAATTGACTCCACCATTCATTGTTGGCCTTCCAAATAAATTCCAGTGTTCCACCTGCTCTCAAATCTTTAAAATTCTAATCTTTGAATATACTCAATGAATGAGTACCTTCATTCCCTCCTTCCCTCGCTGTCTCCCTGGACCCCCACCTATTTTACTCCTCCACATCTCCCTCTCCCCCCTCCTCCCCCTTGCTTCATAGTCCTCAACTCTTCAAACCTGGCCCACACCTTCTGTTCTTCTCTGCAATGTGGAATCAGGCCCTTCAGCCCAACTTGCCCACGCCAACCAACATGCCCCATCTACACTAGTCCCACCTGCTTGCGTTTGCCCCCTAAAACCTAGCCTATCCATGTACTTGTTCAAATGTTTTTTTTAATGTTGTGATAGTCCCTGCCTCAACTACCTTCTGCGGCAGCTCGTTCTATATACCATATCCCATGTACCCACCACCGTTGGGTAAAAAGATTGCACCTCAGGTTCCTAGTAAATCTTTCCCCCCTCACCTTAAACCTATATCCTCTGCTTCTTGATTCCCATAATCTGGGTAAAAGACTCTATGCAGTTACCCTATCTATTCCTCTCATAAACTTGTACATCTCTATAAGATCACCCCACATCCTTCTGCGCTCCAAGGAATAAAGTCCTAGCCTGCTCAACCTCTCCCCAATAGCTCAAGTCCTCGAGTCCTGGCAACATCCTCACAAATCTTCTCTGCACTCTTTCCAGCTTGACAACATCTTTCCTATAACAGGGTGACTAAAACTGAGTACAATACTCCCTGCAACCACATGGGTTTTCTCCAGTTATATCCCACATCCCAATGACTGATGGGTTTGTCGGTTAAGCAGTGGTGTTAGGTCGAAGGGCCGAAGGGCCTCCTCCTGCACCTATTTTCTATTTGCCTCTGTAGATTGCTGCTGATGTCGAGGGAGTGGGTGAGAAAGTGGAAAAACATAGAACAAATTCTTGTCTTGACTTGGCTTGATATGACTCTGGGAAAGCAGTGAGTACTTCTGTAAGACCAATCCAATTCCAAGTCATTGGGTATCCTTAAAGTGGAAATTGATAGGTTCTTGATTAGTAAGGGTGCCTAAGGTTACTGGGAGACGGCAGGAGAATGGGGTTGATAAGGAACAATAGATCAGCCATGACTGAATGGCAAAACAGGCCTAATTCTGCTCCTACGACCTATGATCTTGTGGTTGTATCTTAGAAATTCGAGTGATCAATAGTCGGCGTGGACTTGGCGGGTCAAAGTGCTGTTTCCATGATGTATCTTTAAAACCAAAAAATAGGAAGTATGATCCATTGCGTCGTTTCTCAATCCACACATAGCAATCCTTCTCCCCAGTCTTGACCCAAAACGTCACCCATTCCTTCTCTCCAGAGATGATGCCTGCCCCGCTGAGTTACTCCAGCTTTTTGTGTCTATCTTCGGTTTAAACCAGCATCTGCAGTTCCTTCCTACACTTCTCCCAAGTACATTCCCCACATCCTGCAAACTTAAATATTTATTATTACCATTCTGAAACTTGATGATTTACCTCCTTCCCTGTATTAAGTGCCAGAACATGTAAACACGTTGCATTTTATCTTGCCTCAAGTTAAATCTCCTCTCTGTCATGGTGTCATCTAGTACAGAAAGAGGTCCTTCAACCCATCGTATCCATGAAGACCATCATGTACCTATCTCTGCTTATCCCATTTATCTCCACTGTATCTTCCAAGCCTTGGAACTTCAAGTGCTTATCAATATACTTCTTAAATGTGGAGAGAATGCTCATCTCTATCATCAACTCACAAGCTCTTCTCAGGCAGTTCCTTAAGATTGAGGTTAAGTTTATTGGAATACCGCTCTTTCCCACTGTTGTTGAAACTGTGAATTCACTACTGATTCTTTTGCAAACCATCTTAATTCTGTGTCCTCAGTTGGACTTGCACCTATTTCCTATTTCTCTCCTCTCGTTCCCCTCCCCCTCCTACATTCCTTCGTCTGGCTTCATAATTTTGCAGTTCTTCCACCCGTCTGTCTCACACCTCCCGTTTTTATTTCTGGTCTTTGTTCCAACCATCTGCCCATCGTAGAGTCATAGAGTGATACAGTGTGGAAATAGACCCTTCGGCCCTACTTGCCCACACCGCCCAACATGTCCCAGCCACACTAGTCCCACCTGCCAACGTTTGGTCCATTTCCTTCCAAACCTGTCCTATCCATGTACCTGTCTAACTGCTTCTGAAATGTTGGGATAGTCCCTGCCTCAACTACCCCCTTTGGCAGCTTGGACCATAATATCAAATAAAAACCCTCCCACATCCCAAAACCGTGAATTTGTAGGTTAAATGGCCTCTGTTGATTGCCCTTAGTGTGTAGGGAGTGGATGATGAAGTGGGATGACATTGAACTAGTATAAATGTGAGATTGATGTTCAGCATGGACTCAATAGACAATAGACAATAGATGCAGGAGTAGGCCATTCGGCCCTTCGAGCCAGCACCGCCATTCAATGTGATCATGGCTGATCATTCTCAATCAGTACCCCATTCCTGCCTTCTCCCCATACCCCCTGACTCCGCTATGCTTAAGAGCTCTATCTAGCTCTCTCTTGAATGCATTCAGAGAATTGGCCTCCACTGCCATCTGAGGCAGAGAATTCCACAGGTTCACAACTCTCTGACTGAAAAGGTTTTTCCTCATCTCCGTTCTCAATGGCGTCGGTGAGGATGTCTCCCTGCTGTATCTCTAAACTAAACACTAAGATCACAGATGTTCTTTTTTTTATTATTGTTTATTTTACATGTTATTTTTTGGCCGGGGAACTAAGATAATACTCATGCAAGGTTGCTTGCATGCAGTCATAAGTTCATAAGTCGAACGAGCAGAATTAGACCATTTGGCCCATCAGGTTGAATCTGCCATTCAATCATGGCTGATAATTCTTTCCCTCTCAATCCCAGTCTCCTGCCTTCCCCCCTAACCTTTAAGCCCGGTACTAATCAACAACCTATCAATCTCCGCATTAAAAATACCCAATGACTTGGCCTTCACAGCCGCTTTTGGCAATAAATTCCATAGATTCACCACCATTTGGCTTAGAAAATTCCTCCTCATCTCTTTTCTAAAGGTACTTCCTTTTATTCTGAGACTGTGCCCTCTGATCCATGATTCTCCCATAAGCAGAAACATTCTCTCCACATCCACTCTATCCAGGCCTTTCGCTATTCGGTAAGTTTCAATGAGATTTCCCCCTCAACCTTCTAAACATTAGTGAGTACAGGCCCAGAGCTGCCAAACGCTCTTCATACGATAATAAGTTCATAAGTTCACAAGTGATAGGAGCCGAATTAGACCATTCGGCCCATTAAGTCTGCTTCGCCATTCAATTATGGCTGATTTATCTCTCCCTCCCGATCACATTCAACTGCCTTCTCCCCATAACCCCTGACACCTGTACTAATCAGTCTGCTCCTATGACTTATGAACTTACACTGATCAGCCAAAACATTATGACCACTGACAGGCGAGGTGAATAACATTGATTATCTTGTTACAATGGCACCTGTCAAGGGGTGGGATATATTAGGCAGCAAGTGAACAGTCAGTTCTTGAAGGTGATGTGTTGGATGCAGGAGAAATGGGCAGGACCTGAGCGACTTTGACAAGGGCCAAATTGTTATGGCCAGACGACTGGGTCAGAGCATTTCTGAAATGGCAAGGCTCGTGGGGTGCTCCCGGTCAGCGGTGGTGAGTACCTACCGACAGTGGTCCGAGGAGGGACAAACCACAAACCGGCGACATGGTGTTGGGCACCCAAGGCTCATCGATGGGTGAGGGCAACAAAGGCTATCCCGTCTGGTCTGAACCGACAGAAGGTCGACTGTGGCACAAGTCACAGAAAACTTTAATGGCGGTCACGGGAGGAATGTGTCACAATACACAGTGCATTGCACCCTGCTGCGTATGGGGCTGCACACGGAGGACCAACAGCATATTAGGCAGGTGGTCATAATGTTTTGGCTCATCAGGTGATAACGTTTTGGCTGATCGGTGTATGACTACATGCAAGCAACCTTGCATGAGTAAGATATTACTTTCCCCAGACAAAAAATAATGGTTCACAGTCCATGGTTAGACAGCCTGCATTGGAGTTAATAGAGTCAGACAAGTGTGCGCCATTGTGGAGGATGAATATAGATAGTTCCTAATTCCCCGGCATTTGTTCTCTTTATTTTTCTTGCCAGTTCTGGAGAAATCCCTATGCACTGTGGAAACACACCTGGGGTGCAATGATGCCTCACCTGGTGCCGATCCTCCGTGGTATCTGGACCCCTGGTGCAAGATATTTCCACTGACATTATAAAATAAGGAAAGGCATAGCAGAATATAAGGGCATCTCTTTAGGACGGAGATGAGGAGTCATTTCTTTAGTCAGACGATGGTGAATCTGTGGAATTCATTGCCGCAGAAGGCTGTGGAGGTTGTCAATGGATATTTTTAAAGCAGAGGTTGATAGATTCTTCATTAGTAAGGGTGTCAGGGGTTATGGGGAGAAGGCAGGAGAATGGGGTTGAGAGGGAAAGATGGACCAGCCATGATTGAATGGTGGAGTAGACTTGATGGGTTGAATGGCCTAATTCTGCTCCTATAACTTGTGAACGTGGAAACATTAAGTTACTGGAGATGAACTGAGAAGTGGAATCATAAATCTCAATGACTATGTTTTCAACATCTGACTCACGAAGCAGAAGGGCTCACTGCTAGACTCCCACCGTCCCTCTAATTTAGACTTTAGACTTTACTTTAGACTTTTAGACTTTAGAGATACAGTGCGGAAACAGGCACTTCAACCCAACAAGTCATCGTCGACCAGTGATCACCCCATACACAAACGCAATTCTACACACTAGGCACAGTTTTTCCCAGACAGAGCATCCCAAAGACGTGCAGATTTGTCGGTTAATTCACTTCTGTAAATTGTCCCTAGTGTGCAGGATAGAACTAGTGTACAGGTGGTTGATGTGCTCAGTGGGCCGAACAGCCTGTTTCCGTACTGTGTCTCTGAACTAAAGTTAACTTTTATTTATGGAATTAGAACACTGAGGACTAAATTCTGAACCCTGTTCCTTCCCCATTTGCTCTACCATTCGTACTTGAGATTGACTTGATTGTATTATTTGATCTAATTGGATGGCATGCAGAACAAAGCTATTCACTGTACCCCAGCACACGTGACGAGAACAGACCTCCCAACCCTTCCCAATTTGGCGGAAAGTTTTCGCTTTCTTATTTCATTTCCTCCATTCCGATTTCGCCTCACATTTTTCCGCAAAACACATGCCTCGCCGCTCACCTCGCCGCTGTACTTGCCCCGCCTCGCTGCTGGTCTCGCCCCGCCGCTGTACTCGCCCCGCCTCGCCACTGGCCCGGCCTCGCCGCTGTACTCGCCCCGCCGCGCCACTGGCCCGGCCTCGCCGCTGTACTCGCCCCGCCGCTAGCCTGGCCTGGCCTTGCCGCTGGTCTCGCCTCGCCGCTGTACTCGCCCCACCGCTAGCCTGGCCTGGCCTCGCCGCTGGTCTTGCCTCACCGCTGTACTCGCCTCGCCTTGCCGCTAGCCTGGCCTCACCTCGCTGCTGTACTCGCCTTGCCACTAGCCTGGCCTCGCTGCTGGTCTCGCCCCGCCGCTGTACTCACCCGGCCTCGCCACTGGCCCGGCCTCGCCGCTGTACTCGCCCCGCCGCTAGCCTGGCCTCACCTCGCTGCTGTACTCGCCTCGCCACTAGCCTGGCCTCACCACTAGCCTGGCCTCGCCACTAGCCTGGCCTCGCCACTAGCCTGGCCTCGCCACTAGCCTGGCCTCGCCACTAGCCTGGCCTCGCCACTAGCCTGGCCTCGCCGCTGTACTCGCCTCGCCTTGCCGCTAGCCTGGCAACAGCATCATCTCGCTGCTGTACTCGCTGCGCCGCTGGCCCGGCCTCGCCGCTGGCCTCGCCGCTGGCCTCGCCTCGCCGCAGTACTCATCTCACCTCACCGCTGGTCTCGCCTTGCTGCTGTAATCGCCTCGCCTTGCCGCTGGTCTTGCCTCGGCGCAGGCCCAAATGAACCTTTGAAAGATCAATGGTTTTTCAGATCTTTGTGTGAAAGGGTGGCACAATGTCGAAGCAGTGTAGTTGCAGCCTGACACCGCCAGAGACCTGGGTTCAATGCTGACCAAGGGTACTGTACATTCGGACTACGGAGTTTGTACATTCTCCCGTGACCATGTGCCGTTTTTCCCAGGTGCTCCAGTTTCCTCCCACGCTCCAAAGATGTACAGGTTTGCAAGTTAATTGGCTTATTTTATGTAAAAAATATATAAATCGTCCATAGCGTGTAGGATAGTGCAAGTGTACGGGATGATTGCTGGTAAGCACGGACTCGGTGGGCCGAGCGGCCTGTTCCCGTGCTGTATCTCTAAAGTCTAAAGTAGGGTCTAAAGTACTGTCTCCACACTGTGCAATTATTCACAGGACCATCACTGAAAACTGCATCAGTATTCTGCCCAGAGCAGTGCAGCTGTGGCTAATCAGAACGTCAAATGGTTTATTAGCCCAATAATAACATTATAGATGAATATATTCTGCCTTTATTGCCAACGCAAGTCTTAACTATTAAACGTTCCAGTTGAAGACCAGTTTCCTACCCTGACCTTCAGTATTGTGCCTACAAATTAGACACGTTATGGGAAATCTGTAATGGTCAATTTAGAGACACACAATCACAGTTCTTTGTACTCTGTTCCTTCCCCTTTGCTCTCCCAATTGTACTTGAGCTTGAGCAGGAAGGAACTGCAGATGCTGGTTTACACCGACGATAGACACAAAATCCTCATTGAAGACTTTGATCGGACTTTACTGGAATTTTATCTTGCACTAAAAGTAATTCACGTTATCCCCTTAATCGTGTATCTACACTGTGGATGGCTCGATTGTAATCATGTGTTATCTTTCCACTGACTGGTTAGCACGCAACAAAATCTTTTCACTGTATCTCGGTACACGTGACAATAAACTAAACTCAAAATGCTGGAGTAACTCCTCAGGTCAGGCAGGATGTCTGGGGAAAAGAAATAGGTGATGTTTTGTGTCGAGACCGTCCTTCAGAGTTTGACTTGATTGTATTTATATATAATATTATCTGAACCGATTGGATAACATGCAAAACAAAGCTTTTCGCTGTACCTCAGTACACGTGACAATGATAAATCTAAACCATCATACTCACCCTTTAAGGTACTGTGTCTACGTAGGAAGGAACTACAGATAGTATAAGAAAATAACTGCAGATGCTGGTACAAATCAACGGTATTTATTCACAAAGTGCTGGAGTAACTCAGCAGGTCGGGCAGCGTCTCGGGAGAGAAGGAACTACAGATGCAGGTTTACACCAAAGATAGACCCAAAATGCTGGAATAACTCAAAGGGACAGGCAGCATCTCTGGAGAGAAGGAATGGTTGACGTTTTGGGTCGAGACTCTTTTTCAGTCACCTATTCCTTCTCTCCAGAGATGCTGCCTGTGTTACTCCAGCATTTTGGGTCTATCATCCACGCCATCTACCTTTGTTTACTTGCTATCTCAATGGGTTTGGTGTCAATCTGTTTTTCTGTAACAATGCTCTAATGGGCTGAAGTACTATGTAAATTCAAGTTCGTCATTGTTTTGTGCAACATGAATAAAAGTAATAGAAACAGGAAAAAGGACATTTGGCCCTTCTGCTGTCATTCACTATGATCATGACTGACCTTTTATCGCCAACCCACTTTCCTGTGTTAATCCCATATATTTGATACCCAGCAATGTGTAAAGATTTGTAGAAACAAGGAACTGAAGATGCCTCTGTCCACCTTTGAATCCGCCTCTCACTTATCAGAGATCGACACAAAGTGCTGGAGTAACTCAGCGGGTCAGGCAGCAGCACTTGAAAAAATAGGTGACATTTCAGATCGGAACCCTTCTTCAGACTGAAAGTAGGCGTGCGGGTGGGGCCTGGGTCTCTTCCACTGTCGGAGTGAGGCCTCACGCAAATTGGAGGAACAGCACCTCATATTTCACTTGGGCAGCTTGCAACCCAGTGGTATAAATATAGATTTCTTTAATTTGAAGTAACCCCTGCATTTTCCCTCTCTCTGCCCCTCCCCCACTCTAGTCATCCTGCCAGTTCAACTGTTCATGTCCATATATCCCTTCATTATCACCTCTGTCACAGCTAACAATGGACTGAAGAAGTCTGAAGAAGTCTGAAGAAGGGTCTCGACCCGAAACGTCACCCATTCCTTCTCTCCCGAGATGCTGCCTGACCTGCTGAGTTACTCCAGCATTTTGTGAATAAATCGATTTGTACCAGCATCTGCAGTTATTTTCTTATATAACAATGGACCATCATGGGCTCCACATTTCCTTGGTCACTGGTGTCAGTCTGATTTGTTCTGAACCTTTTCATACCTCTAGCTTCTAACCCCCCCCCCCCCCCCCCGACTCTCAGTCTGAAGATGGGTTTCGACCCAAAACATCACCTAATCTTTTTCTCCAGACCTGACCTGCTGAGTTACTCCAGCATTTTGGGTCTATCTTCAGACTGAGGCGCTGAGCTATAGGGAGAGGTTGGGCAGGCTGGGACTTTATTCATCGGTATCGGGTCTCTGACACTTAAGGGAAAACAATCCAAGTTTGTCCAACCTCTCTTTCTAACTAATACCTTCTAATCCTGGATTACTCTGTCGATTTACTCTGCTGATCTCTGTAAGAATTTTCTACATTTCAATTAGATCATCTCATTCTTCGAAGAAAGCAAATGTTCAGAAGGCTACGTTTGGAGTATTGCATGCATTTTTGATCACCACATTACGGGAAAAAAAGGATGTGGAGTTTTGTTTCGTTTAGTTCAGAGGTACAGCGTGGAAAAAGGCCCCTTCGGCCCACCGAGTCCACATTGACCAGCAATTGCTGAACACACACTAGGGATAATTTACAATTTTTATCAAAGCCAATTAATCTTCAAACCTGCACGTCTTTGGAATGTGGGAGAAGACTGGAGCATCCCGAGAAAATCCAAGCGGTCACAGGGAGAACGTACAAACTCCAAACAGACAGCACCGGTAGTCAGGATCGAACCCGGGATGTGGAAGATTTGGAATGGGCGCCCAAAATGTTCACCATAACAATGTAGGGATTAGGGAATATCAGCTCAAAGGAGAGGCAGAGTTGTTCTGTTTTCAATGGAGCACTGGAGGCCAAGAGGAGACACCAAAAGTCAAGACACAAGAGTGTTTTATTATCACATGTCTCACACAGCACAATGCAGCATATAAACATTATAGAGGTTCGGGACAGCACTGTGGCGCAGCGGCATTGCTGCCGCCTTACAGCACCAGAGATCCGGGAGCTATCCTGAGTACGGATGCTGTCTGTACGCTGTTTGTACGTTCTCCTTGTTTCCACGTGGGTATTCTGGGGTGCTCCGTTTTCCTCCCACACATCAAAGACGTGCACATTTGTAGGCTAAATGGTTTTGGTAAAATTGTAAATCGTTCCTAGTGTGCGTAGGATAGTATCAGTGCATAGGGTGATTGATGGTCGAAGTGGACTCGGCAGGCCGTGTTTCCATGCTGTATCTCTGAATAAAGTCTAAAGAAATATCAGGGAACCTCCTTGTCTGAGGACATTTGTTGCCGTCCCCGATTTGTCCTGCTTTTTTCTCGCATTTTTTCTCGCTTCCAGTTCCCTTCCCCTCATCTCCCCCCCATTCCCCCATTCCCCCATTCCCCCTCCCCCCCCTCCCCACCCCCCATCATTGCACCACCCCCATTACAATCAGTCAGAAGAAGGGTCCTGACCTGAAACATCACCTACACCATGTTCTCCAGAGATGCTGCCTGGCCCGCCGAGTTACTCCAGTATTTTGTGTCTATCTTTGAAGGAAAACATTATTGCATTTTCTTTAACACTGTAAATGACGGAAAACACAATGCCACTATCAATCAGGCTCGAGCTGCTGGACAAGTCAAATCAATGCAGGCACTCACAATGTTTTATTGCATTTGCATTGTTTATTCCACATAAATATCCCATGAGAATATCTGCTGGTTTTCTTTCAGAATGATAAAGGAACCCTTTAAAAATGCAGCAAACTGTGTTGAAGGGGCAGCACCTCTAGTTCTGCTTGGGTTGCTTACAACCCAACAGTATGAACGTTGCCGAAACAAGGAACTGCAGGTGCTGCTTTTTTAAAGAAGGAGCCAATGTACTGGAGTAACACAGTGGGTCAGGCTGTATCGCTAGAGGACGTGGATGGGTGACCTTTCAGGTCAGGATCCATCTTCGGACTAAAGTCTGAGACTTAAATGTCTGAGGGTCTGCACAGGAAGGAACTGCAGATGCTGGTTTACACCGAAGATAGACACAAAATGCTGGAGACAGGCAGGCAGCTGGACAGGCAGCATCTCTGGAGAAAAGGAATGGGTGACGTTTCGGGTCGAGACCCTTCTTCAGACTGAGGGTCTGTAGAAGGGTTCTCCAGGGATGTTCTCCGTGTTTTCCAGGGATGCTGCCCGACCTGTGGAGTTACTCCAGCACTTTGTGTCCTGGTGGGAACATTGAATTCTACAATTTTAGATAACAAAACTACAAAAACAATCCTCCCTGCCCCTCCCCCTTTTCTCCCTCTTGTGCCGCATTTGGATGTTCACCCATTTCTCTTTCACCTACTACCTTCCCCCCCACCCACCTGCCATAACCTTCCACCAATGTTCCTTCCACTGAACTCACATTTCTCGCCTCTTTTATCCTGATCTCCGAAAGACTTTTTGTCTGCTCCATCATTGGCCTTTGTTCAACCGTCTGCGTATCAACCCCCCCACCCCCCTTCATCTGTATCCACCTATCACATCTCAGGGTTTGTCCCCCACCCCCCTACCACCCCTTCCAGCTTTCTCCCCCCTACTTACAATCAGCCTGAAGAAGAGACCCGACCTGAAACACAACCTACCCATGTGTTCCAGAGATGCCGCCTGACCCACTGTGTTACTCCAGCACTTTGTGACTTATTTTGAGTTGATACTATTTTGAACTTCTGAACAGCCACTTGGAACACATAAATTAAAGCCTTTTCACCTTACAAGAAAATGATTGTCAATTGTGTATATTTTGTGTTTTACTCTTCTAGTCATAGTCATAGTGTGGAAAGAGACCCTTCAGCCCCACTTGCCTGTGTTTGGCCCATATATCCCTCTAAACCTGTCCTATCCATTTACCTGTCCAATCGCTTCTTAAACATTATGATAATCCCTGCCTCAATTACCCCCTCCGGCAGTTCGTTCCATACACCCACCACCCTTTGTGTGGAAAAGTAACCCCTTAGTTTCCTGTAGAATCTTTCCCCCTTCACCTTAAACCTATGTCCTCTGGGCCTCGATTCCCCCACTCTGGGCAAGAGACTTTGTGCATCTACCCAATTTATCCAAGGAATACAGACCCTAGCCTGCTCAACCTCTCCCTGCAGTTCAGACCCTCAAGTCCTGGCAACATTCTTGTAAAGTTTTCTCTACACCCTTTCCAACTTGACAACATCTCTTCTATAATTTCCCTATAACTCTTGAGTCAAATAAGTTAATTCCTTTATCACAGATTGATCATTAATGGTTAAAATTGTAATCTATGTACTGCACAATAAATGTCTCTTAGTATATTAATCCTGCTCACAGAAGCTATTTCCGGGACCACTTATCTTGTCACACCTTGACAATAACTTTAATTGTTGCAGAATAGTTTACGCTCTGAAGATAACATGATTGTTAATTTGACAGGAAACTTTGCAGATGTCACAAAGGGCTCACAGCACTGCGACACCCTGCATGCGGAGTCGGGGGAAACTGTTAATCTTGATAAAACTGTACAAAATGTGAAATTACTTAGACGTTCAGATGCTTTTTATTGTAATTCAACAAGGCAAACTGTCAATGATTTGGACAGATAGACACAAAGTGCTGGAGTGACTCAGTGGGTCAGGATGAGTATCTGGAGAAAATGAATGGATGGGTGACGTTTTGGGTTGGGGCCCTTCTTCAGACCTTCATCATGCTCTCTCCGAACTCTCAAGGTATGCCTGCTTTGAAGAGGTTCTCCTCCGCACTCCGAACATTTTCTCCAGAGATGCTGCCAGACCCGCTGATTTACTCCAGCACTTTGTGTCCATCATTGCTTATAGAGGTGTACAAAATAGACCGGATAAACGCAGAGTCTTGCATAGAATAGGGGAATTGAGAACCAGAGGAAACAGTTTTAAGGTGGGGGGGGGGGAAATTTAATAGGAAACTGAGGGGTAACTTTTTTACACTAAGGGTGGTGGATGTATGGAACGAGCATTTAGACCAGTTTAGAGGGATATAGGCCAAATACAAGCAGGTGAGTATTCGCTGGAATTTAGAAGACTGAGGGGGGATCTTATAGAAACATATAAAATTCTTAAGGGGTTGGAGAGGCTAGATGCGGGAAGATTGTTCCCGATGTTGGGGAAGTCCAGAACCAGGGGTCACAGCTTAAGGATAAGGGGGAAGTCTTTTAGGACCGAGATGAGAAAACATTTCTTCACACAGAGAGTGGTGAGTCTGTGGAATTCTCTGCCACAGAAGGTAGTTGAGGCCAGTTCATTGGCTATATTTAAGAGGGAGTTAGATGTGGCCCTTGTGGCTAAAGGGATCAGGGGGTATGGAGAGAAGGCAGGTACAGGCTACTGAGCTGGATGATCAGCCATGATCATATTGAATGGCGGTGCAGGCTCGAAGGGCCGAATGGCCTACTCCTGCACCTATTTTCTATGTTTCTATGTTTCTATGTGAGACTAGTTACATGGGACACGTTGGTCAGCGTGGGCAAGTCAGGCCGAAGGGCCTGTTTCCACGCTGTATGACTCTATGGCTCTAAAGGGATCAAGGTGGTGCAACTGGTAGAGTTGCTGCCTCGCGGGTTAATTGGCCTCTGTGGAAATTGCCCCCAGTGTAGAGGGAGTGGATGTGAATGTGGGATTCCACAGAGCTAGTGTGAACAGCTGATCGATGATCGGCGTGGACTCGCTGGGCCCTGTTTGCATACTGTATCTCTAAACTTAACTATATTTCCAGCTTTGCATTGGAGAAACTGCCTTTTGTACAAGAGCTTGCCTCCGGATATGAAATGATAAACGGATGGCCCAACACGTATCAGCTGCTGTTTAGATATGTTTGAAAACGGAGGAGGTAGCAAGAAGATTTGTTGTATCATAGCAAACCAGAGGTAGAGGTGACAGGATATAATACCCTACCAATGTAAATCTTAAATCAGAGGCACACCTGCAAAGAGACAGATTAAATTTACAGCTACTAATTGATTTTTCATTCTCTCCATAAGAAAAAAAAATCTTAAATAAGAATAAATCAAAGGTCTGGAATTTTATATGCTTCTGGCTATATCTAGTTCTTGCACATGCTTCTGGCCTGAATGCTGGTTTCTGTGCTGTGTGTTCAATGTAATTCTAAATTGCATTAAATTCCAGTTGGGGTTAAGAATAATTTTAGTTTCACTAGAGTTTCTTTGCTGTTTTGCACAGAGTCTGTCTCGAATGCAAATTAACATGCAGCATTGCATGGTATTGAATTTCTGCCCTAGCTTGTAGCCCTGCACATTAAAATTTAGAGGCTATCCAAGTGAAACAAAAAAACCTGGTATGAACACCGTCAGTATGATCATTGCTGGGCGGCGCGGTGGCGCAGCAGTAGAGTTACTGCCTTGCAGCATCAGAGACCTAAGTTCGATCCTGACCACGGTTGCTGTCTGTACGGAGTTTGTACGTTTTACCTGCGGCCGCGTGGGTTTTCTCCGGGTACTCCAGTTTCCTCCCACACTCCAAAGCCGTGCAGGTTTGTAGGTTAATTAGCTTTGGTAAAATTGCAAATTGTCCCTAGTGGGTAGGATTGAGCTATAGTACGGAGTGATCGCAGGTCGGCGTGGACTCAGTGGGCCGAAGGGCCTGTTTCCACACTGTCTCTCTCAAGTCTAATGTCTAAACCATATATACCAACTTGGTTTAAGCTGTTCATCAAAGGTTTAACACTTTCACCATTATTAATAGTATATTTATCGAAACAACGAGGGAAGGCATATGTTCAAACAGATGACATTTGTTGTTTTTCCACATATCTTCTGTTGGATCCACTGTCCAGTCTATTTGTTCTACCTGTTTGCACCACATCTGAGAATATTTCCACCAAAGTCTTAAGTTTGCATACCAGTCTCCTGGGGCTTGTTTGTAAGGTTAAACGCAAAGCTGCCCTTCGACGAAAAGTGTGTTTCTAAATCTGCCTGTGCGTGTGAGTGGGTGTGAGATTAAAGATTGAAAATTGTGGCGCATCTTGTTCGTTGAGCTGGGGCATGATTGCATGCGTCCTTTCACAGCACCTCCCACACTGACGATAAATGTATATTTACATTTCAGCGGGACAATGGCTCTGTCTTGAGATAGAAATAAAATATTTAGGGATGAAGAATCCAGGCAATTGAGTATAGAATTTGGGATGCGATGTTACAGTTGTATATCCAGGTCACATTTGGAGTAATGTGTTTCGTTTTGCCTATCCTGCCACATGAGGGATGTTGTCAAGCAGGAAAGGGCGCAGAGAAGATTCATGAGGATGTCGTCAGGACCTGAGGGCCTGAGCGATAGAAAGAGGTTAAGCAGGCTAGGACTTTATTCCCTGGAGCGCAGGAGGCTGAGGAACAGTCTTGTAGAAATGTATAAAATCATGAGGGGAATAAATAGGGCGAATGCATTGGGTTTTTTTAAATCCAGAGTAAGAGAATCTATAACCAGACGACATGGGTTTAAGGTAAGAGGGAAAGGAATTAATATTAAAAAGGGCAACTTTTTTTCACATGGTATATGGAATGAGCTGCCAGACGAGGTAGTTGTGGCAGGCACTACAACAACATTTAAAAGGCATTTGGATAGGCACATAGATAGGAAATGGTTGGGATATGGGCCAAACGGGGGCATGTGGGATCATTGTAGACAGTGTAGATAGGGCACGGATGGGATGAAGGGCCCATTCAGTGTAGATGGGATGAAGGGCCCATTTCTGTGGTGTATGACTCTATGTCATTTGGATAGGAATGGATTACAGGGATATGCGATCTAACAAGGGCAAGTGGGACTAACGTGAAAGGGTATTGTTGGTCAGCATGAAAGGGTTGGGCCGGAGGGACTGTGCTGCGTTGGAGCCCCTATCCTCCAAGGAGCCTGTGCATTAATCATCTGTCCTACACTCCATTAGCAGTGGTAGCTTCTTTGGGCTGTGGTTGGGTGCACTGTGACAAACAAAATGCTTTCAGAGAAAGAACACAAAGTGCTGGAGTAACTCAACAGGTCAGGCAGCATCCCTGGAGAAAACAGATAGGTGACGTTACAAGCTGGGGCCCTTCTTCAGATTCGGCCTGGTTTGGATCGAGACTCTTCTTCGGTATCAGTGTGTTATTTTGGGCAGGGGATGTTTTGTGTCGGGAGATGAAGAAAAGTTACTCCAACATTTTGTGTGTTTTGCTTAGGATCTTGCTGCCTGACAGCCAAACCAGTGTGCAAGTGGGATTAAAATTTGGGAGATGTGCATGAGGACTCAAATAGAGGCAATCAGAGAGTGGGAGAGGTTCCAGAGGGTAAGAGAGGTGAGGGTTATGGAAGGATTTGTTAGATGAAGAGAATTTTAGAACCAAGCTGTTAAACTTGGAATTCATAAAGTTCCCGGATCAATTAAAAATAAGCCCAGGGTTTAGTAAATAAAATGTCAGTCGGCATCAGTCCGGAATACAAGTCTGGCTAAAATTATAGTGGAGTTCACTATCACCATTGCATGCTGTGATACCATAGATATAGACCCTTCCAGGAAATAGTAATATCGATAATATTTGTGCAAAGACACAAAAAGCTGGAATATCTCAGCGGGACAGGCAGCATATCTGGAGAGAAGGAATGGGCGACTTTTCGGGTCAAGACCATTCTTCAGACTGATGGCGACGTTTTGGGTCAAGACCCTCCTCCAGCATTTTGTGTCTACCTTCGATTTAAACCAGCACCTGCAGTTCTTTCCTACACATATTAATTGTGCATCTAGATTTTTGTGTTTTGAACTGGGTTTTTTGCCACAATTTCTGTCATTGTTTGCTCAATTTTCCTTCAAGTGCTAAGAAATAGCAACACCAATTTCTGGGTGCAAATCAAACCATCTCCTGTTCATGGAGCCACAAGAAACTGCACTTGCTGAAATCTTGAATAGATCACAGAGTGCTCGAGGAACTCAGCGGACCAGGCAGAATCTATGGCGGCAGTAGGCAAATGATACTTTGTGTCTTTAGACCTTTCTTCAGACCTTTCATACAACGCAAAACATTGTCTGTCCTTCCCTCCACAGACCCGCCGAGTTCCTCCAGCACTTTGTGTTTTGCATCTACTGTTAATTTTATTCTGGCACCAGGCCTAACGCATGGTGTTACTGTTGATTAGACTTAAGGGTGGCACGGTGGCGCAGCGGTAGAATTGCCGTCTTACGGTGCCAGAGACCCGGGTTTGATTATGACTACAGGTCTGTTTGAATGGCGTTTGTACGTTCTCCCCGAAATTCTCCGAGTGCTCTAGTTTCCTCCCACACTCCAAAGACAAACAAGTTTGCAGGTTAATCGGCTGGGTAAAAATGTAAATTGTCCCTAGGATAGCATTAGTGGGTTAGTTTTCAGTTAGCTAACAGTTAGTCAAGTCAAGTCAAGTCAATTTTATTTGTATAGCACATTTAAAAACAACCCACGTTGACCAAAGTGCTGTACATCTGATTAGGTACTAAGGAAAAAAATGAAACATACAGTAGCACGCAAACAGTTCACAGCGCCTCCTCAATGAGCCTCAAACGCTAGGGAGTAGAAATAGGTTTTGAGCCTGGACTTAAAGGAGTCGATAGAGGGGGCAGTTCTGATGGGGAGAGGGATGCTGTTCCACAGTCTAGGAGCTGCAACCGCAAAAGCGCGGTCACCCCTGAGCTTAAGCCTAGACCGCGGGATAGTGAATAGCCCCAAGTCGGCTGACCTGAGGAACCTGGAGTTAGAGAGGTGGGTTAGAAGATTTTTGATGTAGGGGGGGAATGTCCATTTAGGGCTTTATACGTGAATAGGAGGAGCTTAGTGACAGCTAGTTAACTGTAGGATAGTGTTAGTGTGCGGGGATCGCTGGTCGGTGTGGACTCGGTGGGCCAAAGGGCCTGTTTCTGCGCTGTGTCTCCAACCTAAACTTAACTAAACCAAATTAGCATTGCAGACATCTATTAAATTATCAATATTAACAGGGGGTAAACTATGATAATCTGTTAAAGGGACTTTGACTGAGCCTTGTGCAATGGGAAAACAATTTTCAAACACAGAGTGCTTCATTTAATGTAGATCTTGATTGGTAATGCATTTTGGTGGTGGGAGTGGGGAAAGAAGACGTTCAGAAACTATTTAGAAAATGGTGCAGATTGGGAATAAAGGGATCGGGGCAGAGGGAATGGTGGGTACAGATAGAAGCCATAATTTAATCAGATGCTGATGAAATCATAAATTAAGTTTCCTCAGCACCAATACCACCAGGTAGATCCATGTTGATTCTTCCTACGAAATTATTTCCACCTCCCTTCATCCAATTTCATGAAAATTGACTTCTCTAACTTCAAATAACCCTTGCTTTCCCTCTCTCTCCATCCCTCCCTCTTCCCAGTTCTCCACCTGTCTCTGATTACATTTTATCTGTAACTTTGTTGTCACCTTCTCCTAGCTAACACTGATCTATTCTACATTTTCCTTGAACGACATCTCTTTTGATGTCTGGTTTTCACACCTTACCATTCCTTATCTCTGTGTCTCCCTCTCCCCGACTCTCAGTCCGAAAAAGGGTCTCGACCTGAAACCTCGCCCATTGCTTCTCTCCAGAGATGCTGCCTGTCCCGCTGAGTCAACTCCAGCTTTTTGTGACTATTCAATTTCCTTCATATTTTCTCTATTCCCTTCGCTCAATCTCTCTTACATGCTTCTATACTGTTTTTTAATAAGTTCCACAATATACCACACACTGTATCAAGATGTTTATTCTGACTTTCCGGAAGGATTTATTAGTTAGGAAGTCTGATGTACAATAAAGATCTACAAGGCACTACCTGAAAGCATGGTCATGGGAGAGTTGGTTGAAATTGGTTGAAGATTTACCCCTTTCTCTGTTTCTTCAGTATATGTCTCAGTCGAATTGGACCTCAGTGTTTTATAGGTTTCAATGGCACTGTTAGCTTGTTATTGTGGCTTTTATTGGTACCAAGCATCTCCTCACCCCAGTCCCTTCATTTCCATCTGCACTATTTTCTAAATATGTGGGAAGAAACTGCAGATGCTGGTTTAAACCAAAGATACCGAAGAACTGAAGAAGGGTCTCGACCTCAAATGTCACCTGTTCCTTTCCTTCAGAGATGCTGCCTGACCCGCTAAGTTACTCCAGCATTTTGTGTCTATCTTCCATTTTCTAAATAGTTTAGACTTTAGACTTTAGATATGCAGTGGGGAAACCAGGCCCTTTGGCCCACCGATTCCGTGCCGACCAGTAATCACCACGTACACTAGCACTATCCTACACCCTAGGCACAAATTCCGATGTTATCAAAGTCAATTAACCTACAAACCTGTCGGTCTTCGCAATGTGGGAGGAAACCGCAGAACCTGGAGAAAACCCACACGGTCACAGGGAGAATGTGCAAACTCCGTACGGACAGCACCTGTAGTCAGGATCGAACCCGGGTCTCTGGCGCTGTGAAGCAACAACTCGACTGCTTTGCCGTTTGTGCCTCCCAGTTCTAACCCTTTCCCCCCCACCTCTTGGTACAATGCATTACCAATCAATATCAACATTACATGAGGCGGCCTGTGTTTTGAGAATTGTATTCCTATCGCCCAAGGCTCAGTCTCGGCCCCTTTGCCAGATTACCCCAAACAGTTACCATGGCGACAATTGCTACACCCTGTTCAATGCAACTCGCTTCCATTCTAGGTTTAATTGAACAATCTTTTTTCAAAATACATTCATCAATTTCATGTTTGTATTGCAGAATTATGAATCTTTTCCTGGTCCGCAGTTTCATAGACAAAGAAAAATTGCAAACTGTTTACCTGAAAAATGGATCCCTGGTTGGGGATGCTAAATATTTGCATTATATTGTTCCCCTGAAATTTATTCCATTCGTATCGATAGAAAGTATTTTGGAAGTGCACTAAAGTCATTTAATTGTATATTTTATGCTAACAACTGTCGATTATTTTATTGCATAGAGCCATAGATAGAAACAGAATGGAAACAGACCCTTTGGCCCAATTTGCCCATGCCGACCAAGGTGCCCTGTGTACCCTGGTCCCACCTGCCAGTGCTTGGCCCATGTACCCCTAAACCTATCCTATCCATGTACCTGTCCAATTGTCTTTTAAACATTGTTGTAGTTTCAGCCTCAACTTCTCCTCTGGCAGGTCGTTCCATATACCCCTGTGTGTAAAGGTTGCCCTTCAGATTCCTATTAATTCTTTCCCATCTCACATAGTTTTCACTATGTCCGCTGGTTCTTATACTCTGGGTAAAATATACTTGTGCATCTATCCTACCTTTTAGACTTTAGCCTTTAGAGATACAGTGTGGAAACAGGCCCTTTGGCCCACTGAGATCGTGCTGACCAGCGATCATCTCGTACACGAGCACTATCCTACGCATTATGGACAATATACATTTTTTTTTTACTGAAGCTAATTAAACTACAAACCTGTACATCTTTGGAGTGTGGGAGGAAACCAAAGCACCCGTAGAAAACCCACGCAGTCACAGGGAGAACGTATAAACTGCGTACAAACAGCACACGTAGAGAGGATCAAACCCGGGTTTCTACCGCCGTAAGGTAGCAACTCTACTGATGTACCACTATCCATTCTCCTCATGATCCTTTACACCTCTATAAGATCACCCCTCATCCTCCTACACTCCAAGCATAACAGTGCTAACCTATCCAACCTCTCCCTAGAGCTTAGGCCCTCACGTCCTGGCAGCACCCTTGTAAATCTCTGCACTCCTTCCAGCTCCCAAATTCCCTTAGTTTGGGTTTGAAAATCGTGTTTGAGAAGTATGCGCAGAATTGTTTTCATTACATTGGTTAAGCCGAGTCAGACATAAACCTCTGTTGTAAGGAGAATCTTGGATATTCTTCTCAGGAGCCTGGGGGGTTGGAGGGCTGACCTCATAGTAGTAGGCCGATTTCTATGCTGTATCTCTAAACTTAACTAAATATAAGGATAGGTGATATATATGGAGGATCGATGTGAATACATGGACCTATTCACAAAATGCTGGAGTAACTCATCAGGTCAAGCAGCATCTCAGGAGAGAAGGAAAGGGTGACGTTTCGGGTCGAGAGCATTTTGTGAATAAATACCTTTGATTTGTACCAGCAACTGCAGTTATTTTCTTACACTACCTGTTGCTCCACTGCGATTTCTCCTCAAGGTATGTCCACTTTGAAGAAGTTCTCCTCCTCCCTTCGACGAGAGCTAGCAACATGCTCTCTCGCTGCTCCCCCTCTGTGATTTCTCCTGCCCTCCTGTCTAGATCAGTCTGAAGAAGGGTCTCGACCCGAAACGTCACCCTTTCCTTCCCTCCTGAGATGCTGCCTGACCCGCTGAGTTACTCCAGCATTTTGTGAATAAATACCTTCGATTTGTACCAGCACCTGCAGTTATTTTCTTACAATACACGGACCTATATATGGATCGGTGATGTTTCGGGTCAGAAACTTTCTTCAGTCCCGACCTAAAACGTCACCTATCCATGTTCTCCAGAGATGCTGCCTGGTCCGCTGAGCCACTCCAGCATTGTGTGTGTATCTTTGGTATAAACCAGCATCTGCAGTTCCTTTTTATTACCTCTATTACTAAACTAAACATATGATCCACAGTAGTCCTTTGGGGAAATCTAGTTTGTTTAATTGGTTCACCTTTGACTCCAGAACCACAAATGTGGTTGACTTTTAACTTCTGTCTGAAATGGTCAAGCAAGTTATTTGGTTAAAAGGACTATCGGGGACATAAATAAATGCTGAACTTTCTGGCACACAAATTGAGAAGGATAATAACGGTTGCTTCCTGATTTTCATTCAGATATTTTCAATTGATTTTTCCGGGACCTTTAGGGGCGGCACGGTGGTGCAGCGGTAGAGTTGCTGCCTTACAGCGCCAGAGACCCGGGTTCGATCCTGACTACGGATGCTGTCTGTATGGTATGTGCACATTCTCCCCGTGACCCCGTGAGTTTTCTCCGGGTGCTCCGGTTTATTGCCCATCTGTAAAATCCCCTTGAATTGTCAAGTTTGCTAAGTCAATTCAGAGTGAAAACATACAAATCCATGACATAGAGGGATTTAGAGTCAAAGGGAGACCAGATCAGATTTGGATAGCAAATTCCCTTCCCTAGAACATCAGTTAATCAGATAATCTGACAGATTTTGCTGTAAATGTTACGAAGGTTAGTTCATGCTTTGTAAAAACTCATGATTATTAATCGATTTTATATTCCATCACGGCTGTGAACTCAGGACTCTGGATTATTAGCCTGGTTTAGTCTAAGATAGACACAAAATGCTGGAGTCACTCACACATCTTGATTTTGTTTAGTTTAGTTTAGAGATGCAGCATGGAAACGAACCCTTCTGCCCACGAGTCCATGCCGACCAGCAATCACCCATGAACTAGTCCGAGCCTACACACTGGGGACAATCTTTTGTTTTTTAACGGAAGCCAATTAACCTACAAACCTGCGCGTCTTTGGAATGTGGGAGGAAACTGAAGCACATAGAGAAAACCCATGCGGTCACAGGGAGAACGTACAAACTCTGTACGGACAGCACCCATTGTCAGGATTGAACCTGGGTCTCTGGCACTGTAAGGCAGTAATTCTAGCACTGCGACACTTTGGATTACCAGCATAATAATTTAACAGCTGCAACACCACTGACTCCAGCCAGAAGTCCTCCATGGATACTTAATCAAACAGGGATAGGGTAGATAGGCTATTTCTCAGGGCAGGGAAGTCTAACATTCGAGGGCAGAGGTTTATGGTGAGAGGGGTAGGAATTATAGGAGACCTGTGGGGCAAGTTTTTCACACAGTGGTTGTTGGGTATATGGAACTAGCTGCCAGAGAAAGTGACAGAGGAAAGCACATTTACAACGTTGAAAAGACATTCGGGGAGATATGACAGGAAAGGTTTATTTCATTCCCTTCTATTGACTCCACCTACACCTCGCGCTTCCTCGGAAAGGCCGCCTGTATAATCAAAGAGTAGTCTCACACCCGGTCACTCCCTCTTCTCCCCTCTCCCATTAGGCAAGAGGTACAGAAGTTTGAAAACGCACGCCTCCAAATTCAGCGACAGTTCCTTCCCAGCTGTTATCAGGCTACTGAACGGTCCTCCCATCAGCTAGAGAGTGGTCCTAACATACCTTTGACCATGTTGGAGACCTTTGAACGATCTTTAATCTGACTTTGTTGGTCTTTATTTTGCACTAAATGCGTGCCCTTTATCCTTTACGCTGTGGACGGCTTGATTTTAATCATATATAGTCTTTTCTTCGACTGGACAGCACGCAAGCAAAAGCTTGACACTGTGCCTCAGTACACGTGGCTGTAATAAACTAAACTAGACTAAAGTGAATGGCACAGTCATCAGTTCTTCTCTTACCCCGTGGCCAGATGTTACGAATGGACACCATTCCATTAGCAACCAGCAGAGATTCAAATAATGATAAAGGTATATATGAGCAATGGCATTGACCAAGTATCATTTTCATCATCTTAGCCCTGACATGAAAGTACTTTTATTAACAGTGGAGTCGGAATATAGCTGATCTATGTATCTTAATGGTTTGAAGCTTTGACACATGAGAAACAGTTAACAAATCTCCAAAATTCCTTGTTGACCAGTTTCCCCCAAACCACATTTCATCTGTGGCACTTGCACTGCACTGCTCCATAGATTTATGGGACAAGATCTTGGATAACTATTCGTCTGAGGAAAATAAATGAACGTCAAATAGACCTCGGAAAATACAGTGTTCAGCATTCTCTCTCCCGTCTTGCGCTCATTTCACAGCTGCATAACACTGTTGGAAGCCACCGCCATTTACAACTTGACTCTGGGTCTTGATGTCAGAAGGAGGAAATGCTGGGGATGCTCAGAATGTCAGGCAGCATCTGCAGCGGAAGGAGAAACAGAGTTCACGTGTCGGGGTGGTTACCTGTCATCAGAAGGGTTGTTAACTTAAGGGGTGTTAAGGGTGACACAGTGGCACACAACCTTACAATGTCAGAGACCCGGCTTTGATTCTGACTACAGCTGCTGTCTGTTCGTTCGGAGTTTGCACATTCTCACTGTGACTGTGTGGGTTTTCCCCAGGTGCTCCGGTCTCCTCCCACACACCAAAGATGTGCAGGTTTGTAGGTTAATTGGCTTCTGTAACTTGTCCCTGGTGTATAGGATAGAACTAGTGTATGGGGTGATTCCAGGTAGACGCAGACTCAGTGGGCCGAAGGGCCTGTTTCCACGCTGTATCTCTAAAAAACTAAACTAAAATGAAACTTTAGGAAGGTACCTGAAGCATTGGGACTGTCCACAGGCACTGCCTGCTGAGAATTCCTGGTACTTTCTATTTTTTATCTCAGATTCTTAGCATCTGCAGCTTTTTGCTCTTCTTGTACTTGATCTTTGACTGCAGCTGCAGATTGATCTGGTACTTTTTAGATGCTATAAAATACTCCATCTTAAAGTCATAGACTCATACAGCATGGAAACAGGCCTTTCGGCCCAGCTTGCCCACACTGACCAAATGCCCCAACTACACTCGTTCCACCAGCCCACATTTGTCCCCTATCCCTCTAAACGTTCCCTATCCATGTACCTGCCCAAGTGTCTTTTAAATGTTGTTTTAGTACCTGACTCAACTACCTCTTTGGCAGCTCGTTCCATAGCCCCACTACCCTCTGTGGAAAAAGATACCCCTCAGGTTCCTATTAAATCTTTCCCCTCTTGCCTTAAACCTATGTGTCCCCTGGTTATTGATTCCCTGACTCTTGGTAAAAGACTATTCCCCTCATGGTCAAATACACTTCTATGAGATCACCCCTCATTCTCCTATACTCCCAAGGAATGAAGTCCAAGCCTGCCCAACCTCTCCCTGTAGCTCAGGCCCTCCAGTCCTGGCAACATTGGCGTAAATCTTCTCTGCAGTCTTTCCAGCTTAACGCCATCAATCCTGCAGCAGTCATTGTGGTCTGTTCTCATGTAACAGCCATTTTGATGTGCTACTAATTGGTTGGCTGCAGGAATGTTGAATGTGGTCAGGTTATGGCTTGTCACATACAGTCTATCGCCTCGCTCCCATCTGCTCAAAGGTTTGCGTTCCTTTGAAAGCCTGGATATCTCTCGACCAGCTGACACCTCCACCTTACTAAAAATTCGCCAGAGGTCTCTCGAAGATCTGAGAGAGCTTTTCGTGACTGATCCCCTTTGATGTCATTCTCTCACATCTTCGATCGGAAGGCACCTGAGATGCAGTTGCCAAATGCCCAATTTAGTTCTACTTTTATTTTTCGAACAGTTCCGCGGTTATTTTGTGAGAAGTAAATTGCACAGTGAAGGTGCAATTCTGTGACAGAAATCTATAATTGTCTCTTGTCTACCTATTTTGTTAAGCAAAGGCACAGAACAGTTCTCTGCAAATTAATGTGTGTTTTTTTGCTGCAGTCTGAGCCTGCTGTTGTCCCGGATATCTCTGTTATTGTTTCCGGTGGTGAAAGTGGGTTTTTTATTTGTTGGGTGGGACATGGTCGAGACTTGGCGGGGTGGGGGGTGGAGGGGCGCCGAACATGGCAGGGGGACGCCCAGGACGAAGGGGGGAACTCAGTGGGGGCCGTCCAAAACGAAGGGGGGACTAGGTGGAGGGCCGTTGAGAACAAAGGGGAGACACGGAGCATCGGGGGAGGAGGGCTGCTGCCATGTGTGGCGGCTGGCAGAAGCTGGAGCTGTTCGGTGAACTTTGTTGGTACTGGACACGTGTTGCCACACTTGTGCACTGCCCCGGATGAGGTCTGCTGTATGATTTTACCGGGCGGGCTGTGTGCAAAACAAACCTTTTCACTGAACGTAGTAGGTACATGTGACAATAGCGTATCATTGAATCTTTGAACCATTAAATCATGGAGATCAGGGTCCCGACCCGAAACATCACCTATCCATGTTCTCCAGAGATGCTGCCTGATCCACTGAGTTACTCCAGCACTTTGTATTCTATCCGTTATCAGAATGTTATTTACTGCACGAATAGCTCCTGTTGAACTTGGATGGAAATACGATGTGAAACCATGCAGCAAAGATGTGCTTTCCACCTCTTTTTTATCAGTGTTTTGTGCTTGGAATGGAGCTGTTGTTTTATTCAGCCTTATGTTTCCCGTCTGGTTGTCAAAAAGAAGGAACATGACTCATGAGGCAAATTGAGCGACTGTTTTGTTCTGCATTCAATTCTGCCACTGCCATGTCCCCAAACCATCTGTTTCCCTGAAGTGGCATGGAAGTTCATAAGTCATAGGAGCAGAATTAGGCCATTCAGCCCATCGAGTCTACTCTGCCATTCTCCCCACTACCCTTTGACACCTTTACTAATCAAGAACCTGCATCAGTCAAAAGAAGGGTCTCGACCCGAAACGTTACCCATTCCTTCTATCTTCGGTTTAAACTAGCATCTGTAGTTCCATCCTACACATGTCAATCTCCGCCTTAAAAATATCCATTGGCTTGGTCTCCACAGCCCTCAGTGGCGATGAATTCCACAGATTCACCACCCTCTGACTAAATGAATGAATGAGTACGTTTATTGGCCAAGTATGTACACATACAAGGAATGTGCCTTGGTGCTCTGCTCGCAAGTAACAACACGAACATACAGTAAACAATTAAGAATAAAGCATAAAACATTAAAATATTAAGAATACAACATTACGGTTTAAACATGTGAGTGAAATAAAACACAGCAAAAAGAGACTACAGACTTTTGATTATTGAGTGGAAGAAAATAACTGCAGATGCTGGTACAAATCGAAGGTATTTATTTCACAAAATGCTGGAGTAACTCAGCAGGTCAGGCAGCATCTCGGGAGAGAAGGAATTCAGTCTGAAGAAGGGTCTCGACCCGAAACGTCACCCATTCCTTCTCTCCTGAGATGCTGCCTGACCTGCTGAGTTACTCCAGCATTTTGATTATTGAGTAGAGCTACCACTCACAGGAAAAAGCCTCTCCACCTCCTCAATTTTTGTTGGAGATGGAGAAGTGGCTAGAGTGATGTTGGGCAGCAAGGAGGGGGTGGGTCGTGGATGAGGGCCCAGTCTTTGCAGACTGGCGTCACTCTGTAAGTGTGTGTGAAGTGGTGATTGCAGAGGGGTGGGAGGGGAGGGGTCAGTCTTTGCAGACTGGAGTCAGTCTGTGAGTAGGTGTGAAATGGTGATTGGGGAGGAGTGGGTGGGTGGTGAAGGGTCCAGTCTTTGCAGAACGGAGTCAGGCTGTCAGTAGGTGTGAAGTGGTGATGGGTGGGGTGGGTGGGTGGGGGGGTGGGTGGGGGGCGCGAGGGGTTCCCAGGGTTATGTTTCTGTTTCTCGAACTTGTTCGGGTTGTTGGTCAGCTGACGATTGTCCAAGGAGCTGTAAGAAAATAACTGCAGATGCTAGTACAAATCGAAGGTATTTATTCACAAAATGCTGGAGGAACAGAGCGATATGCGTTCTTGATTGAAGTGTAGCAGTGATCAAGTGTCCTCTCCCCTCTGGTGGGGCAGGTAACATGAAGTCTGTACTTTGGGAGCTCACGACTGAGGTTGGCCTTGTTAAACTCCCCCAAAACAATGACCATGGAGTCCGGGAAGTCACTCTCTACCCTCAATACCTGGTCAGCGAGTTGCGTTTGCGTCTCACGTACGCAGGCTTGGGGGGGTGGGGGGGATGTAAACCCCAGCGAGAATAAAAGAGGTAAATTCCCTCGGAGAGTAAAAGGTTTTGCAGTTGACAAAGAAAGATTCTAGATTGGGGGAACAGAGGTTAGACAATACCGTGATGTCACTGCACCAGTCCTGGTTAGTGTAGAAGCACATTCCACCTCCTCTTGATTTTCCCGCTGCCTCTGTGTCATGGTCCGCTCTGTGCAGTTGAAAGCCAGCCAGTTGCAGTGCGCTGTCGGGAGTCGACTCACGCAGCCAGGTCTCAGTGAAGCGCAGGGCAGCGGCTCGAGAGAAGTCCTTGTTAGTGTGGCACAGGAGTTGTAGTTCGTCCACTTTGTTGTTGAGAGAACGTAGATTTGCGAGGAATATACTCGGGAGCGGTGTGCGTAATCCTCAGCGCCGGAGTCGGGTGAGTGCTCCAGGGCGCTTCCCACGGGTCCTCTTCTGTTTCAAGACCTTGAACGCAGCCACAGCCCCGCAGACGAGTATGTCCAAATAATCCAGTGAGTGAGAGAAATCCGGAACGATGTTTGAAGGTTGAACGATGTCTGATGTTAAGGAGCACCTCTCTCATGAAAGTGATCTTTGTGGGATTTTCACAGATGACACAAATGAACAAACACATACAAAACAGCAAGGAGCAGTTCACCACGGCAGCCATTGGCGGCACCATCTGGATGAATGATTTGTGTGTGTGAGAGAGAGAGTGCAGTGTGTGTGAGAGAGTGCAGAGTGTGTGTGTGAGAGAGAGAGAGAGAGAGAGAGAGAGAGAGAGAGAGAGAGAGAGAGAGAGAGAGAGAGAGAGAGAGAGAGAGAGAGAGAGAGAGAGAGAGAGAGAGCAAGCAGTGTGTCAGAGAGTGCAGAGTGTGTGTGAGACTGCAGAGTGTGTGAGAGAGAGAGAGAGTGCAGAGTGTGAGACAGAGAGAGAGAGTGCAGAGTGTGAGACAGAGAGAGAGAGAGAATGCAGAGTGTGTGTGAGAGAGAGAGAGAGTGCAGAGTGTGTGTGAGAGTGCAGTGTGTGTGTGTGTGAGAGAGAGAGAGAGAGTGCAGAGTGTGTGTGAGACAGAGAGAGAGAGAGAGAAAGAGAGTGCAGAGTGTGAGAGTGCAGTGTGTGTGTGTGTGTGAGAGAGAGAGAGTGCAGAGTGTGTGTGAGACAGAGAGAGAGAGAGAAAGAGAGTGCAGAGTGTGTGTGAGAGTGCAGTGTGTGTGTGTGAGAGAGAGAGAGAGAGAGAGAGAGAGAGTGCAGAGTGTGTGTGAGACAGAGAGAGAGAGAGAGAGAGAGAGAGAGAGAGTGCAGTGTGTGTCAGAGAGTGCAGAGTGCAAAAAAAATCCTCCACAACTCCCTTCCAAAGGCATGTCCTTTTTTCTTGAGTGTTAAGGGTGTCAGGGGCTATGAGGCAAAGGCAGAGGAATGAGGTTGAGAGGGAAAGATAGATCAGCCATGATTGAACGGCGGAGTAGACTCCCACATTCCAAAGATGTGTGGGCTTGTAGGTTAATTAGTGTCTGTGAATTTGCCCCGAGTGTGTTGGGAGTAGATGCAAAGGTGGGATAACAAAGAACTAGTGTGAATGGGTGATTGATGGTTGGCATAGACTGGGTGGATTGAAGGTGTAAGAAGGAACTGTAGTTACTGGTTTAAACCGAAGATAGAGACAAGAAGCTGGAGTTACTCAGCGGGACAGGCAGCATCTCTGGAGAGGAAGAATGGGTGATGTTTCGGGTCGAGACCCTTCTTCAGGTCTGAAGAAGGGTCTCGACCTGAAACGTCACCCATTCCTTCTCTCCAGATGCTGCCTGCACCGCTGAGTAACTCCAGCTTTTTGTGTCTATCTTCGGTGGATTGAAGGGCCTGCTTCCACGCTGTAGCTCTAAATTAGACACGTGGCCTCACCCACAGATACTGCACAACCCACACAACCCTAACCCTACGTCGTTTACAGAACACTATGGAACTTCCATGGGAGTACAGAGAAGGTTCACCAGATTGATTCCTGGGATGGCAGGACTTTCATATGAAGAAAGACTGGATAGACTGGGCTTGTACTCGCTGGAATTTAGAAGATTGAGGGGGGATCTTATAGAAACGTACAAAATTCTTAAGGGGTTGGACAGGCTAGATGCAGGAAGATTGTTCCCGATGTTGAGGAAGTCCAGAACAAGGGGTCACAGTGTAAGGATAAGGGGGAAGTCTTTTAGGACCGAGATGAGAACGTTTTTTTTCACACAGAGAGTGGTGAATCTGTGGAATTCTCTGCCACAGAAGGTAGTTGAGGCAAGTTCATTGGCTATATTTAAGAGGAAGTTAGATGTGGCCCTTGTGGCTAAAGGGATCAGGGGGTATGGAGAGAAGGCAGGTACAGGTTACTGAGTTGGATGATCAGCCATGATCATATTGAATGGCGGTGCAGGCTCGAAGGGCCGAATGGCCTACTCCTGCACCTATTTTCTATGTTTCTATCTATGTTCCTGTCCAAATGTCTTTTAAATGTTGTTTAGTTCCTATTTCAAGTACCCCCTCTGGGAGCTTGTTCCGTATACCCATTACCCTCTATGTAGAACGTTGGCCCTTCAGGTCCCTATAATATATTTCCCCTCTCACCTTAAACCTATATCCTCCGGTTCTTGACTCCCCTATTCTGGACAAAATAGACTCTGGACTCTTCTGTAGATCTTGTCTATTCCCCTCATGATCTTATATACCTCTATACAGATCACCACTCATCCTCCTGTGCTCCAAGGAATAAAGTCCTCACCTGTCTAACCCTTCCCTTATAGCTCAGGCCCTGGAGTCCCAGCAACTTCCTCGTAAAAGCTGCCCTGTTTTTTGTAACTCTTCCCCACTGCCTTGTAATAAAAAGTAACCTTTAGGGAGATAGAAATGCCAGCAAAGACACAACATGCTGGAGTAACTCAGCGGATCAGGCAGCATATCTGAAGAAGTAGTAAGCACATGAAAAATGATTTCAGTGGGGCAGGACCAGGCAGAAACAATGGGATTGTGGGGAGAAGGTAAAAGCGCGCCCATGCGTGGTTGGCGAACGATAAGGTTGGAGGCTGTGGAGGCAGAAAGCCACAAGTGATCAGAGGGATCTGCGAGATGATGGCCTGGTGGTGTTCATCGGTGGGGTCATGGTCCAGCATGTTCGTAGAAAAGAGGTCCTTGGAGAACATGGATAGGTGGCCGTTCGGGTGTGCTGAAGGTTCCCAACCTAAACCATCACCTATCCATGTTCTCCAGAGATACTGCCTGACCCACTGAGTGACTCCAGCACTTTGTCTTTCCTGAGTAAACCAGCATCCGTCGTTCCTTGTTGGTAGAAATACAAGCAGGTGTCTCATTTTGGACTGGGGACAATATTTGATTATCTGCACAGATCATTTGCAAATGAAATTTGTAAACAGGACAAGGCTATTCTTTATTCAATGGGTGGCTGCCGCCTATATCTATAAACATTTATGAGCTTGTTTGGTTTTTCTGAACAAGACCCATTTGTTCTGACCGTCATGTACTCAAAGGTGTAGTGTGAGGTTTGAAGTGCCTTGCGGTTTACACATGTTTTAGTTTAGTTTGGTTCAGTTTAGTTTAGTTTAGTTTAGAGATACATCATGGAAACAGGCCCTTTGGTGGTGACCATCGATCACCCATTCATGCTAGTTTAACGTTATCCCACTTTCACATCCACTCCCTACACCAGAGGCAATTCATAGAATGGACGAGCCTCGCCCTTCTCCCCTCAGGCAAGAGGTACAGAAGTGTGAAAAAGCATTTCTCCAGATTCAGTGACAGTTTCTTCCCAGCTGTTATCAGGCAACTGAACCATCCTATCACTAACTAGAGTAGAGCTGAGCTACTATCTACCTCATGGAAGACCCTCAGACTATCTTTAATCAAACTTTACTGGACTTTATCTTGCACTAAACATTATTCGTTTTGTCCTGTATCTGTACACTGTGGATGGTTCGATTGTAATTATGTATATTCTTTCGAAGATAGACACAAAAAGCTGGAGTAACTCAGCGGGACAGACAGCATCTCTGGAGAGAAGGAATGGGTGACATTTCAGGTCAAGACCATTCTTCAGACTGGTTAGGGATCAGGGAAACAAGAGATATAGACAGTGATGTGGGGAGATAAAGAACAATGAATGAAAGATATGTAAAAAAGTAACGATGATAAAGGAAACAGGCCATCGTTAGCTGTTTGGAGGGTGAAAGCGAGAAGCTAGTGCGACTTGGATGGAGGAGGGATAGAGAGAGAGGGAATGCCGCGGCTAACTGAAGTGAGAGAAACCAATATTTCAATATTAAAGTGGCGCAGCGGTAGATTTTCTGCCTTACAGCGAATGCAGCGTCGGAGACTCAGGTTCGATCCTGACTACAGGCGCCGTCTGTACGGAGTTTGTACGTTCTCCCCGTGACCTGCGTGGGTTTTCTCCGAGATCTTCGGTTTCCTCCCACACTCCAAAGGCGTACAGGTTTGTAGGTTAATTGGCTGGGCAAATGTAAAAATTGTCCCTAGTGGGTGTAGGATAGTGTTAATGTGCGGGGATCGCTGGGCGGCGCGGACTCGGTGGGCCGAAGGGCCTGTTTCTGCGCTGTATCTCTAAATCTAAAAAACCTAAAATCTAAAAAATATTTTTACCACTCACTGAGCTGTAAACAGCAAAATATGAGATGCTGTTCCTCCAATTTGCATTTAGCCTCACTCTGACAATGGAGGAGACCTAGGACAGAAAGGTCTGTGTAGGATTGGGAAGGAGAATTAAAGTGTTCGGCAACCGGGAGATCAGGTAGGTTCAGGAAGGTGTTCCGCGAAATGATCGCCCAGTCTAAGTTTGGTCTTGCTGATGTATAAGAGTCCACATCTTGAACAACAGATGCAGCAGATGAGCTTGGAGGAGGTACAAGTCCCATCAAATCTGCTCTGACCATTCATTCATGGCTGATCTATTTTCCCCTCTCAACCCCAAACACCTGCCTTGTCCCCGTGACCTCTGACTACTCAAGCACCTATCAATCTCGGCTTTAAAAATACCCAATTACTTGGCCTCCACACCATGTGTGGCAATGAATTCCCACAGATTCACCGCCTTCTGGCTAAAGAACTTTCTGCACTTCTTTATTCTAAATGTACATCCTTTTAATCTGAGGCTGTGCCCTCTAGTCCGAGATTCTCCCTCCACTGGAAACATCCTCTCCACATCCATGCTATCTAGACTCTCCAACTAAGTTTTTAGGATGGGAGATAAAACCAGTGGGCTCCCCCATTGATGTTCATTTGCCTATAAATTATCTTCCTACTGCCCATCCCTGAAATCAAAAGAGTCAAAAGGTCGACTTTGATCTCATCCAGTCGCTATGTCCAACATTCGCTTCCTAAACTGGTGAGCCTTATCATATCATATATATACAGCCGGAAACAGGCCTTTTCGGCCCACCAAGTCCGTGCCGCCCAGCGATCCCCGTACATTAACACTATCCTACACCCACTAGAGACAATTTTTACATTTATCCAACCAATTAACCTACATACCTGTACGTCTTTGGAGTGTGGGAGGAAACCGAAGATCTCGGAGAAAACCCATGCAGGTCACGGGGAGAACGTACAAACTCCTTACAGTGCAGCACCCGTAGTCAGGATCGAACCTGAGTCTCCGGCGCTGCATTCGCTGTAAAGCAGCAACTCTACCGCTGCGCTACCGTGCCGCCCCTGTTGTGGGTTGTTTGCTGAGATTTGTGTTTGAGCTTTGACATGATGGCCCAGTTTTCTCGATCCAAAGGATGAGTCTGAAGAAGGGCCTCGACCCGAAACCTCACCCAATGCTTCTCCCCAGAGATGCTGCCTTGCCTGTTGAGTTTTATGACACGAGATGATACAATAGAACTTGATTTATCTCAGGAGGGTCATTGGTCTGCCAACAGTAAAAAAAACACAAGATACATGCAATATGATATTAAAGTGACGAGTGGAAAGTCCAGGATTGAGGATGTGCAAAGATTGGGGAAGGGGGGCAGGAGGGTGGGAGAGGATAGGGGTGTCTACCCCACAACAGAAGGGGGAGGAGTTGTACAGTTTGATAGCCACTGGGGAAAAAAGGATCTCCTGTGGCGTTCCATGCTGCATCTTGGTGGAACCAGCCTGTTGCTGAAGGTGCACCTCAGGTTGACCAGTGTGTCATGGAGGGGGTGAGCTGCATTGTCGAAGATGCTCCACAGTTTGAGGAGCATCCTCCCCTTCAAGACCACCTCCAGTGAATCCAACTCCACCCCATCTGGGCAGAACCAGCCTTCTTGTATCCCGTACACGAACACTATCCTACACATTAGGGAGAATTTACTTTTTTTTAAACTGAAGCTAATTAACCTACAAACCTGTACGTCTTTAGAGTGTGGGAAGAAACTGAAGCACCCAGAGAAAATCCACACGGTCACAGGGAGAACGTACAAGCTCCGTACAGATAGCACCCATAGTCTGGATTGAACCCAGGTCCCTGGCTCTGTGAGGTGGCAACTCTACCGCTGCGCCACTGTGCCGCCCCTTGATTCACGCAACAAACAACTCAGGAACTCAGCAGGTCGGGCAGCATCTGAGGGGGGAAAGGAACTGTCGATGTTTCAGGTTGAAACACTTCATCAGGCAGCTTAACTTCATTATCCCAAAGGCTTTACTTCTGTTGCTTGGAAACTCATCCCTGCGGAAGCATTAGATGTGTTCAATATTCATATCAGCACATTTTAGATTGCCTCTGAAATTCCCTCGAGTGAAGTTAATGAACCATGTTTCAGAGGTGCAGTGGATAATACTAATGCAACTAAAAGCTTCATTTTGCATTACCATCTAAGGCAAAACTTCTGAACAACAAGAATTTTACCAATATCTTTAAGATAATAATACCTTGCCTACAGAGCTCAGCTTTGACTTTAGATTTTAGAGATACGGCGTGGAAACAGGCCATTCCGAGTTCCTGCTGATCCACCGAGTCCGTGCTGATCAGCGATCACTGCCACTATCTTACACACTTGGAGAAAATTACAATTTTAACCAAAGCCAATTAACCGACAGACCTGTACGTCTTTGGATTGTGGGAAGAAACCGGAGCACCCGGAGAAAACCCACGTGGTCAAAGAGAGAACGTACAAACTCTGTACAGACAGCACCCGCAGTTAGGATCAAAGCTGGGTCTCTGGCGCTGTAAAGCAGCAACTCTTCCGCTGTGCCACCAAGCCGTCCCTTAATTTGATTTTAGTAGTTGACATTCCATCCCACAACGTGAACGCCAAAGGCAGGCGTGAGTTCCACATTTAATCCAGAATCCGTTTATGCATCTTGTCGTGTCGAGTTTATGGAAGCTAGAATCACTCAGTCGGAAGAAAGGTTCTAACCCGAAACGTCAACTATCCATGTTCTCCAGGGATGCTGCCGGAACCACCGAGTTACTCCAGCTCTTTGGTGGTTTTTTTTGTACACCGGCCGGCATGTGCAGTTCCTTCTCTGGACAAGGAAATAGGGTTATAGGGGGCTCGAGACATCAGATGGTGAAAACCTGATTAAAACTGCAGTAACTCAGAGGGCCAGACAGCATCTCTGGAGGACATGGATAGTCAATGCTTCGGGTTGGAACCTTCTTTTGGGAAGAAGGGGATGTATGAGAAAATCAGGATAGATCAGAAGGAGAGAGGAACATATGGAGGTAGAGTGAAATTGGAGAATTCAATGTTCATGCCATTGTGTTGTGGACTGTCCAGGCAGAATATAAAGATGATTCACAGCACATATTTTACCTACTTCCTATTGCCTCAATGTGTAGGAAGGAACGGCAGATGATAGTTTACACCAAAGATAGACACAAAATGTTGGCATAATTCAGCGGGTCGGGCAGCATCTCCGAAGAAAAGGAAAAGGTGACGTTTTGGGTCGAGACCCTTCTTCAAGGCATATTGTATATTGATGATTTGGATGAGGGGATTGAAGGCTTTGTGGCCAGGTTTGCGGATGATACGAAAATAGGTGGAAGGGCAGGTGGTGTAGAGAAAGCAGGGACTCTGCAGAAGGACTTGGACAGGTTGGGAGAGTGGGCAGAGAAGTTGCAGATGGAATATAGTGTAGCAAAGCATGGAGTCATGCATTTTGGTAGTAGGAATAAAGGCGTGGACTATTTTCTAAATGGGGAGAGAATCCAGAAATTGGAGGGACTCGGGAGTGCTGATGCAGGATCCCAAAAAGTTAATCTGCAAGTCAAATTGGTAGTAAAGAAAGCAAGCTCAATGCTAGCATTTATTTCAAGAGGGCTTGTATACAAAAACAGGGATATAATGCTGAGGTTCTATAAGGCGCTGGTAAGGCCGCATTTGGATATATTGTGAACAATTCTTGGCACCATATCTGAGGAAGGATATGCTGGCTTAGGAGAGGGTCCAGGGGAAGTTTACTAGAATGATCCCAGGAATGAGTAGGTTAACCTATGATGAGTGTTTGTCGGCACTGGGAGCTTAGAAGAATGAGGGGGGACCTCATTGAAACATACAGAATAATGAAAGGCTTGGATAGAGTGGATGTGGAGAGGATGTTTCCACTAGTGGGAGAGTCTAGGACTAGAGGTCATAGCCTCAAAATTAAAGGACGTTCTTTTAGGAAGGAGATGAGGAGAAATTTATTTAGTCAGAGGGTGGTAAATCTGTGGAATTCTTTGCCACAGAAGGCTGTGGAGGCCAAGTCAGTGGATATTTTTAAGGCAGAGATAGATAGATTCTTGATTAGTATGGGTGTCAGGGGTTACGGGGAGAAGGCAGGAGAATGGGGTTAGGAGGGAGAGATAGATCAGCAATGATTGAATGGCAGAATAGACTTGATGGACCGAATGCCTAATTCTACTCCTATCACTAATGACCTTGTGACCTTATAAAACGTCGCCTATTCCTTTTCTCCAGAGATGTTGGCTGACCCTCTGAGTTATTCCACCATTTTGTGTCTATCCCGTGGCCTCAAGCTGACTAGATTTTTTTAGATTTTTTTAGATTTAGAGATACAGTGTGGAAACAGGTCCTTCGGCCCACCGGGTCCGAGCCACCCAGCGATCCCCGCACATTAACACTATCCTACACACACTAGGGACAATTTTAATTTTATTTTTACATTTGCCCAGCCAATTAACCTACAAACCTGTACGTCTTTGGAGTGTGGGAGGAAACCGAAGATCTCGGAGAAAACCCACGCAGGTCACGGGGAGAACGTACAAACTCCGTACAGACGGCGCCCGTAGTCAGGATCGAACCTGAGTCTCCGGCGCTGCATTCGCTGTAAGGCAGCAACCCTACCGCTGCGCCACCGTGCCGCCCTAGACTAGGTCTTGCCTTGTGCAGGCGGCACTAAAATTATGCCGTAAAATTCAGAACACAGATGGTCAAGGCGTTGTATGTTAACACCCCTTGTGAAAGGTGACACCTCCTTCAACAAAGCACTGGAGTGTCACCCAGAATTAAGATGTTTAAATACTAGCTTACGAGGGGGCTTGAACCTGCAACCTTTGGAGTCGATGGATCCAATTAGAACTGTGGGCCACGGTCTGTTGTTTGGATCTGTTAATGCAAAACTTTAGGACCTTTTCGAGGAGAATTAACATGTGCACTGTGCAGAATCCATTTAACTCGCTGTTGGGAGTATTTCAAATTCATTTCGTCCAGGTAAACACGATCATCTTCAAAAACAGCAGGGCGCCCTATTTTCTTAGAGAGTTACAGAATACTGCTAATAAGTAGGAATAATGTGGGAATAATGTGCAGTGACATCTGAGAATCTCGTGAACGCTGTTCTCAGGAGAAGATTTATCTCTCAATTCTGTGCCAGGATTCTAACTGGTGAGAAACACTTCCTAAATTGAATATAGTTCAGTTTTAGTTTGGAGATACAGCACGG
This sequence comes from Rhinoraja longicauda, assembly GCF_053455715.1. Lineage (NCBI taxonomy): Eukaryota > Metazoa > Chordata > Chondrichthyes > Rajiformes > Arhynchobatidae > Rhinoraja > Rhinoraja longicauda. The sequence continues at coordinate 36,097,287 of NC_135966.1, read as the reverse complement.
CAAATGGCACTTCATCCTACCGAGTCCATGCCGACCAGCGATCCCCGCACGCTAACACTATCCCGCACACACTAGGGACAATTTACAGAATTTTAGCGAACCCAATTAACCTACAAATCTGGAGTGTGGGAGGAAACCGGAGCTCCCAGGGAAAACCTACGCAAGGTCACGGGGAGAGATTACAAACTCCGTACAGACAGGAACTGTAGTCAGGATTGAACTCGGGCCTCTGGCACTGTAACGCTGTGCCACCATATCTGTCTAATTGTTTCTTAAACGTAGTGATAGTCCCTGCATCAACTATCTCTCCGGTAGTTCGTTCCATACACCCACCACCCTTTGTGTGAAAAAGTTTCCTGTCAGATTCCTATTTCCCCTTCACTTTAAACCGATGTTCTCTGGTTCTCTGGGCAAGAGACTCTATGCATCTACCCAATCTATTTCTCTCATGATTTTATGCACCTCTATAAGATCATCCCCTCATCCTCCAGCAATCCAAGCAATAGAGTCTCAGCCTGGTCAACCTCTCCCAGTAGCTGACCTTTGAGTCCGGGCAATACCCTCATAAATCTTCTCTGTACCCTTTCCAACATTTTCGTCAATGTTTTATACAACTGCAACATGACCTCCCAACTTCTACACTCATTTCTCTGACTGATGAAGGCAAATGTGCCAAAAGCTTTTTTGACCACCCTATCTACCTGTGACGCCACCTTCAAAGAACTATTAGTTTAGTTTAGTTTCGAGATACAGCGCGGAAACAGGCCCTTCAGCCCATCGAGTCCGCCCCGATCAGCGATCTCCGCACATTAAACACTATCCGACACACACTAGGGATAATTTACACATACAGCAAGCCAATTAACCTACATACCTGTACGTTTTAGGAGTGTGGGGGGGGAAACTGAAGATCTTGGAGAAAATCCGGTTACGAGGAGAACGTACAAACTCCGTGCAGACGGCACCCGTAGTCAGGATCGAACCAGGTCTCCGGCGCTGCAAGCGCTGTAAGGCAGCAACTCTACCGCTGTGCCACCGTGCCACCCTGCGCTCCTTGATCCCTCTGCGCTATAACACTCCCCAGAGTTGTAGGTCTCGCCCATTTCCAAAATGCAACACCTCAGAATTCTCCGTATTAAATTCCGTCAACCATTGCTCAGCCCACCTGGCCATCAGATCAAGATGCCGCTGAAAGCCTGCTCGATTCTGAGTGTGCTCAGATGCTTGGAGTGGGACTTGAACCCTTGACCTGGGAACGCAAATGCGTGAGAGCATGACCAATTGAGCTTTGATGCTGTAGAGGTTATTGACTTGTATTTGGATGATAATGTTACAGGGAAAACAGCGTTGTCGGTTACATTGGAGCCTGTGCAAAAGCGTGAAGCAAGGGCATCCGAAATTATATTCCTTTTCAGTGCAATTTCTTTCAAATATCTGCTTCTTTTGATGTCCCTCAGTTAGTTTATGCTCAAATAAGCTTCAGTTTGCATCAATCACCGACTAAATCCCCTCCCTTTGAACATTACATTAAAGATTAATTGCGGCCGTGTAAATCATATTTTATTTTCCCCCTGAAAACCTATTATGTAAAATGTAATTATAATCAAGAGGTAAGTGGATTACCCTGTGAAATGAGGAAGAAAAGACTCAGTGCTTTTCCTTTGAAACTTCCTTTGGTTCGAGACCATTTTTGCTATTGACGTCACTAACGTGTCGAAGCTGTGTTTGAGGGGCTGGAGCAAAGATACATTTGCTAATTTTGCAGCCGTTTTCAGATGGGTTTTTTCTGTCACCGCCAAATGAATATTTTAAAAAAAATCCCTCCCTTTAATGAAAAGCGATACTGGGTGAGTTAAATTGTGACAATTTGCGATTGGTTTGAGTTCATTCTTTCCAGCTGTTTGATTAGGTGTGCATTTGCATTTTGCAACAAAAAAAAATGGTGCGATTTTTTACAATAAATGTTGCCTGGATTAGGACGTTTTACCTACAGGGAAAGGTTGGACAGACTTTGATTGTTTTAGTTTAGTTTAGAGATACAGCGCGGAAACAGGCCCTTCGGCCCACCGGGTCCGCGCCGACCAGCGATCCCCGCACACTAACACTACCCTTCACACATTAAGGACAATCTTTACATTTATACCAAGCCACTTTACCTACAAACCTGTACGTCTTTGGAGTGTACCCATGCAGGTCACAGGGAGAACGTGCAAACTCGGTACAGACAGCACCCGTAGTCGGGGTCGAACCCGGGTCTCTGGTGCTGCAAACGCTGTAAGGCAGCCACTCTACTGCTGCGCCACCGTGCCGCCCACGATTTCTCTGGAACGCTGGATGTTCTATCAACCCTGATAGAAGTATATAAAATTGTGAAAGGTGTAGAAAGGGTAGATAGTCAGAACCTTTTTAACCTGGAGAAAACCACACGGTCACAGGTGGAACATGCAAACTCCGTATAGTATCTTCCTGGTAGCATTATATAAAATGATGAGAGGCATGGGTAGGTTAGACAGGCACTACGTTTCTCTAAGGATGGAAATGGCAAAGACTAGAAGGCGTATTTTTAAGGTGACAGGGGCAAGGTTTGGAAGAGATGTGCCGGGCATCATATTTGGCACAGACATAGTTGGCAGAGGGGCCGGTTCTTGTGCTGCACTGTTCTGTACTCATCGTTCTATCTTTGGTTTAGTTTAGTTTAGAAATAGTGTAGGAACAGGCCATTCGGCACACCGAGTCTGCCCTGACGAGCAATCAACCCGTACACAAGCACTATCCTACACACTAGGGATAATTTTACAATTTTTACTGAAACTAATTAACATACAAACCTGTACGTCTTTGGAATGTTGGAGGAAACCAGAGCACCCGGAGAAAGCCCACACAGTCACAGGGAGAACGTACAGTGCCCTCCATTAGTTTGGGACAAAGACCCATCATTTATTTATTTGGCTCTGTACTCCACAATTTGAGATTTGTAACAGAAAAAATCACATGTGGTTGAAGTGCACATTGTCAGATTTTAATAAAGGCCATGTTTACACATCTTGGCTTTGCCATGTAGAAATTACAGCTGTGTTTATACATAGCCCCCCCCCATTTTTCAGGGCACCATAATGTTTGGGACTCATGGCCTCACAGGTGTTTGTAATCGCTCAGGTGTGTTTAAATGCCTCCTTAATGCAGGTATAAGAGAGCTCCCAGCATCGTCTTTCCTCCAGGCTTTCCATCACCTTTGGAACCTTTTATTGTTGTTTATCAACATGAGGACCAAAGTTGTGCCAATCAAAGTCAAAGAAGCCATTATGAGACTGAGAAACAAGAATAAAACTGTTAGAGACATCAGCCAAACCTTAGGCGTACCAAAATCAACTGTTTGGAACATCATTAAGAAGAAAGCTTACTAATGCATATCTTGTTCTCGATTCCCCTACACTGGGCAAGAAACTGTGTGTCTACCCGATCTATTCCTCTCACAATTTTGTATACTGAGGAATAGAGTCCTAGCCGCAACTTGTGTTACTTGCTGCTTCGCTGAAGAAGTCCTTTTTTTCCCCTGTCATTCTACACTCTCCAATTTAATGAGCCTGTTTATCCATGATAATCCTGGTTTCAAACTCAAGGCAGTGAGCAACACTAACCTAGGACGTTCCCATGTATAGCTTGATATCAGTGATCTATTCTAATGCAAGGCAATCCAAGATTTAATACCTGCCTGGTGTACTGTGCTAATCCAGGACTATACCAAGATTAAATGTGAATCAGCGTGAGCTCTGTTAATCTCGGACTATTCCAGTTTTAATACTGAGCTGTGCTAACCCAGCTCTCCGTGACTAGTCTGTTTCGAAATACAGCATAGAAGAAGGCCCTTTGGCCTACCGAGTCCACGCTGTCCATTGTTCACCCTAGTTTTTTAATTTTAAACAGCGCCAAATTTGTGGCGACTGTGCATTTTTGGTCGTGCAAAAGAATCTCGCTGTGTTGTGACAATAAAGACCCATTGAACCATTCACACTAGTTCTATGTTATCCTGCTCCCCACAAACAGAGGCCAATTTACAGAGGTCAATTAACTGACACACCCCCACATTTTTGTGATGTTGGAGGAAACCAGAGCACCCAGAGAAAACCCAAGCGGTCACAGGGAGAACATGCAAACTCCGCACAGTTTAGTACCCGAGGTTAGGAACAAACTGGATCTGTGGAGCTATAGGAGCTACCGGCTACACCATTGTGCTGAACATAGACACAAAATGCTGGAGTAACTCAGCGGGTCAAGCAGCATCTTTAGAGAAATGGAATAGGTGACATTTCGGGTTGAGACCCTTCTTCAGACTCAATAGGTGATGCTTCAGGTCGAGACTTCTGAAGTCTGATGAAGGGTCTCGATCCGAAACGTCACCTGTTCCTTTTCTCCACAGTTGATGCTGAACCATTGAATTGCTCCAGCAATCTTGTGCCTATCTTTGGTGTAAACCAGCATCTGCAGATCCTTCCTGCACCATTGAGCTGCCCGACATCTTATTTTGACATCGCCTTGCCTGAGGTGAACAACAAGCCACTGGAGGAACAGTTGAGGAAAAGTCCTGAACCATAACATCCACAATATCGTCTGTCCATGGTTGCTGGCCGACCGGCTGAGTTTCACCAGTTTTTTGCTGGGACAACTCAGCAAGTCAAGCTGTGTCAGTGTAGATAAATTAATGAAGGGTGGGATCTGTATTGGGACTCAGGCCTGAGGTAAAATAGGCTGTTGATTTCTAACAGTGAAACTCCTGAATCATTACACTTTACAATGCAAGAGAAGATCGTCTATGTCCACTGTGGTGCAATACTTCGTCAGTCATTGTGTACGTTGCTATTTTGTTCAGATTAAATATTTATTTATGTTTCCCTCCAATGGATACGCTCATTATCACAAAATATTTCAGTAAAACCTCTCTCTGAAAACGGCACTATCCCTCCACACTTTTAGTTTAGAGATACAGCATGGAAACAGTGAAGAAGGGTCCCAACCTGAAATGTCACCTATCCGTGTTCTCCAGAGATGCTGCATGTTACTCCACCACTTTGTGTCCTATTGCTTATTAACCAGCATCTGCACCATCTTGTTTCAAAATGGAAACAGTGCTTTCGGTCCATCGAGACCACGGTGACCATCGATCGCCTATTCACACTATTTCAATGTTATCCCACTTGCTCATCCACTCCCTGCACACAAGGGGTAATTTGCGGAGGTCAATTGATCTACAAAACTGTACGTCTTTGGGAGGTGGGAGAAAACTGGAGCACCAGGTAGAAACCCACGTGGTCACAGGGAGAACGTTCAAACTCCACACAGACAGCACCCGAGGTCAGGATGGAATCTGTGTCTCTGATACTGTGAGGCAGCAGCTTTACCAACTATGCCACTGTGCCGCCCAAATTTATTGAAAACTAAGCTAAATTAGTAGGCCTTGGCCACTGGGTCCTTAGACAGATTATTTGCCTCACTATTTGCCTCACTCTGTATCTTTTTGTTCAACTAAATTTCTTTGCAACCTTCTGAAATCGAGGTAACATTGTCATGAGTGGATGGAGACTGATTTTTATCTGTTGGTCCTTCAGTGTATGAGAGTTTGATGTAAATGAAGGAGATTGATTTTCAAGAAACAGTGTACAATGTACAAGATCAGGAGAGAAATAGAGTGCACAAGATCATGAGAGGAATAGATAGGGTAAATGCACAGAGTCTTTTACCCAGAGAAGGGGAATCAAGAAACAGAGGACATAGGTTTAAGGTGAGGGGAGAAAGATGTAATTGGAACCTCAGGGTCAAAACTTTTTTACACAAAGGGTGGTCGGTATATGGCACGAGCTTCCGGAGGAGATTGTTGAGGCAGGGACTATTGCAACATTTAAGAAACATTTGGACAGGCACATGGATAGGATAGGTTTAGAGATATATTGTGCCAAACGCAGGCAGGTGGGACTAGTGTAGATGGGGTATGTCGGTCGGCATGGGTAAGTTGGGCTGAAAGGGCCTGTTTTCAGGCTGTATGTCTCTATGACTCAATGGGTATGCCAGGGCAGCATGGGCCATGTGAGTGAGATGCAAGACGTAACCATATCCAGCATGGAAACACAATGCCACCAGTGAAACCAAGAAACTAGCTGAGTAAAAAGCAAGACCTGACATTTGAAGATGTGGCTGAATAAAGACCTGAATTTCTGTAATAAATTCCAAGTGGCCTGAAGCACTCCCGAAGGCCATAAGATCATAAGACCACGACCGGCTGCAGGAGACAGTGCGGGGCCTCGACAGTTGAGTGGGCCGCTGGAGGCCCTGCAACAGCCTGGGGCTTGGCTGGACCGGCAGCCGCTCCAAGAGGCCGAGTTCACTCACCGGGTAGTCAGGCCAAGAACAACTGGGACTTGAAAATGGTGTCAAAAATTGGCGACTCTGTACACTGTCTCAGTGTACTACTGCTATACACTTGTATATGAGTTGCTTATTGAAGAGGTATCTTTATTGAAGAGGTATCTTTGCATCTGTTTATGTATATTGTTAAGTGTACTGAACTGTGTACAGAAATGATCTTCACTTTGCCTCAGTACCATTGAAACATTGAACATAGAAGCATAATTAGGCCATTCAACCCATCGTCTACCATGCAGTTCAATCATGCTTGATCTATCTTCCCCTCTCAACTCCATTCTCTCCTGCCTTTGACACCCTTCCGAATCAAGAAACAATTAATCTCCGCCTTAAAAATACCAAATGTCTTCGGCTCCACAGCTGCTTGTGGCAAGTTATTCAACAGATTCACCACTACACTGCTTCACATGCAAACAACATTGTAGTTGGAGCACTGGAATTTTCAACTTTTGATCCCGAGCTCTAATTCCCTTGTAGTAGCTGTGGAATTCATATTTGAGTACTGTAATTAAATCTGGAATTAAAAGTTAAGTTTCATTCTAGTTTTAATGTTGACGAGTCGACCTGTGGACTCGTTGGGTCCCGTTGTTACTATAGGTTCTGTAGTAACTGAGCAGCAGGGGGAGCGGGTTGGGCGGCGGCCATTTAAATATTTCCAGACTTCCCCGCCCACAGAATCCCAGTCAGACCCCCCACATCCCCCTCCCCTGCAATGCACAGCAAGATCCCAGTTTATACTTAAACAGCCCATGCATTTGAACCACAACTCCAATCGGCTCCAAACCCCTCCTGCATTGGTCTAGCAACCTCCCCGTCCCCCAGAATCAGTCAGACCCCCCACATCCCCCTCTCCTGCAATGCACAGCAAGATCCCACTCAGATTATAAATAACCCTTTCATTTGAACCACAACCCCAATTGGCTCCAAACCTCTCCTGCATTGGTCGAGCACCCTTCTCATTCCGACCTCCCGAGGAGATGCGGGAGGAGGAGGAGAAGAAGGAGATCGGCCGCCATTGTTGTTGGAGTCATCAACGACACTGTTGGTTGAAGCGGGCGCTGGAGGAGACGGAGGGGAACGAAGAGACAGCGGCCGCGGGAGGCGCGCACAAGATGGCGGAGCGGAGGAGGAGGAGATGAAGGGGAGCGGACGCCATTGTTGTTGGAGTTGTCGACGACGCCGTCGGTCGAAGCTGGCGCTGGAGGAGACGGAGGAGAACAATTAGAAGATGGAGAAGATGACCATCTTCCTCCTGCTCGGAGTCTCCCCCGGCCCCGGGCAGCCATCGCGGCGGCCAGCAGCAGGAGAGCGGCCGCAAGGTGCTGCCGCATGTTCATCCTGCTGGCGGCCATCTTAATAGGCAATAGACAATAGGTGCAGGAGGAGGCCATTCGGCCCTTCGAGCCAGCACCGCCATTCAATGTGATCATGGCTGATCATTCTCAATCAGTACCCCGTTCCTGCCTTCTCCCCATACCCCCTGACTCCGCTATCCTTAAGAGCTCTATCCAGCTCTCTCTTGAATGCATTCAGAGAATTGGCCTCCACTTTCACTTTCTTTCACCTTCTCTCTGAATATGACACCGTTGGGTTCCCATTGTGACATCAAACACAGAGGTATTACTGTGCAGGCGCGCCTGACGGGCACAGCAAGAGGGAGCGATTTATTAAAGTTTAAAAAGTGAATAACCTTAAAATTATAGCAACAATTTGAACGAAACTTGCTACTGCACACCGTAGGCTAATGGTGAGAAAGGTGGGTCTAAAATTGTTGCACTATCGTGTACCATTTTGGCTGTATTTCGGGAACATATATACAAATATATATATATACATACAAGATGAGAGTTTTAGTAATATGTAAATAATGCCATTGGATTGTCTTAAAACCCATCTGGTTTATTATTTTCCTTGAGGGATGAACATATGCTTTCCTCATCTGGTCTTGTGTATGGGTTTTGCTGAACCCTTCAATGTTGTCTCGGAACCTAGTTTAGTTTAGTTTCCAGATACAGGGTGGAAACAGGCCCTTCGGCCCACTGAGTCTGTGCCGACCAACAATCACCCATACAGTAGTTGTATCTTACACACAAGGGACAATTTAGAGAGGTCAATTAACCGACAAACCTGCGCGTCTTTGGAATGTGGGAGGAAACCAGAGCACCCAGAGAAAGCCCACATGGTCACAGAGAGAAGGTACAAACTCCGTACTGACAGCACCCATAGTTGGGGTCGAACCCGGGTCTCTAGCGCTGTAAGCACCGCTACGCCACTGCACCGCTCTTGTATAATTACCTCCCAATGGGGTACTTCTGAAGTGTAGAAATCGCAGCAAGCAATTTACACGCAGCAAGTTCACACAAAGCGAGGTGTGACATTGCTTTAGTCATTTGTTTTAGAAATGTTTTATATATCGTCTGAGCACCTGAAAGAACTCCGTTATCTCTGGGGGAAAGTTTAACGGAAATGGTGCAGGGCAACTTATTTACACAGAGGGTGGTGGATGCCTGGAAACCATTGCCAGCGGTGGGAGTGGAGGCAGTACTTTAGAGATACGGCGAGGAAACAGGCCCTTTGGCCCACCGAGTCCCCGCCAACCTGCACACCAGCACGATCCTGCACACTGGTGACAGCTTTACAACTTAACAAAGCCAATCGACCTACAAACCTGCACGTCTTTGGAGTGCGGGAGGAAACCGGAGCACCCGGAGAAAACCCACGCTGTCACAGGGAGAACGTACAAACTCCATACAGACAGCACCCGTAGTCACAATTGGACCCTGATCTCTGTAGGGCATCAGCTCTATCGCTGCACCACTGTGCCACCCTAAATACAATAGTAGCAATTAAGTGGCTTTTGGACAGGCACATGGAAGTGCAGGGAATAGTGAGATATGGGTCATGTGCAAGCAGATGAGATCAGTTTCATTCGGCATCATGTTTAGTACAAACATTGTAGACCAAAGGGCCTGTTCCTGTGCAGTACTGTTCTGTGTTCTATGTTCAATCTTGTCAAACTATTTCCAAAGGATCTTTGGCTTCTACCTGAGAGGGCAGGTGGGGTTTGTCTGTAACGTCAAGCCCGAAAGTTGGCCATTCTATCACTGCACAACTCTAAACATCCGACTGAAGAACCAAATACCATATTGTCTTCTGGACAGGGAGTTGAATCATTTTGCCAAAAGGCACGAGTCTCAAAACAAATCCATGGCCAACACCAAGTAACTTTTTCACACAAAGGATGGTGTGTGTATGGAACGAGTTGCCGGAGGAGGTAGTTGAGGCAAGTACTATCGCAATTTTCAAGAAATACTTGGACAGATGCATGGGTAGGATAAGTTTAGAGGGATATAGGCCAAGTGGGACTAGTTTAGATGGGGCATGTTGGCCACTGTGGGCAGGTTGGGCTGAAGGGCCTGTTTCCATGTTGAATGACTCTGTGAGTCTATAAAAGATTAACTATAGAGGTTGCTTGGCATCCAAGGGATTAATATCTTCAATCCAGATCTCCAAGACCCATCGTAGTAATGAGTTCTTTCAGTGTACAGTAGCCAAAAGGGTTGAGGCAGTTGATGTAGAACTGTGTTGTACTGCAACATGGGGCAACGATGAGTGATGTCTTTGAAATGAGCTGACGGAGCCTTTCGACGAGGATTAATGGAGACTCAATTCCCGGAGAAGTCAGGGAGCTCAGAAGGAAGATAAACTACAACGTGCCAAAGCACACTCCAATAGACTTCAATTTGTGCCCGAATGGAAAGGTGAAGGAGATTGAAGTATCCGTGACAACGAACAAAACTCCAGCTTGATGCTAAATAATTCAGCCAAACCCCTTGATGAGATTCTGATTGCCTCCAAGTTCATAAAATAGAAACAGTTCTCTGACTGCACTACAAGCAAGGCCTAAGTTAGACAAGAAATGTTGGAGTTGGGGCGGCGCGGTGGCGCAACGGTAGAGCTGCTGCCTTACAGTACCAGAGACCCAGGTTCGATCCTGACTATGGGTGCTGTCCGGATGGAGTTTGTACATTCTACCTGTGACCGCGTGGGCTTTCTCCAGATGCTCCGGTTTCCTCCCACATTCCAAAGAAGTACAGGTTTGTGGGTTAATTGTCTTCGGTAAATTTGTAAATTGTCCCTGGTGTGTAGGATAGGCTAGCGTGTTAGGTGATCACTGGTCTGCGCGGGCTCTGTGGGTTGAAGAGTCTGTTTCTGCCCAGTATCTCTAAAGTCTAAAGAGTAACCCTTCTTCACACCCAAAACCTCAATTATCCACGTTCTCCAGTGATTATTCCAGATCTGCTGAGTTACTTCGGCAATTTGGGTACTTTTCCTCTAAACCTTCCTGTCCATGTACCTGTCCAAATGTCTTTTAGATTTTTTTTTAGATTTAGAGATACAGCGCAGAAACAGGCCCTTCGGCCCACCGGGTCCGCGCCGCCCAGCGATCCCCGCACACTAACACTATCCTACACCAATTAGGGTCAATTTTTTTAAACTTTTGCCCAGCCAATTAACCTACATACCTGTACGTCTTTGGAGTGTGGGAGGAAACCGAAGATCTCGGAGAAAACCTACGCAGGTCACGGGGAGAACGTACAAACTCCGTACAGACGGCGCCCGTAGTCAGGATCGAACCTGAGTCTCCGGCGCTGCATTCGCTGTAAGGCAGCAACTCTACCGCTGCGTCACCGTGCCACCAGTCTTTCAAATGTTATTAGTGTACCTGCCTCAACTACCTCCTCTGGCAGCTCGTTCCATATACCCACCACCCGCTGTGTGAAAAAGTTGCCCCTCAGGTGGAGTAACTCAGAACATCTTGACCTGAAATGTCACCTATTCCTTTTCCCCAGAGATGCTGTCTGACCGGCTGAGTTACTCCAGCTTTTTGTGGTTTAAACCAGCACCTGCAGTTTTTTCCTACACACTATCCATGTACCTGTGTCTTCTGATCTCAGGCACCCTCGTGGTGGGGAAAAGTTCTAACCATCCAGTCCATCTGTGCCTCTCACAATTTTGTATTCCTCTACCAGGTCCCCCTCTACCATTTCTGTCCGAGGGAAATCAAATCCAGCCTCACAAGACTTTCCGAAAGACTGTAACATTGCAATCCAGGCAACACCTGGTAAAAACATCCAGCGAAAGATTAAAACATGAAATGCTATTGGAAGGTTTCCATGAAACATTCACTCCTCTTGCCTGAGGTTACATAACAGATTCCAGCAGGAATATTGCAATTCAATCTTTAAGCTTTGTTAAGGCATGTTGAGAACATTCCAACAATGCACTGATTGTTAATGTTCAACAGCTCATTCAGTGTCCTTGCGCAAGGTGAAAAGGCAAGCGGCCCCTCATTGAAACTTTCCGAGAAGCGAGAGGCCTGGATAGAGTGGATGTGGAGAGGATGTTTCCAGTGGTGGGAGAGTCTGGGACCAGAGGGCACATCCGCAGAATAAGAGGACGTACCTTTAGAAAGGCGATGAGGAGGAATTTCTTTAGAATTTCTGTGGAATTCATTGCCACAGACGGCTGTGGAGACCAAGTCATTAGGTGTTTTTATAGCAGAGATTGACAGATTCTTGATATGTAAGGGCATCAAAGATTATCGGGTGAAAGCCGTAGAATGGGGTTGAGGGGGAAAGATAGATGAGCCATGATTAAATGGCGGATGGGCCGAATGGCCTAATTCTGCTCCCAAGACTTATGACTTGATAAGACAACTGTGTTTTAGCCATGGATGAAGAATTCGAAGGTTTAGGTTTAGGTTAATCATTGTCACACGGGCTGTGAAAAGCTTTGTTTTGCATGTTATCCAGATAGATCAGATATGCCATACATAGAGACAATCAGTTTAAACTCAAGAGCGAATACGGGTCCCTGACGCTGTGAGGTCAGGTCAAGTCAAGTCAAGTCAACTTTATTTGTCACATACATATACAAGATGTATGATAAGGGCGGCACGGTAGCGCAGCGGTAGAGTTGCTGCTTTACAGCGAATGCAGCGCCGGAGACTCAGGTTCGATCCTGACTACGGATGCAGCACTGTAAGGAGTTTGTACGTTCTCCCCGTGACCTGCGTGGGTTTTCTCCGAGATCTTCGGTTTCCTCCCACACTCCAAAGACGTACAGGTATGTAGGTTAATTGGCTGGGTAAATGTAAAAATTGTCCCTAGTGGGTGTAGGATAGTGTTAATGTACGGGGATCGCTGGGCGGCACGGACTTGGAGGGACGAAAAGGCCTGTTTCCGGCTGTATATATATGATATGATATGATATGTGCAGTGAAATGAAAGTGGCAACGCCTGTGGATTGTGCTAAAACTACAAAACAGAATAGAAAAAAAAAAATTAACACAAAAAATAAATTAATACAGTAAATTAAATTAGTCCCTGGTGATATGAAAGTTAACAGTCCTGATGGCCTGTGGGAAGAAACTCAGTCTCACCCTCTCTATTTTCACAGCGTGACAGCGGAGGCGTTTGCCTGAACGTAGCAGCTGGAACAGTCTGTTACTGGGGTGGTAGGGGTCCCTCATAATGTTGATGGCTCTGGATCTGCACCTCCTGATGTATAGGTCCTGCAAGGGGGGCGAGTGTAGTTCCCATTGTGCGTTCAGCCGAACGCACTACTCTCTGCAGAGCCTTCCCGTCCTGGGCAGAGCTATTCCCAAACCAGATTGTGATGTTTCCGGACAAGATGCTTTCTACAGCCCCAGAGTAGAAGCACTGAAGGATCCTCAGAGAGACTCTGAATTTCCTTTGTGTCTCGGGTCTCTGCTGCTGTAGCACTGTGGCGCCCAATGTCCTCTGGTTCTTGATACCCCTACCCTGGGTAAAAGACTTGTGTTCACCCTATGTATTCCCATGTGCCAAGTTTATCTTGGCATTATGTTTGGCACGGACATTGTCGGCCAAAGGCCCTATTCCTGTGCTATACCTTTCTGTGTTTCATGTTCACTCCTCCAATTCCTTTCTTGGTTCAGGGAAGCATCTTGGCTGTGAGCTTCATCCCTTCTCTAGGTCACCCTGGAACTGAACAAATCTGGAAAGATTAGTGTTAAACTGGCTGTTGACTTTTATTGACTAATGTTACTGAGCAACAGTTACTCTTTCAAACATGCCAGGACTTAATTAAGTCTCATACCTCTTAACAAACCTTCAAAAAGCGTGATTTTAGCGAAACATGAACCTTTATAGATTTCATAGTTATTTTTGTCTGCGTAGTTTAGTTTAGTTTATTGCCACGTGTACCGGGGTACAGTGAGATGCTTTTTTGCCGTGTGCTATCCAGTCAGGGTGAATGATTGTAATTGAGCCATCCACAGTGTACAGACACATGATAAAGGGAACGCAGTGCAAGATGAAGTTCAGACGAGTCTGATTAAAGATAGTCCGAGGGTCTCCACTGAGGTAGATGGTAGGTCAGGACCACTCGAGTAAGTCGATGGAGTAAATCAATATCAAAAACCTAGGGTTGCAGAAGCAACTTGTGCAAATATGTAGCTGTGGGTACTCCTGAACATGCAAGTACACACTGGAATTTGGCAAAGGACCTTGATGGAGATGCCAAGGTTTTGGAGTGCGGTCTGCTGGATGCACGGGCCTACGTTAGGATAACAGACAATAGACAATAGGTGCAGGAGTAGGCCATTCGGACCCTCGAGCCAGCACCGCCATTCAATGTGATCATGGCTGATCATTCTCAATCAGTACCCCGTTCCTGCCTTCTCCCCATACCCTCTGACTCCGCTATCCTTAAGAGCTCTATCTAGCTCTCTCTTGAATGCATTCAGAGAATTGGCCTCCACTGCCTTCTGAGGCAGAGAATTCCACCGATCCACAACTCTCTGACTGAAAACGTTTTTCCTCATCTCCGTTCTAAATGGCCTACCCCTTATTCTTAAATGGCCCCTGGTTCTGGACTCCCCCAACATTGGGAACATGTTTCCTGCCTCTAACGTGTCCAACCCCTTAATAATCTTACTTGTTTTGATAAGATCCCCTCTCATCCTTCTAAATTCCAGTGTATACAAGCCTAGTCGCTCCAGTCTTTCAACATATGATGGTTCCGCCATTCCGGGTATTAACCGAGTAAACCTACGCTGCACACCCTCAATTGGATAAGGAACAATCATGTCCAGACAACCGATGGCCTGTGTAAACATTGTGAAATAATCATTTCACTCCTCTTTCAGGAATGCAGTGAAGCAACCATGGAAGTACATGGCACCTGCAGCCCTCAATAGTTTCATAAGACCAAAGCAGAGCGAAACATTAACTATTGCAGCACTTTAGTTTAGTTTGGAGATACAGCACGGAAACAGGCCCACTGAGTCAACGTTGACCAGCGATTCCCGTACACTAACACTGTCCTACGCACGCAGGACAATTTACAGTTTTACTGAAGTAATTTAACCTACAAACCTGTACATCTTTGGATGGTTGGAGGGAACCGGAGCACCCGGAAAAAAAACCCACGCAGGTCACGGGGAGAACGTACAAACCCCATACAGACAGCACCCGTAGTCAGGATCAAACCTGGTCTTTGGTGCTGTTATTCCATTTACGTCATGACTGTGAACTGTATGCCTCCAACGGCAAACTTTTGAAATCACAATTTAGAATAACTTTCCCTGAATGGAAATATGAATTACCAGAGGGCATAGCTTTAAGGTGAGAAGGGCAAAGTTTAAAGGAGATGTGCGCGGCAGTTTTTTTTTATAATGAGGGTGGTGGGTGCCTGGAATGCACTGCCACGGGTAGTGGTTGAAGCAGATGGGATAGTGGCATTTAAGAGGCTTTTGCATAGATACATGGATATGGAGGGACACAAAGTGCTGGAGTAACCCAGCAGGTCAGGCACTATAAGAAAATAACTGCAGATGCTGGTACAAATCGATTTATTCACAAAATCGATTATTCACAGGTCAGGCACTATCCCTGGAGAAAAAGGATGGGTGACGTTTCAGTTTGGGATCCTTCTTCAGACTTATTGTCTATCTTTGGTATCCGCCCGCATCTGCCGTTGTTTGTTTCCACATTCTGAATATGGAGGGAAATGGATTATGTGCAGGTACGGTGCTGGTCCTGGCATCATGTTCATCACAAACATTGTGGGCTGATGGGCCTCTTCTGGTGCTGTACTGTTTGTTCTACGTTCCATGTTCTAAACTCAGATTAATAAACTGGCAATAGACACTAAATGCTGGAGTAACTCATCGGGCTAGGCACAAAGTAGTTCTCTATATGAAAGATAGACACAAAATGCAGGAGTAATTCAGCACCCCTGAAGAACATGGATAGACGGTGTTTCAGGTTGGAACTCTTCTTCATACTAGACATAGATATAGACAGTTGTGTTTGTGTGTGTGCATTTACCAATAATGGAATAAATGGCTTCCTTGTTTTAAGCATCCTTCTTGACTTCCCAACGTGTTTTGCAATCAATGAAGCCCTTTAAAAATATTGAATTGTAATGAAAGGTGATCGACGTGAAAGGTTAACTTTGATTCCTTGCAGTCGTTGCCTGACCTGCTGAGTATTGCACAAGCATTCTGGTTCTTATTTCAAATTTCCCGTATCCGCAATTTTATTTTGGTTTTCTGTATATTTTAAAATTGTGGTCACTCTGGTATTTTAAGAAAAATGCACAGAGATCTATTTGTGCAAGGAAAACAACAACAAAGGGGCGGAGTGGGGTGGCGCAGCGGTAGAGTTGCTGCCTTACAGCAGCGCTTGCAGCACCGGAGACCCGGGTTCGAACCCGACTGCGAGTGCTGTCTGTACGGAGTTTGTACGTTCTCCCCGTCACATTCGTGGGGTTTGCCAAGATCTTTGGTTTCCTCCCGTACGTCGAAAGACGTACAGGTTTGCAGGTTAATTGTCTTGGTGTAAGTGTAAAATTGTCCCTAGTGCAAGTAGGAAAGTGTTAATGCGTGGGGTTCTCTGGTCGGTGGGTCGAAGTGCCTGTTTCCATGCTGTATCTCTAAACTACACCAAGGAGACTATTCTTCAGCCTGAGAGTCAGGGGACAGAGAAACTCGGACAGAGAAATTGTTTAGGAAGGAACTCCAGATGCTGGGTGAATGCAAATTGCTGGTATAACTCAGCGGGTCAGACATCATCTCTGGAGAAAAGAATAGGTGACATTACTGGTTGAGACCCTTCTTCAGACTGAGACTCAGGGGAGAGGGAAACTAGGCACTAAGTTCTCCTCCTCTCTCCCTTACTTTGAAGAAGTGTTTCTCCCCCCTCTGCTAGTATCCCTCTCCCCTTCCCTCTCAGTTTGAAGAAGGGTCTCGACCCGAAACATCACCTATTCCTTTTCTCCAGAGATGCTGCTTGACCCGCTAAGTTACTCCAGCACCTTGTGTATATCTGCGGTATAAATCAGTGTCTGCAGTTCCTTCTTATACAAAGAGAAAGGGATTAGTTAAACAAAAATCAATCCCACAGATGAGAAGAGAGGACAGCGAGGTTACGCAGATAATGAAGGATCAGGCAAGGAAATGTTAATCTGAGACTGAATCCAGCCATGAAATGGTGATATTGACAGAAGCATTCAAGTATTCTCATGGCTGTGATGAGAGTCACACCTTGGAAGATGTAAAATGGCAGGCAAACAGTGTGACTGAGGCCCAGCCATTAACCTCTTTAAAGGGGTCAGCTCCAAAAGACACCGCAAATGACAAAGACCCTTTCAACTTTGACAGAAACAAATGAACGGCTAACACATGACAGCGATTCTGTTTCATCTTTATTAGCTGCATGAGGGGAGAGATAACATTGCCAAATGGAACAGACTCTGCCTCTGGTTACTCATTGCACATCTGTCAAGCATTGAGGACAATTTGCCAGCATTAAGCTCACTACACACCAGTGGCAAATTGCTGCTACTGTTTCGCATTAAGCCCGCACCATTGAATTGGGTCATTTGCCCCCAAATAGTCTGTGCAAACTCAATAATTTCGTTCACAAAGCCAGCCTTTTTTCATGCTATTCCTGCACATGTTGAAAATCTAAAATAAACACGGAAAATGCCGTAAATTGCTCAGTAGTTTCCTTTACTTTAGTTTAGAAACACGGCACGGAGACAGGCCCTTCAGCCCACCAATTCTGCGCCGACCAGCAATCCCCGCAAAGTAATGCTATCCCAGGGACAATTTACAATTTTACTAAAGCCAATCAACCTAAATATCTACAAGACTTTGGAGCATGGGAGGAAACCGGAGCACGCGGAGAAAACCCACACTCGTCACGGGGAGAACATGCAAACTGTACAGACCGCACCCGTAGTCAGGATAGAACCTGGGTCTCTGGCACCGTAAGGCAGCAACTCTACCGCTGCGCCACGTTGATCAGGCTGCATCTGCGGAAAGGGATTAACAGGATGAGGAATTTCTTTGGCCAGAGGGAAGTGAATCTGTAGAATTTACTGCCACAGATGGAGACCGTCATTGGGTATTTTTAAGGTGGAGATTGACAGGTTCTTGATTAGGAAGAACATCAAAGGTTATGGGGAGAAGGCAGGGGAATGGGGTTGAGAGAGGATAAAATAGATCAGTCATGATTGAATGTCAAAATAGACTTGATGGGCTGAATGGTCTAATTCTGCTCCAATGTCTTATGGAAACAGAGTTAATGTCTTGGGTCGAAGGCTCTTCATCAGAACAGAAGCAGCCTGACCTGGTGAACATTTCCAGCATTTTGCCTCGTTTAATTTCTTTTAAAGTTTAGCTGCACTCCCTCTACTCCCCTCTCCCATCAGGCCAGTGTGAAAATGCACACCTCCAGATTCAGGGACAGTTTCTTCCCAGCTGTTATCAAGCAACTGAACTATCCTATCAGCAACTAGAGAGTGGGCCTGAGCTACTATCTACCTCATTGAAGACCCTCAGACTAAATTTAATCAGACTTTACTGGACTTAAACTTGCATTAAAGATGATTCCCTTTGTTCTATATCTGTACACTGGGAACGGCTTGATTGCAATGATGTATAGCCTTTTCACTGACTGGATAGCACGCAACAAAAAACAACAATAATAAACGAAACTAAACCAAACAAAACTAAACTAGACTAAAGTAAAGTTATTGTGGGGATGATTGGGTAACTGTTTTGATTGGACTTTACTGTGGACTTTATCTTCCACTAAGCATTAATTCACGTTATTCCCTTTACCATGTGTTTGTGCACTGTAGATGGCCCGATTGTAATCATGTATTGTCTTTCTGTTGACTGGTTAGCACACACCAAAAGCTTTTCACTGTACCTCAGTACACGTGACAATAAACTGAACTCAAACTCAAACTCAACTTGTCTATCGATCAGGCTTGGTAGTAAACCACACTTCAAATTTTGAATTTGGATATATGATTTATAGGCGACTAATCTCGACTCACTGCATTATAATGCTTTAATTGAGAGAATGTTCTGTAAATTGCTTCAACGTTGCTTCAGATAGACTCCTGAATAAATTATCTTTGTTAGCATTACAACAGATTGTTTGCGATGAGCCTTGTTCCAAAATCCCATCCCCATCCCTGACTGCATGCAGACTTGGCCATAAATACTCAGCCAATCTTCATGCCAAACCTTTCATGTATCTGTAGTATAGACGGACCACTGCTGTGCCACTAAAGATAGCAGGAGATAAAGCAATAACTTTAACAGTGAAGCGGGATATTATTATCAAATCATTAGGCATGGACTTTAGAGATACAGCATGGAAACAGGCCCCATGTCCCACCAAGTCCGCGTCGACCAGCGATCACCCCGTACATTAGCACTATTCTGCACACTGGGGACAATTTACAATTTAACCCTAGCTCTTGCACGCTAAAATTTTGAAGCTTCCCAAGTGAAACAAAAAAACTGGTATGAACACAGTCGAACCTCAAGTTTTACAACGTATACCTCTCTGAAAACGCACTGTACTTTAGTTCAGATTAGATATGTAGTGTGAAAACAGGCCCCTTCTGCCCACCAAGTCCACACTGACTAACGATCTTCCATACACTAGTTCTATACCACATAATCGGTTCAATTTACAGTTGCCAATTAACCCACTATAAGAAATACAATTTTTACTGAAACCAATTCATTTACAAACCTGCACGTCTTTGCAGTGTGGGAGGAAACCGGAGCACCCAGACAAAACTTATGAGGTCACGGGGAGAACGTACAAACTCCGTGCAGGCAGCACCCGTAGTCAGGATCGAACCCGGTTCTCTGGCGCTATAAAGCAACAACTCTACCGCTGCGCCACCGTGCACGGGTTGTCATGATCAAGAATGCCAACGCCTAAAAGAATATTATTCCTCGATAGAATGTCCTGACTGTATGATAAAGAAAAGATATATATATATGCTGGATTCCATGGAAAGAAGAGGATAAGTGGGATAGTTGGGTAGCTGTGGGCAAGTAGAGGCATGATGGGCCAAATGGCCTTCTCATCAGCGAATGCTTCAATTGTCTTAACCAACCTCGAGTCCCGAAAGAAAACCGCCTGCATTGCGGTTATAGGAAAGTCACATTTGAAGCGTGGCAGATTGCATCTTAACAATTAAAAGTGAATCCATCAATGCTGTTTACTAAAATGATTCATCAATTTCAATAGTGGCCCCTGCCAGGAGTAACAAGGTGTGAATTTTGCAAATGTGATTTAAAGCTAGAAAGAGTGGCAGCTACTGGGGCTAAACCAATAAACAGCAGGTACTGGTATTTATTTACAAGTTTGCAGTTATTAAGTTCTGATTTATCCCAAAGCTGAAAATTGCTGCAGGTTAACTGTGGCATGGAAGTGGACGTTTGAAGACTTGTTTTCTCACAATGCTTTTATCTGATCCTTGGAGAGAGTTGACAGAATGAATACAGTTCTGAGAGGGATAGTTTAGTTTAGTTTGGTTTGGTTTAGAGATACAGCGTGGAAACAGGCCCTTAGGCCCACCGAGCCTGCGCCGAACAGTGACCGCACCCACGCACACTAACAATTTACAATTTTACCAAGCCAATTAGCCTACAAACCTGCATGTCTTTAGAGTGTGGGAGGAAACCGGAGCACCCAGAGAAAACCCAAGTAGATCACGGGGAGGACGTACAAAACACCGTACAGACAGAACCCGTAGTTAGGATTGAACCCTGATCTCTGGTGCAGTAAGGCAGCAACTCTACCGCTGTGCCACCGTGCCGACATAGTTCGGGTAGAAAGTTGGAATATTTCTCCCAGGGTGGAAATGTCAAAGGCTTGAAGGCACAGCTTTAAGATAAGAGGGGGAAAGTTTAAAGACGTGCGGGGCAGGTTTTGAGATGGGGTTAGAAATGATAGTGGCATTTATGAAGCTTTTGGATAGTGGTGGGTGATATCACTTCCCTTGTGTAAGGCGTCTCCTTCCACACCCTCCAATGTCCAGCAGGGGAAGGACCATAGACTATGGTCATCTACCACAGAGCCTTGGAGTTGGCTGCACTGAGCTACAGTGCGTCCCTCAGCACGTTCTCCTGCAGTCTGGAGCGGGCCAGTCGGCAGCAATCCCTGAGACAGAAGAAGGGGCCGAAGACAGGTCCCGAAACGTCACCCATCCTTTCTCTCCAGAGATGCTGCCTGACCCGTTGAGTTACTCCTCCAGCACTTTGTGTCTATTCTCGCTCTAGGGATATCGGCCAGTAATGCTCTCCCTGTTCCATTGTCACGCACTCTAATCCATGGGAGTGTTAAGGAGTTGAACCTGTGGAGTGGTGTCACTTCAAAGGGCATCTACAGGCAGTTACAGGGATTTATGGACTCTGCAAATCTCGAGGACGCAGTCAGGTGAAGTGACCTGAACTCACTTCACAACTAGAAAGGAATTTTACACGCTCCTGAAAATTTGCTCAGAGCCGCAACTCCCCTGCTCCCCGGCATCTGACCACATCAGTCAAAGCCTGACTGCATGGGACTGCTTTGTTTAGGGGCGGCACAGTGGTGAAGCAGTCGGGTTGCTGCCTCATGGTGGCAAAGACCAGAGTTCGATCCGGACTAAAGGTGCTATCTGTATGGAGTTTGTACGTCCTCTCTGTGACCACATGCACACAATGCATGGTTGTTTGCATGTATAGTATTACATGACATGATTGGATAAAATGCATAACCAAGCTTTTCACTGTAGTTAGTTCATCGGTTAATTTTGTTTATTATTACATGTACCAAGTTACAGTGAAAACCTTTTTGTTGCGTGCTATCCAGTCAGCAGAAAGACTATACATGATTACAATCGAGCCATCCACTGTGTACAGATACAGGATGAAGGGAATTCTGTTTAGTGCAAGATAAAGCCAAGTAAAGTCTGATTAAAGATAGTCCGAGGGTCTTCAATGAGGTTTAGTTTAGTTTAGTTTGGTTTAGTTTATTGTCACGTGTATGGAGGTACAGTGAAAAACTTGTCGCGTGCTAACTAGTCAGCGGAAAGACAATACATGTTTACCATCGAGTTTTTCACGAGATGGCATGTCAGGATCGCTCTCTGGTTGGTGTTCGGATGGTTCAGTTGCCTGGTAACAGCTGGGAAGAAACTGTCCCTGAATCTGGAGTTGTGCAATCTCACATTTCTCTACCTCTTGCCTGAAGGGAGAGGGGAGACATGAGGGAGTGACCGACTGGGGTGAGACTCATCCTTAATTATGCTGCTGGCCTTGTTGAGGCAGCATGAAGACAATAACAACCTAAACCTTAAAGTGTTTTAAATGAACCCTGGAACTATCTTCAATCAGACTTTACCAGACTTTATCTTGCACTAAACATTAGTTAATCCACACTGTGGATGGCTCGATTGTAATCACCTGCTATCTTTCCATTGACTAATTACCACGCAGCAAAAAGCTTTTCACTGTATCTCGGTACATGTGAGAATAACCGATAAACAGTGGAATCCAAAGACTGAATGGAAAATAATGATTTAGTGATGTGAGTAAATTAGTTTAGTTTAGTTTAGTTTGAAGAAACGATGTAGAAACACTGAGTCCACGCTGATCAACGATCATCCCTACACTAGTTCTAGCCCATACGCCCGGGACAATTTACGGAAGCCAATTAACCTACAAACCTGTACGTCTTTGGAGGGGGGAGGAAACTGGAGCATCTGGAGAAAACACGCTCGGTCACAGGAGGAACGCACAAACTCCATACAGACAGCACCCACAGTCAAGATCGAACCTGGGTCTCTGGCGATTTAGGGCATTGAGGGAAGCAACTCTACCACTGTGATGCCCTAAATGGCCCCTGTTAAACAATCCCTTGCAATAGTTTAGCACTTTTTACTTAATATTCGAAATCCTCACATCCTGTGTCCTACGTGGCAAGAGCCATTAACTTAGT
Source organism: Rhinoraja longicauda (assembly GCF_053455715.1). NCBI lineage: Eukaryota > Metazoa > Chordata > Chondrichthyes > Rajiformes > Arhynchobatidae > Rhinoraja > Rhinoraja longicauda. Next base: position 36,074,524 of record NC_135966.1, on the reverse strand, counting down.
AAATGCAGGAAACTAAAGTCCCAAGGTACATCACAGAGGTCAAGTGTACAAAAATAGTAATGCATGCCGAGTTTCCGCTGATATATGTGTTATTTTTAAAATATATATTTTTGGGGGATACAACATGGAAACCATGGAGAGTCCACAAACTACCTTTATGCTTTTTAGACTTTAGAGATATAGCGTGCGAACAGGCCTTTTGGCCCACTGAATCCGACCAACAATCCCCGCACAATAAAACCGTCCTATGCACACTAGGGTCAATTTACAATTTTACCACAGCCAATTAACCTGCAAACCTCCACGTATTTGGTGTGTGGGAGGAAACTGGAGCGCCTGGAGAAAACCCACACAGTCACAGGGAGAACGTACAAACTCTGTGCAGATAGCACCCGTAATCAGGATCGAACCCGGGTCTCTGGGGCCGTGAGGCAGCAACTCTCCCCCCACGCCACGCTTTACTGGAATTTTCAGCCTGCAGAGAAGACAATCATCTTCTTGAGAACATTGCCACAGAAACTTTCCCAGGGCAAATTCTTAACTTAACACATCCACCTCCGACAATGTAGCACTTCCTCACCTCCACCAATAATGAAACATTGGCCTAGTTTGTCCATGCAAAACTCTAGCGTGGGATTCGAACCCTCAACCTTCTGATTCCAAGGCAAGAACATCGCCAGCTGATCCTTTGGCAGAGAGTCATAGAGTGATACAGTGTGGAAACAGGGCCTTTGGCCCAACTTGCCCACACCGACCAACATGTCCTGCCTACACTAGTCCCACCTGCCTGCGTTTGGCTCATATCCCTCGATACCTGTCATATCCGTGTAACTATCTAATTGTTTCTTAAACATTGCAATTGTCCTTGCCTCAACTACCTCCTCTGACAGCTCGTTCCATTCTGCCATTACCATTTGTGTGAAAACTTTGCTCCTCAGATTCCTATTAAATCTTTCTGCCTTCACCTTAAACCTATGCCCTCTAGTTCTCGATTTCCCTGCTCTGAGCAAGAGACTCTGTGCGTCTACGCGATCTATTCCTCTCACAGTTTTGTGCACCTCTAAGATCCCTCATCTTCCTGCGCTCCAAGAAATAGAGTTCCAGTGTGCTCAACCTCTCCCTTCAGACCCTGACAACATCCTTGTAAATCGTCTCTGCACCCTTTCCAACTTGACATGATCTTTCTTGTAACATGGTGCCCAGAACTGAACATAATATTCTAAATATGGCCTCACCAATGTCTTACATAACTGCAACATGACCTCCCAACGTCTATACTCAAAGCTCTGACCGATGAAGGCCAATATGCCAAAAGCCTTTTTGACCACCCTATTAACCAGTGACGGCACCATCAAGGAACTATGTACCTGCACTCCCAGATCCCTCTGTTCTACAACACTCCCCAGAGCCCTACCATTCACTGTGTAAGTCCTGCCCATGTTAGACTTCCCAAGATGTAACACCTCACATTTCTCCCAACGAAATGTACATTTATGTCACAATTTTGGTTTGACTGAGCCTATGTTTATCATCAACTGTTGCAGACAATCTCATCGTGTCTGTTTGAGTTTCTAATACAGAACCACCCAAGGGGATAATATGACATTGGTGTAATTTTACTCTGCGTTGGAATACGCTAATTACTGTTGTGACTAATTGTATATACATTCTCCTTCCCTTTCAACACAGTGGTAATATCATAACCTGTTTTGGGGAAGCTGGCTATTTTTATGGTTGTTATAGGGTGTGTTCTGTTATGAATTAAGTTAATACGATGCTAGTTTGAAAGACAAGTAAGTTTTTCAATGCATTCATTGGGCCACCAACAACTTCACGCAAAGCATTAGATTCCACCAAAATCATCCATGAGGTCTGAAGCAGGGCCCCGACCCGAAAACTCACCCATTCTTTTGCTCCAGCAATGCTGCCTGACCTGCTGAGTTACGCCAGCACTTTGTGTCAACCTTTGGTGTATGCCAGCACCTGCAGTGACTAAGTTTAGTTTAGTTTAGTTTAGTTGAGTTTAGTTTATTGTCACATGTACCGAGGTACATGCTTTTTGTTGCATGCTATCCAATCGGCAGAAAGACCATGCATGATTACATCCACAGTGTACAGATACAGGATAAAGGGGATTCTGTTTAGTGCAAGATGAAATCAAGTAAAGTCCGATTAAAGATAGTCCGAGGGCCTCCAATGAGGCTTAGTTTAGTTTAGTTTGGCTTAGTTTATTGTCACGTGTACGGAGGTACAGTGAAAAACTATTGTTGCGTGCTAACTAGTCAGCGGAAAGACAATACATGATTATAATCGAGCCTTTCACTGGATATTTTGTCAAGACTGCTCCCTAGTTGGTGTTAGTGTGGTTTAGTTGTCTGATAGCAGCTGGAAAGAAACTGTCCTTGAATCTGGATGTATGCATTTTCACACTTCTGCACCTCTTGCCTGATGGGAGAGGAGAGAGGAGGGAGTGGCTGGAGTGAGGGCCGTCCTTGATTATGCTGGAGGTAGGTTTGTGTGATGGAGTAACTCAGCGGGTCAGGCAGCATCTGGGGAAGCAATGAATAGGCGACGTTTTGGGTCAGGACGCTTTGAGCATAAAACAGTACAGCACAAGAACACACTCTTCGGCCCATAATGTCTTTGCCAAACATGATGCCAAGCCCATCTCTTATCAGCCTGCACATAATCTATATCCAGCTCTTCCATGCTTACCCATGTGCCCATCCAAAAGTCTCTTAAATGCCACTACTGTATCTGCCTCCACCAACACCCGAAGCAGGAATTTCCAAACACCCACCATTCTCTGAGTGTTCAGAAAAACATGCCCTGCAGTAGAGCCACTACCTCACAGTGCCAGAGACCCAGGTTAGATCCTGATCTTGGGTGCTATCTGCATGGAGTTTGTACGTTCTCCCCGTGGTCGTGTGGGTATTCTCCGGGTGTACCCGGTTCCTCCCACATCCCAAACGCGTGCAGGTTTGTAGGTTACTTGCCCTTTGTAAATCACCCCTGGTGTGGAGGGACTGGATGAGAAAATTGGATAACATAGAACTAGTGTGAACGGGTGACCGATTGTCGGCATGGATTTGAGAGCGTTGTATACTTGAGTTAATTGGTGGACCATTGATGTTGGATTGTGTAGACCAAACTGTAGACCTTTGGTTACACAATGTTTTGTGTTATTACATTGTAAACAGCATTGGTAAGACCTTGTGACCAGAGGTGTAAGAAGAACAGTTGCCAGAGTTGCTGCCTTACAGCGCCAGAGACCCAGCTTCAACCCTGACAACTGGTGCTGTCTGTACATGGTTTGTACATTCTCCCCGTACGTTTACTCTGGGTGCTCCAGTTTCTACCCACTCTCCAAAGACGTACAGGTTTGTAGGTTAATTGGCTTCGGTAAAAATTGTTCATTGTCCCTAGTGTGTGGGATAATGCTAGTGTACTGGTCGGTGTGGACTCGGTGGGCCGAAGGAACTGTTTCCGTTCTGTATCTCTAAAATCTACAACTAACCATGTGCACTATTCATCTCGCATTCATCAACTATTTCATATTCTACCACACAACTACACATTGATTTCAGGACAGCACAGTGGCTCAGCTGGTAGAGCAGCCGCCCCACAGCACCAGAGACCCAGGTTCAATCCTGACCTTGGGTGCTGTCTGTACGGAATTTGCACGTTCTCCCCGTGACCAAGTGGGGTGCTCCGGTTTCCTCCCACATCCTAAAGCCACGTGGGTTTGTAGGTTAATTGGCTAAACGTCCCCCGAGTGGGTAAGGAGTGGTTGAGAAAGTGGGATAACATAGAACTAGTATGAATGTGTGATAGACACAAAGGATGGGTGACATTTTGGGTCAGAATCCTTCTTCCCGTGCTCTTTTCTCTCCAGCGATGCTGCCTGAACCACTGTTACTCCTGCACTTTGTGTCGATTTTTGGTATAAACCAAAATCTGCAGTTCTTTGTTTCTACATAGCATGAACAGGTGATTGCTGCTCAGTGTGGACTCGATGGGCCGAAGGGCCTGTTTCCATGCTGTATCTCTCTCCAGTTTACATTGGCTGATTGCCACTCCAATCTGCACATATATTAAACGCACGGGTCCACGCCGACCAGCAATCACCCCGTATATTAACCTAAACACATTGGGACCAATTTTTATAACTTACCAAAGCCAATAAACCTACAGATCTGTACGTCTTTGAAGTGTGGGAGGAAACCAGGGCACCCAGAGAAAACCCACGCCGTCCACAGGCATGGACAACATACAAACCTCTGATAGACAGCACCCGTAGTCAGGATTGAACCCGGGTCTCTGGCGCTGTGAGGCAGCAACTCTATCATTGCTCCACTGGGCAGACCTAGTCACCATACGTCACAGGGCCAAAGGGCTTGTTTCCCGGCTGTATCCATCTATGACTCGGTGGCAAATCGGTGATTGATCGGCCAGGTGCAGTGTGCAGTTATGCCAGGTGTAAATGAGTCGCGCTGTAAAGGTTTGGTCACCACATTACAAGATGGGTGTGTGGTTGGACCTGAATAACTCGGAGGATGTTGCCTGGAGTGGGGAGCTGAAATGACGAAGGAAACAAAAGTAGAAACTTATGCTGGTAGCACAACAAAATGGAGTTAAAAGACAAACAGTTGTACAGACAATGATCTACAGATTCTGGGTGAGCCTGAAGAAAAGTCCCGACCTGAAATGTTACCTTGAAACTGTAGAAACTCCACACAGACAACACCCATAGTCAGGATCGAACCCGGGTTTCGGGCTCAGTGAACCAGCAGCTCTATCTTCTACGCCACCGTGCCATGCAAATCTGGCAACCTTTCATGTTCCTCTCAAACCTGATGCAGTATCTCCATTTGAAGCATCAATGTACACCTTTTATCTCCACAGATATCTTTAGATCTGCTTGATACCTCCAGTGTTCTGTTTCTTGTTCCTGATTGCAGTCTTTTTTGTGTTTTGAAGATAGACACAAAGTGCTGGAGTAACTCAGCGAGTCATGCACAATCTCTGGAGAGAAAGGATGGGTAACATTTCGGGTCCGAACCGTTTCTTCAGGGCCGAAACGTAAACCATCCTTTGGAGATGCGGCCTGACCCGCTGAGTTACTCCAGCACTTTGTGTCTATCTTTGGTAGAAACCATTATCTGCAGTTCCCTTCTACACCGTTTTTTGTGTTCCATCTGGTTTATTGCTGGAAGGGCCCATTCCATGAAAAGCATGCATTTCCTTAGCTGTAGAGAGGATTAGTTTTAATCAATTACTTTAAGGTTCATGAAACTTTTTCAACATGCTGTCTGTCGCCTGAGCTTGTGAAGACTTCTTGAAGCGATGCCAACAAAGGCTCTGTCATGTTGTGCATTGAACAGCACCGTACAATGATGTAGTTAAATGTGCTTACTACTCTGGTTTTGAATTTGAGACTCCCACGTCTGTGCTGACTCCTTCCTCTCATCAGAAATTCTTTGTACCAGTCGTACCAATGCCTTTGGTGATGTGACGTTACTTCACACCCTGGGTGAAACATGAATGCAAGAGACATTGACACACATTAATAGCTCCCATGGGACAGATGCACACTTTGCTTCCTGCCTTTTTTTAAAAACCGAAAGGAGAACATGCATTTCTAAACAAGTGAGACTTGTTTCTTTGGGAAAGAGACCTTGAAGTGACCTGTTTGATATTGACTCAAGATTAGGCAAGCTGTTTGCAAAGCGGGCTCAATGATATCATAGAACATATAACAGCCACTTCCGATACTTCAGCCGCGACTATGTACCATTGAACAGTGCAGCTCAGAGGCAGGCCCTTCAGACCACAATGTTGGTTCTAACCAGGGCGCCAATTTATACATCTGCCTCCATTCCCTGCCAGTTCAGGTTTAGTTTAGTTTATTTTACTTAGTTTAGTCTAGATTCATTTAGTTTCGTTTACTTTAGCTTAGTTTGATTTAGTTTGTTTAGTTTAGTTTAGTTTAAAGATACAGTGTGAATTCAGGCCCTTTGGCCCATGCCGACCAGCGATCCCCGCACACTAACACTGTCCTACACACTATGGACAATTTACAATTTTACCAAAGCCAATTAATTAACCTACAAAACTGTACGTCTTTGGAGTGTGGGAGGAAACCGGAGCACCCAGAGAAAACCCACGCAGGTCACGGGGAGTACGTACAAACTCCATTCAAACAGTACCGAACAATAGTCAGAATTGAACCCAGGTCTCTCTACAGCTGCGCCACCGTGCCATTTGCTTTCGTTTAGTTTGGTTTGGTCTGGTTTGGTTTTGTTCAGAGATACAGCATGGAAACAGGCCCTTCGGCCCACTGAGTCCACAGCAACCATCGATCACCCGTTTGCACTAGTTCTACGTTATCCCAACTCTCACCCTATCTCTCCACACCGGGGGGAGTTTTACAGAGGCCAATTAACCTACCAACCCACACGATTTTGGGATGTGTCAGGAAACAGGAGCACACGGAGGAAACCCATGCAATCACTGGGATGTTTCCTGCCCGCCCAATCATGGCGGCACAGTGGCACAGCTGGTAGAGATTAACAGCGCCAGAGACCCAGGTTCGATCCTGACCTCGGGTGCTATCTGTGTGGAGTATGCATGTCCTCCCTGTGACCGCATGGGTCACGATCGGGTGCTCTGGTTTCTTCCCACAATCCCAAAGATGTGCGGGCGTGTAGGTTAATTGGTCTCTGTAACAATTGCCCCAAGTGAGTGGGAAGTGGATGTGAATGTGGGATAACATAGAACTAGTGTAAATGGGTGGTCGATGGTCGTCGTGGACAATATGTGCCAAACGACCTGTTTCCATGCTCAATACAACCCATTCCCTCACAACCCCATTCCCTACCTCCTCCCCAAAACCTTTGAAGCCCTTACTAATCAAGAACCCATCAATCCCCACTTTAACCATCCAACATTCTCCCAGGATAACTGTACCCGAAGCTAACTGCTTAATGGATTTGTGTAATGCCGTTCAGGAACGGCACATGTGAATATGATTCTCACTAAATAACAACCCTGAAGTAGCATAATAGTCCTATTTACCAGCAATCTGAAGCACTAACCTGGAAAAGCAGGTTCAAATGTCACCGTGGCAGCTACAGAATTTAAATTAATTAATTACATTTGGAATAAAGAATAAATGAAATTCCTCATATGTTGCAAAACATACTTGGCTAATAAAGTATCATTATGATTATGATGATTATTATGAAGAAAACCAGTATTGGTGAAGCTGTTCAGCAAATGACTGGATTATTATTAAAACTCCAAGTGGTGGGATGTGGATCAAATGCAGGCAGATCAGATTAGTTTATATTGCCGACAGTTTTGGTTTAGGATTACAATTATTATTGTCACATGTACAGAGGTACAATGAAAAGCTTTATTGCAAGTTCTATCCAAACAGAATACAATCTATACATGAATACAACCAAGTCAAACTCAAGAATAAAAGATAGAGCACAGGGGACGTTACGATATCGAGGTGCACAAAATCATGAAGGGAATTGATCAGGTGATCACACGGAGTGTTTTGCCCAGAGTAGGGGAATCGAGAACCAGATGACAGGTTTAAGGTGAGGGGGGGAAAGATTACTTGGGAACCTGAGAGGTAGCTTTTTTACACAAAGGGTGGTGGATGTATGGAACGAGCTGCCAGAGGAGGTAGTTGTGTCTGGTACTATCACAACATTTAAGGAACAATTGGACGGGTACATGGATAGGATAGGTTTTGAAGGATTATGGGCCAAATGCTGGCGGGTGAGACTGGTGCAGGTGGGGCATGTTGGTCGGCATGGGCAAGTTAGGCCGAAGGGCCTGTTTCCAAGCTGCATGACTCTTATGACTTTACCTGAGGTCAGGATCGAACCCTGCGATCCAAAGCTATGAGGCTTCTGCACTCATCATCACACCACTAGGTTGACCTCCTGGTCGGCCTGTTGCAGCCCTAAATCACTTATCTCAAGATGCATTTCTTAAAGATTAACCAACGTGTTTTTGATTATGTATTCAAATACCTTCGGAGCTGTGAGCTGTGACTGAGGGATTATTTACCGACCTGCCCTTGCTGGAAGTTTGGCACTGATTAAAGAGGGTGAACTCAACAGTATTTTATCTCCAGGGAAAAAAATAGGTGCAGCCTCCATGAAATAGCCAGCGACCTACAGTGGCTGTTTGGGAACATAAATCAGATACTGAGCAGTAGCCCTGTCATTCAGACAGGGACCGCTCCACCTCATCCGATCATAAATGATTAATTGTCCAGCAATGGTTGGTGTCATTGGCGCTAACTGTTGTGTCATTGAAGTTGCAAAAAATCATTGCACAAGGATGTCAGATTTACCAACCCTTCGCCTTAAGTAAATCATTTGTGGAATGCGGGTTTTGCAGGTAGAGTGAATACTTAGTGATCATATCTCGTCTGGGCGATAAGTTAAGAATGGGCTTTCCTGTTTAGTGTCTGCTTTTTGTTGTTTGCACTGGCGTGTTCGAAGATAGAACATAGTTTAGTTTAGTCTAGAGAGGCAGCACCGAAACAGGCCCTTCGGCCCACCGAGTCCACGCCGACCAGCGATGCCCATGCACTAGCACTGTCCCACCTACAATTTACAATCAAGACCGAAGGCTATTAATCTGCAAACCTGGATGTCGTGTGAGTGTGGGAGGGAACCGGAGCACCCGGAGAAAACCCATGTGGTCACGGAGAGAATGTTCAAACTCCGTACAGACAGCATCTGTTGTTGATATTGAACCCAGGTCTCTGGCGCTGTAGGGCAGCAACTCTACCGCTGCACCACCGCATCGCCCCAAAGCTTGTGTTGCGTATTATCCAGTCAAACAAAAGAATATATATAAATACAATCAAGCCATCCTCAGAGCACTGATAAAGGATAAAGGGTACAATATTTGGTGCAAGATAATGTCCGATTAAAGATAGTGTACTGGAGAGCACAGGAACAGGCCCTTCAGCCCATGTTATCTGTGCTGAACGTGATGCTAAATTAAGCGACTCCCTTTTTATCTGCACACGATCCACATCCCTCTATTCACTGCGCGTCCATGCATCTATCTAGAAGCCTCCTCAACTTCCTGGCCATGTCTGCTTCCACCTCCTCCCCAAAGCCTTGGACTTCTTTCTCTTTCTCTCTCTCTCTCTCTCTCTCTCTCGAGTATTTTTTTAAAAGTTTAGTTTAGTTTAGTTTGGTTTAGGAAGGAACTGCGAATGCTGGTTCATACTGAATATAGATCCAAAATGCTGGAGTAACTCAACGGGTCAGGCAGAAAAGGAATAGGTGACATTTTGGGTCGAGACCACGAAAGGGTCTGAAGAAGTTGTCTCGACCTCAAACGTCACCTATTCCTTTTCTCCCAAGATGCAGCCTGACCCGCTGAGTTACTCCAGCATTATGTGTTTATGTTTAGTTTAGTTTAGTTTCGTTTTTTATCATTGTCATGTGTACTGAGGTACAGTGAAAAGCTTTTCTCGTGTAGTTTTGTGTAATTTAGTTTATTGTTGTCACACGTGCCGAGGTGCAGCGAAAAGCGTTTGTTTGCGTGCTATCCTGTCAAAAAAATGTCTGTACATGATGACAATCAAGTCGTCCACAGTAATACAGATAAAGGGTACAGGGTCCAACATGTGGTGCAAAGATGCGACATTCCCGAAACGTCACCTGTTCATGTTCTTCAGTGGTGTTACCTGACCCGTTGAGTTACTCCAGCACTTTGTGTCCCTATAACACTACAATTGTAACAGTCTTGTACTTATGTATTGTTGTGCTTATGCAGAGTAAGATTTCACTGAATTGTATGCAAAACAAAGAACGTCATTGTATCCAGGTACATGAGACGATAAAGTGCCATTGAATCTTTACATTCCCTTTGAAGGGCCACAGTTGTACTTGCTTGCACTACCCCTTCCGGCAGTGAATTCTCCCTCATCTCTTGCCAGTTAAGTGGCTTGAACTACTGACAATGCTGCTCCCATCTACACTGAAGCATAGAGTGTACCTTTGTCATTGCAGACAGCTCTCTTTTCATAACCATTCGATGAGCACATCCTTCTTTCCAGACACAACAAGCCTCGAAGGTTATTTCCCACCTGTGGGCACAGCTCAGACACGGAACGTGGAATCCACTTCCTCTGACGGGGGAATTAATCCCGCATTATACTACCAGCCACAGAGCCCATTGTGCAAGCTTGTTGCAACGGCTGGTGTTGAGTTTCAGGCCATTTCTGCATTCCATCTCGGTGACTACCTGTCTCCACTTCCTCACTCTGCCCACGTGCTACTGAATCTCCCAACCAAGGCTTTCTTACGCAATGTTATATAGAGTCATACAGCGTGGAAACAGGCCCTTCAGCCCAACTTGCACACGCCCACCAACGTGCCCCTCTAACTTCTACACTAGTCCCATCTGCATGCGTTTGGCCCATGTCCCTCTCAACCTCACTTATCCATGTACCTGTCTAAATGTTTCTTAAACATTACAATAGTACCTGCCTCATCTATCTTATCTGACAGCTCGTTCCATACAGCTACCACTCTGCAGGCGCCTACCACCCTCTGTGTAAAACACTTGCACCTGCACATCTCCTTTAGACTTTGCCCCTTTCACCTATCACAAACCAGAGAGCAGTCCTGACCCAACATCCACCCCATTGGAGACCCTTGGACTGTCCTTAATCTGACTTCGAGTCATAGAGTAATGCAGTGTGGAAACGAGGCCCTTCAGCCCACTGAGTCCATGCAGACCAACGATCAGCCCATATACTAGCGCTATCCTACACACTAGGAACAATTTACAATGTACGCAAGTCAGTTAATAGACAATAGACAATAGACAATGGGTGCAGGAGTAGGCCATTCGGCCCTTCGAGCCAGCACCACCATTCAATGTGATCATGGCTGATCATTCTCAATCAGTACCCCGTTCCTGCCTTCTCCCCATACTCCCTGACTCCACTATCCTTAAGAGCTCTATCTAGTTAACCTACAAACCTGTACGTCTTTGGATTGTGGGAGGAAACTGGAGCACCCGGAGAAAACCCACGTGGTACAGGGAGAATGTACAAATTCCATTCAGACAGAACCTGTGGTCAGGATCGAGGCCGGGTCTCTGATGCTGTCAGGCAGCAGCTCTACCAGCTGTGCCACTGTACCGTCCCAGAGTCTTAGATGCAAGTCCTGGATAGAGAAAGATGTAGATCTTAATCTGTTCCTTTCCATATAACTCAATGTCACATTGGCCACAGGTCTGTAGCACACCTTCATGGGTGAACTGTCAACTTGTTTCCTTTCCTTGATGTTTCTTTGACTTTGTCCTTCGTAAAGCTCTCTTTTTCAGCTTCATTAAAGCCTCGCACAAAAGTAGAATGAGCAAATGCATTAAGCAGCCATCCGCTAAGATTGCCAGGCAGCTTTTAAAGACATAAAAAATTTGGAGTTTAGTTTAGTGTATTTTAGAGAAGATACAGCGTGGAAACATTGAGTCCACGCCGACCAGCGATCCCTGTACACGAGTACCATTTGACACATTAGGGACAATTTGCAATTTTTGCCGAAGCCAGATTAACCTACAAACCTGTACGTCTTTGGAATGTGGAGGGAAACCGGGGCACCGGAGGAAAATGGTCAGGAGAAGAACATACAAACTCCGTACTGACGGCACCCATAGTCGAGATCGAATCCGGGTCCCTAGCGCTGTAAGGCAGCAACTCTACTGCTGCGCCACCGTGCCACCCAGATTTCAGAGCTGGGAGCTGATGTGTGCAGCATAAGATCGAAGAGGATTCAGCATCTCCAAATGGAGCCTGTAAAAATCAAAGAGAACGGTGCAAAACATAGGGAATCAAATGCTGTAAATACTTCAGCAGGGCAAGCTAATGTGTCAAGAGTGTTTAATTACCATCTGCACTGCAATGGGAGCTCTATGGTTGCTGAGAAGATGGTTCAGTTGCCTGATAACAGCTGGGAAGAAACTGTCCCTGAATCTGGAGTTGTGCGTTTTTGCACTTCTGTACCTTATTGCCTGATGGGAGAGGGGAGAAGAGGGAGTGAAATTCGTCCTTGATTATGCTGGTGGCCTTGCCGAGGCAGCGTGAAGTGTGAATGGAGTCAATGGAAGGGAGGTTGGTTAGTGCGATGGTCCACAATTCTCTGCAATTTCTTGCGGTATTGGACGGAGCTGTTTCCAAACCATGCTGTGATGCATCTTCGTAGTTTCGTAGTTCATAGTTTAGTTGCTGTTTGGAGTGTTCATTAGTCTGATGTTTTTAGGGAAGAAACTGCTCCTGGACCTGAATGTTACAGTTTTCGCTTAGAGCTCTGGTGAAAATGAGAGCGGAGAGATACATGCCCAAGGATATAACATCGTGTCAGTGTGACTTATACTCTGAGAGGACAATGTTTAGTATATGTAAAGGTAACACAACGCTCCTCAAGGCCCCATTGTCTGGCTAGTGATGGGAGGAACAATCGAAACTACAGGTGATTTCTTTCGTTGCTGTATTGATCACCCTGTTATGGGCAAGATGCTATTGAGCTGGAAAGAGCCAGATTTTGGCTACAGCTACTGTCTGTACAGAATTTGTACGTTCTCCCCGTGACCGCGTGGGTTTTCCCCGGGTGCTCCGGTTTCCTCCAACGCTTCAAAGATGTGCAGGTTTGTAGGTTAATTGGCTTCGGTAAATAGTCCCTAGGGTGTAGGATCGAACTGGTGTACGAGTGACCATTGGTTAGCATGGACTCATTGGGCCGAAGGGCCTGTTTCCACGCTGTATCTAAATTAAATATAAATAAATTAAGAGATTTTCCGCAGGGCAGAAACAGGCCCTTCGGCCCATCGAGTTTGTACCAACCAGCGATCACCCCGCACATTCATTTTAGTTTTAGATATACAGAGTGGAAACAGGGCCCTTGGCCCACCGTATCCACACCGACCAGTGATTCCTGCACGTTAACACTATCCTACTCACACTTGGGACAATTTACATTCATACCAAGCCAACTAACCTACAAACCTGTAGGAAAAAACAGCAGATGCTGGTTTAAATCAAAGGTAGACACAAAATGCTGGAGTAATTTTGTCACCCATTCCTTCTCTCCCGAGATGCTGCCTGACCCACTGAGTAACTCCAGCATTTTGTGTCTACCTGTCTAACCTACAAACCTGTACATCTGTGGAGTGTGTGAGGAAACAAAAATATCCCGGAGAAAACCCACGCGGTCACAGGAAGAACGTACAAACTATGTACAGACAGCACCCATATTCGGGAATGAACCGGATCTCCGGCGCTGCAAGCGCTGTAAGGCAGCAACTCTACCGCTGCGCCACCGTGCCGCCCTAGTTCTATCCATAAATACGGTGGCGCAGCGGTAGAGTTGCTGCCTTGCAGCGAATGCAGCGCTGGAGACTCAGGTTCGATCCTGACTACGGGCTCCGTCTGTACGGAGTTTGTACGTTCTCCCCGTGACCTGCGTGGGTTTTCTCCGAGATCTTCGGTTTCCACCCACACTCCAAAGACGTACAGGTATGTAGTTTAATTGGCTGGGCAAATGTAAAAATTGTCCCTAGTGGGTGTAGGATAGTGTTAGTGTGTGGGGATCGCTGGGCGGCACGGACCCGGTGGGCCGAAAGGCCTGTTTCTGCGCTGTATCTCTAAATCTAAGAAATATAAAATCTAAAAATCATACACTGGGGCCAATTTACAAAACCATTGTTGGAGTGTAGGAAGAAACCGGAGCACCTGGAGAAAACCCATGCGGAGAGAACGCACCAACTCCGCACAGACAGCACCCATAGTCAGGATCGAAACCGGGTCTCTGGCGCTGTGAGGCAGCAACTCTACCACTGCACCAAACCTGCCGCCCCTGGCCTTCAGCCAAATAAATCAAACTGGCGGAGCCGAAAATGATAATGATTCCTCTTAAAGGTTTGCAAAGATGAAGGAAATGGTGTTTCCCATGGGGAAGGCACAGCAGCTAATGTGCTGCTCTAAATGTCTGCTCCTGGGACCCGCTCGCAATGAGGCACTAGCTTCTGCTTCAAGTGCACCCGGGAGATTTATGTGTGCAATCTGCACTTACACCAAAATGCAGCATTGCTGTGATGTCTCACTCTCAGATGTGCAAACCTTTGCACCCAATGCAGATTTATGAGAATGTTGCCAGGGCTCGAGAGCCTGAGTGAGCTACAGGGTTGAGCAGGCTGGGACTCTATTCCTTGGAGCGCAGGAGGATGAGGGATGATCTCATAGAGGTAAATGCACTGAGCCTCTTGCCCAGAGTAGGAGAATTGAGAACCTGAGGGCATAGTTTTAAGGTGGGGGAAGGATTGAACAGACAATACACAATAGACAATAGGTGCAGGAGGAGGCCATTCGGCCCTTCGAACCAGCACCACCATTCAATGTGATCATGGCTGATCATTCTCAATCAGTATCCCGTTCCTGCCTTCTCCCCATACCCCCTGACTCCGCTATCCTTAAGAGCTCTATCTAGCTCTCTCTTGAATGCATTCAGAGAATTGGCCTCCACTGCCTTCTGAGGCAGCAAATTCCACAGATTTACAACTCTCTGACTGAAAAAGTTTTTCCTCATCTCAGTTCTAAATGGCCTACCCCTTATTCTTAAACTGTGGCCCCTGGTTCTGGACTCCCCCAACATTGGGAACATGTTTCCTGCCTCTAGTAACCTAACAAGAACCTAAGGGGTAATTTTTTCACACAGAGGACGGTGGCTGTGTGGAACGAGTTGCTGGAGGAGGTAGTTGACGGGGACTATCACAACGTTTAAGATATATTTTAGTTTAGTTTAGTTTATTTAGTTTATGTGTAGCGAGGCGCAGATAAAAGCTTTGTCATGTGTATCGAGATGCAGTGAAAAGCTTTTGTTGCATGCTAACCAGTCAGCGGAAAGACAATACATGATTAGAACATTTGAACAGGTTTGTAGGTCAATTGGCTTCGATAAAATTGTAAATTGTCTCTAGCGGGTCGGGTAGTATGGTCAGGGTAGGGTAGTATGACCGCTGGTCAGCACGGACTCGGTGGGCTGAAGGGCCTGCTTCCATGTTGTATCTCCAAAATCAAAAGTCTGAAGGGAATAAGTAAGTTCATGTCATTGGAGCAGCATTAGGCCATTCGGCCCGTCGAGTCTACACCAGCATCTAACAGGCCAAAGGGCCTGTTTCCCCACTTTATATCTGAGGTCTAAAGTAAAACCTTCCTGTGAGTGAGGTGGAGATGGGGGAGTCCAAGGGGTGAGCCAATCCTCCATTGCAAGCTGCAGCCTGCAGTCTGGGCAGAGGTTCTGTTGTGCGACCAAGCCTGCTGTGTACAGGTAAGGGGCCGCTTTAGGGATAAGACAGAGAATGAGCACTTGCCAGCTCGTTTCAGGTGAATGCTAAACGCGCCAAGGCACACGTGTACAGGAGAGCAGAGAGTTCTCATTGCCCTGGCCAGCCTCCAGTAGCCAACGACACAGAGCAGACTGACTCATTACATTCACTGTGCACAAGATCATGCTGGGTTCAAATGGCTAATCACTGCCACATCTTTAAAAGGGAGTCATTTGCCACCAATCCTCTTGCCAATGTGAGAGGTACTATAAAGAATAGATATATTATTTCATGGTTTACTTTTGTTTCCTGTTTCTTTCTCTCTCTCGCTCTCCCCTCCCTCTCTCTCTCATTCTCTCCCTCCCTCTCTGTTTCTTTATCCTTATCCCTCTCGTTCGCTTAATCTCGTTTCCTCTTACTCTCTTATCTCTCTCCTCTTTGTCCCCTTATCTCTCTCCTCTTTGTCCCCTTATCTCTCTCCTCTTTGTCCCATTATCTCTCGCTCTTTACTCTCTCACTCCTCTCGCTGTTTCTCTCTCTCCCACTCTCTCTCTCTCTCTTATCTCTCAGATGCAGGACAAAGGAAAGGACATTTTGTGCAAGATAAACTCCAGTCAAGTCCGATTAAAGATAGTCCAAAGGTCTCCAACGAGGCAGATCTTTTCTAGGTCATGAGGTAGAGCTTTACACTGTACCTCAGTACACGTGACAATAATCTAAACTCAACAGGACTGGAGGTCTCTAGTTGTTGATAGAATGGTTCTGTTGCCCGATAACAGCTGGGAAGAAATTGTCCCTGAATCTAGAGATGTGCGTTTTTGCACTTCCGTCCCTCTTGCCCGATGGGAGAGGGGAGAAGAGGGAAGGACCGGTGTGAGACTGGTCCTAGATTATGCTGGTGGCCTTGCCGAGGCAGCGTGGTGTAGAAGGAATCGATGGAAGGGAGGTTGGTTTGTGCGATGCTCTGGGCTGCATCCACAATTCTCTGCAATTTCTTGCGGTCTTGGTTGGAGCTGTTCCCAAACCAACCCACAATGCATCCTGATAAAATGCTCGGTACCCTCTCTACGAGTGTCACTTCCCTTACAGGGCACCTCCTGGAGCTCCAACCCTCTCTCGTGCCTGCACTCTCTTCGACAAGTCCACCCAGGGTGATAGGCCGAGCACTTAGCAAAGACTGTGAAGAAGGGTCCCGACCCGAAACGTCACACAACCATTTTCTCCAGAGCCTGACCTGCAGAGTTACTCAGCAGCACTTTGTGTCTATTTTCACTTCGCAAAGTGTCTGGTGTCGTTAGCTTCTTTGTACCTTTTCATATATCTAGTTTCCTTCTTTTCCCTGACTCTCAGTCCGAAAAAGAGTCTCGACCCAAAACGTCGCCTACTCCTTTTCTCCAGAGATGCTGCCTGTCCCGCGCTGAGTTACTCCAGCATTTTGTGTTAATCCTCAGTGTGAACCAGCATCTGCAGTTCCTTCACACACAATGTGTCAGGCCTGCCCGCTTTGCACAGCAATCAGACTGCTACACTTACTCATCTGAAACCTAAAACCTCCTCTTCAGAACATGTGGGACCCAAACAGCCTGTAACAGAGCTTCGGGAATGACTTGATGGAAAGACAGGGGAGCAGTAAATTGACTTGTCACGTGCGCATTTAAGATGGGTGGACCTGACCCTTCAGATAAATGGAATTTATGCTGCATTAGCTGATGCGACACATGGTTTGTGAGTGCCAAGTTCAAAGTCTCCGGAAAGCGAGGTTAGGCTTTTAATTGATGTTAGATTGGCAGCTTATTCAACAGGGTCAGTGGAAGCAGCTCCTCTGCTACATCCTGCACATATTAAATAATTATCTGCTACTTTTAGTC
Source organism: Rhinoraja longicauda (assembly GCF_053455715.1). Lineage (NCBI taxonomy): Eukaryota > Metazoa > Chordata > Chondrichthyes > Rajiformes > Arhynchobatidae > Rhinoraja > Rhinoraja longicauda. The sequence continues at coordinate 36,057,281 of NC_135966.1, read as the reverse complement.
TCCACCTTGGACTCCTGATTGATGGAAAGTGGGTGCACTAATTACCGTGGAATGTCTATGGGGCTGTCATCTTAAGCATGACCACCCCTGGCCTTCTGAAGGCCAAAGATGTCAACTTGTGGCACCAGCTGTCAGCGTTCATTTTTAAGAGACTGTTTTGTTCCGTGATATCTTTTTATTCTCCCCGAAGGGCGGATTTCAGATATCAGAGGAGGCCTGGATATGACTACCAGTTCAATAGACAGAGCCTGACGCCAGTGAAATCCCCACTGGGAGCCCTTAAAGGCAGGTCCTTTACGGATAATCTCACTGTCCACCACCATTTTGGGCAGTGCAGGGAGAACGTACAAACCTTGCACAGACAGCACGGTGGTGTAGCGGTAGAGCTGCTGCCTTACAGCGCCGGAGACCCGGGTTCAATCCTGACAATGGGTGCTGTTTGTACGGAGTTTGTACGTTCTCCGTGTGACCGCATGGGTTTTCTCTGGGTGCTGCGGTTTCCTCCCACGCTCCAAAAGATGTACAGATTTGTGGTTTTATTGGTGTTGGTAAAATTGTAAATTGTCCCTGGTGTGTAAGGTAGTGCTAGGTTACAGGGTGATCGCTGGTCGATGCAGACTCGGTGAGCCAAAGGGCCTGTTCCACGCTGTGTCTCTAAAGTGAAGTGAAATCTAAAGGCAGCACCCGTAGTCAGGATCTAAACCGGGTCCCTGGCGCTGTAAGGCAGAAATTCTACGACTGTGCCACTGTGCCGCCCCTCTCAGTATCTAAAACACTATGTTCTGCACTATTCTTTATTTTCCCTTTTGAACTATCCAATGTACTTGTGTATAGGAAAGATAGACGCAAAATACTGGAGTAACTCAACGGGTCAAAGATCATCTTGGAGAGAATGGATAGGTTACATTCGGATCGGGGCCTTTCTTCAGACCCGAAACCTCACCTATCCATTTTTGCCTGGGATGCTGCCAGACATACTGAGCATTTTATGTCTATTTTTGGTATTAATCAGCATCAGTAGTTTCTTTTTATTACAATTAGGACTCATGGAGAGTTGGTTTTGGTGAGAGAGCAAATAAAACAAAGTATTTCACTGTGTCTTGGTACACATGACAATAATGAGCCAATACCAATACCAATTGTGCCGGCATAGTGACACAGCAGTAGAGTTGCTGCCTCACAGCGCTACAGGCCTGGGTTTGATCCTGACTACGGGTGCTGTCTGCACGGAGTTTGTCCGCTCTCCCTGTGACCTTGTGGGTTTTCTAAGGGCGCACAGGTTTCCTCCCACACTCCAAAGACGTGCAGATTTGTAGGTTAATTGGCATCAGTAAAATTGTAAATTGTTCCTAGTGTGTAGGATGGTGCTAGTGTACGGGGTGATCGCTGGTCGGCGTGGACTCAGTGGACCGAAGGGCCTATTTTCTGCACTGTATCTCTAAAGTCTAAATTTTAGACTCTTCTGCAGGGAAGAAATGTTTACATTAACTCCTATTTCTCCCTTCACATTATTGCCTGCTTATTTTCTGTATTTTCTGCACTCATTTCAGGTTAAAACCAATCCTTTCAAAAACCAAATTGTATGGGACATTGAGAGAAAAATAATTGGCAAGGATATGTGGAGTAGGGCAGGAGATTTGGACTTTCTGGGTTATTCTGCAGAATAAGTGGGGGGGGTCAGTGAATTGAATGACCACTGGTGTTATAAGTCTGAAGGTCTCGACCTGAAACGTCGCCCATTCCTTCTCTCCTGAGATGCTGCCTGACCTGCTGAGTTACTCCAGCATTTTGTGAATAAATACCTTCGATTTGTACCAGCATCTGCAGTTATTTTCTTACACTAACAATTCTGCAAGTCTATTTGTGATTCACAGTATCGACAATATCTTGCCTTTATGTTGGTGACAGACCATTGCATTACTGCAGAATAAACTAATTTAAACAGTGTTAAAATTGAAAAGCACAGATTTCAGATGAGGGGGAAGGATTTATCATGAGAGGAGTAGATCTTGCCCAGAGTAGGGGAATCGAGAACCAGAGGGCACAGGTTCAAGGTGAAGGGGGAAAGATTTTACAGGAACCTGTGGGGTCACTTTTTCACACAAAGGGTGGTGGGTGTATGGAACAAGCTGCCGGAGGAGGTACAGTAGTTGTGGCAGGTACTATCGCATTGTTTTAGAAACATTTAGGCAGGATAGAATAGGTTTAGAGGGATATGGGCCAAACGCAGGCAGGTGGGACTAGTGTAGATGGGGAAGTTGGGTCGAAGTGTCCGTTTCCACACTGTTTCACTCTATCGCTCAATGACTCCATATAACACAGGAACAGGCCCAACTGCCCACATTGTCGGTGCTAAGCATGATGCCAAGATAAACTAACCTTATCTGCATGAATCTGATGCGCAGCCATTCATTCCCTGCATATCTATGTGCCAATTCCAAAGACTCTTAAACGCTGTGATCGTATCTGCCTGCAGCTCCACACCCGGCAGTCCATTCCAGGCACCTGCCACATTCTGTGTAAACCATTCTAGATTTTAGAGATACACTGCGGACACAGGCCCTTCGGCCCAACGGTTTCTGAGCCGACTCCCGTACACTGGCACTATCCTGTGCACCAGGGATGATTCACAACATTTACCGAAGCCAATTAACCTACAGACGTCTTTGGAGGGTGGGAGGAAAGCAGAGCAGCCAGAGAAAACCGATGCGGTCACACGGGGAATGTCCAAACTTCGTACAGACAACACCGGTAGTCAGTATCGAGACCAGCACTCTGCCGATGTGAAGTTGCAGCTTTTAGTTGCTGTGCTGCCCCCTACTCTGAACTACACTAAACTCAGCGGGTCAAGCAGCATTTCTGGACAACACGGATGGGCGATGTTTCAGGTATAACTTGTGGCAATATTTCTGATTGGTACGGGTGTTAGGGATTATGGGGAGAAGGCAGGAGAATGGGGTTGAGAGGGAAAGATAGATCAGCCAGGATTGAATGGCGGAGTAGACTTGTTGGGCCGAATGGCCTAATTCTGCTCCGAGTACTAATGAACTTGAATAATGCCTTCAGCATTGGTTGTATAGAGGGACCCACTAGCATGCCCGGTGACCTTATTCCTTTCTTTCCTTGACAGCTCCCACACAGAAGAGTAACCTTTTCCACCGCCAACCATTCCCAGGATCTGCAGGACCCATCCCAGCAAAGTTACTACGACAGCGGGCTGGAGGAATCGGAAACGCCAAGCAGCAAGTCGTCCTCTGGGCCGAGGCTGGGACCCCTGGCCCTCCCTGAGGATCACTACGAACGCACCACTCCCGACGGCAGCATCGGAGAAATGGAGCACCCCGAAAATGGTAACTCACTTTTCCACTTCTCTTAGCGACTGGAAGTCTGGTTCATGGTCAGAGCAGAGAGGGAGGAGCTTCGCCACACGGATTGCTCTAGTTCAAGGAGAAAGGCTAAGCTGACCTCCCCAAAGACAACAAGTGATGTTCATGTCAGTGGTCCAAGTCCCAAGGAGGATGGTCTTCTTGAGTCCAGTTGCATTTGGGCTGTGAACGGCTCTTTAAACTTTGAAACTGGAGATGACGTGAATTTGGAAATAACTCTCTGGTTTGCATTGTATGGGAAGACATATATTGCATTGTGTTGTCAGAAAGTCAAACTGACTTTCCCAAAAACAATTACGCAGGAAAAGGGTGAGATCAGAAAATGTGATCTCTCTGTTCAGTTAGGAATACCTATAATACATCGGCAAGGCCACCAGCATAATCAAGGACGTCTCACCTCTTCTCCCCTCTCCTCTAAAGCAAGCGATACAGAAGTTTGAAAATGCACACCTCCAGATTCAGGGATAGTTTCTTCCCAGCTGTTATCAGGCAACTGAAACACCCTATCACCAAACAGAGAGCGATCCTGACCCACCACCCACCTCATTGGAGACCCTCGGCCTTTGTTGTCGGACTTCACCGGACTTTGTCTTGCACTGAATGTCATTCCCTTTTTCCCGTGTCCGTACACTGTCGGGCTTGATTCCAATCGTGTACGATCCTTTCGCTGATTGCATAGCACACAACAAAAAAAGCTTTTCATCGTACCTTGGTGTGCATGACAAAAATAATAAACTTAACTAGCCGCCGTGATAGGTGTCGATAATTGAACAGAAAGATCACAAGTTCCCTGATCTGCTCAAGTAGGTTGGTGCCTGTAATAATTAACGCGGATGAGAGACAAATGGAAGGCAAAATTGAACATGTTTTTTGTTCCTGATTTAATGTTCTTCAGAGAAGTAAAGTTGTTATCGTTCCTCACAATAAGCCACACTCCAGCCTGGTTTGGTTCGTGCATGGCCCAACACCCATCTCAGCAGAAACTCCAATTCTAACCCCCACATAGTCTGCAGTAGATCAAGATGAAAAGCCAGCCCAACCTTCCCCTGGGCAGTGGTCAGAAAATGAATGATGGTTGTGTTAGGGACAAGAATTGCCTTCTTAAGAATTGTCCCAAGAATTATCTTCTTAAATACCATGATCCCCTGCTCTGCTGACACATGTTATCTTGCTGTATTCTTGGAGGTGTCTATTGTCCAAGAAGGAGACAACCTCTATTGCTGAGGGAAAAACGAGGAGGTAGGTGCAAGATAAAGTGGTGGAACCGTACTCATTCTTCGGAAGTAGTCACTGTCAGGAAAAATAAAAACCTAAAAGTACTAGGCAAACTAATGGGGCTGAAAGCTGGTATGTGACTCAGACCTAATCATCTGGATTCTCAATGGAATTGGCTGCAGAGAAAATAAATGTGCTGGTTGTAACCTCCCAAAGTTCCATGTATTGGAATGTAAGAGTTTGCGGCCCCTGTTAGAATATCTAAAGGGGCTGCTCTTCAGGTTTTGGCTGCCTTTCAGGCCCATGCTCCTGATCCTGAGTCATCCGGTAGGGTGCTGGGAGGGTGGGTTGGGGGGGAGGAGGGTGGGGTTCCCCTGTGGATTTGCTCCCGGGCCTGCCCAAGATGGCCATTCGTGGGTCCAGGCAGCGGGCAGTCGAGGCGTCTGCCTGAGTCGAACACCTGCCCCCCTTCTGGGCCCACGTCCGTGCCCGCGCGTCCCTAGAGAGGGAACACGCGTGTGTCCTAGGGGACTCCGGAGACCTTCCATGAACGTTGGTCGCCACGGTTGGGGGGGGAGTGTTGAATGCATCGTGGATAAGGACGATAAAGTTGAAATTTGATGATTGGTTGATTGATGATTGCAAACTGCCGGGCAGTTTTGATCTTTCCAGTACTTTGTAACTGTGATTAGTGGAATGAAAGCTCCCTTTTAAGGAGAAATAAAATGTTCCATGTATCTCAAAGGTCCCAGAAGGTTGGTAAACCACAAATGTAACAGCATTATTAAGTACAGGAGATACACCAGGATATTTCCTGGGTTGGATTGGAAGAAATCTATTGTGGGGACAGATTGGATAGGCCAGGCTGGCTTTCCTTGGAGTGAACGTGACAGAGGGCTGACGTGATGGAGGTTTATAAGATCCATTGATAAGCTAGATAGTCAGAATCCTTTCAATATGGTATTGGGGGGGGGGGGGGGGGGGTGGCTGTAGGGGTTACTGCAGTCGATTAGAATTCCTTTGTGATGCTAAATATATGAAATATCATTCAAAAGCCTTTGATGGAATTCCTGCAATCCATATGTGCTACATGTGAGCATGTGAATATTGACAAAAGGATATTTGTGTTGCATATGTATGTGCATGTATATATACACCAACAGGTTATGGGGAGGAGGCAGGAGAATGGGGTTGAGAGGGAAAGATAGATCGGCCATGATTGAATGGCGGGGTAGACTCGATGGGCTGAATGGCCTAATCCTGCTCCTATAACTTCAGGGGCGGTGCAGTGGTAGAGCTGCTGCCAGAGTGTGTACGTTCACCCTGTGACCGCCTGGGTTTTCTCTGGGTGTTCCGGTTTGCTCCACGCAGACCAGCACCCATAGTCAGGTTCGAACCTGGGTCCCTGGCTGATCATCCAACTCAGTATCTCGTACCTGCCTTCTCTCCATACCCCCTGATCCCTTTAACCACAAGGGCCACATCTAACTCCCTCTTAAATATAGCCAATGAACTGGCCTCAACTACCTTCTGTGGCAGAGAATTCCACAGATTCAACATATATAGTTTGGCCACCCATATCTGAATGAAAATATAGCAAGTGGATCTTCAATTTTAAAATCCCGACAGCTTTGTTAAAGAAGTATTTCCTTTCCCAAAGGAAATGAATTATAGTCAAATCTTTCTCAGAACCCTAGATTTGGCATGGTCTCCTCATTCAGCGCAGGTGTACAGGCAGGAACAGGAACAATATAGTTCAGCGACACAATCTCTGAATTACTCATTAATTGCAGCTGCTTTTACAAGCTATTGTGCTGGGATTGTTGGAGGTATAAACCCTCCAGTCTGGATTGTAATAGTCAAGGCCACCTGATTCCCACAATTTGAGTGTGTTTTTAAATTGCCTTGTTTCATTTCCGTTCCATTCTTTATCCTCCCCATTCACCCATCCCCCTCCTCATCCACCCCAAACAGTCTTCCCAAGCAGACAACTATTGTTTTACAAATTCCACCATTTGAAAGCCTGCACTGTGAACAAAGGTTCAGCTCCTTGCCTCCTTCCTTTTCTCTCAGCCTTTGAAGCCAGTGAAGCTATTTAAAAAGATACTTCTTTACCAAATTCTCTTTATGCTGTAAATTCTCACCAGTTTTCTCCCCGATCTCTTGGCGTCAGCTGGGATCTCGGCAACTGTTAGTATCGTTTTGTTCAGTTTCTTATTGCCACATGTGCCGAGGGTACAGTGTAAAGCTTTTGTTGCCTGCTAGTTTAGTTTAGTTTAGTTTAATTTGGTTTGATTTACTATGACGTGTATGTACCAAGATACAGTGAGGAGCTTTTTGTCGCCTGCTAGTTTAGTTTAGTTCATTGTCAGGTGTACTGAGGTACAGTGAAAAACTTCACCTCTGAAGTCTAAAGTAAAGTCTAAAGATTCTTGATTAGTAACGGTGTCAAACGATAAGGGGAGAAAGCAGGAGAAGGGGGTTGGCAGGGATAAATGGATCAGATTCATTCACAAAATGCTGGAGTAACTCAGCGGGTCGGGCAGCATCTCGGGAGAGAAGGAATGGGTGACGTTTCGGGTCGAGACCCTTCTTCAGACTGATGTCAGGCTGAGGAAGGGTCTCGACCCGAAACGTCACCCATTCCTTCTCTCCCGAGATGCTGCCTGACCTGCTGAGTTACTCCAGCATTTTGTGAATAAATCGATTTGTACCAGCATCTGCAGTTATTTTCTTATATAAATGGATCAGCCATGATCAAATGGCGGAGTAGACTCAATGGACTGAAGGTGGCGCAGCGGTAGAGTTGCTGCTTTATAGCGAATGCAGCACCGGAGACCCGGGTTCGATCCCGACCATGGGTGCTGTCTGTACGGAGTTTGTACGTTCTCCTCCGTGACCTGCTTGGGTTTTCCCCAAGATCTTCGGCTTCCTCCCACACTCCAAAGACGTGCAGGTTTGCAGGTTATTTGGCTTGGTAAATGTAAAAAATTGTCCCTAGTGGGTATAGGATGGTGTTAATATGCGGGGGCTCGCTGGTCGGCGCGGACCCGGTGGGCTGAAGGGGCTGTTTCTGCGCTGTGTCTCTAAACTAAACTAAATGAAAAGGTCTTAATTATACTCCAATGTCATATGGTCTTATATTCACAGACCGACACTTGAGGGGGGACTTGATAGAGGTTTTTAAAATTTTAAGAGGGACGGACAGAGTTGACATGGGTAGGCTTTTCCCTTTGAGAGTGGGGAAGATTCCAACAAGGGGACATAACTTCAGAATTAAGGGACAAAAGTTTAGGGGTAACATGAGGGGTAACTTCTTTACTCAGAGGGTGGTGGCTGTGTGGAATGAGCTTCCGGTGGAAGTGGTGGAGGCAGGCTCGATTTTATTATTTAAGAGTAAATTGGATAGGTATATGGATGGGAGGGGATTGGAGGGTTATGGTCTGAGAGCAGGTAGATGAGACTAGGTCAGAGAGAGTGGTCGGAGTGGACTGGTAGGGCCGAACGGGCATGTTTCCGTGCTGTAATTGTTATATGGTTATATGGTTATAAGTACAGACAAGCAAACACAAGATGAAGACTGGCACAAAGTGCTGGAGTAACTGAGCAGGTCAGGCAGCCTCTCTTTTTGAGCAGTCACTGTGCAGTTCAGTGATCACAACAGCCATTTTTCACAGTGTCGGGTCCCAACAACTCCTGCATGTTTATAACCAGATAAGCCATTAATTTGTGATTATCTTTCGCAGAGCAGACTGGAAGTAATAATGCACCTTCAACATAAAGAATGACACAGGTTAATAACACCGTAACAAAATTAAACCATGCGGTAATTTCCCCTGATGGATTGAGCATTATGCAGAAAAATATTCTGATATGTTGTCAAGCTGGAAAGGGTGCAGAGAAGATTTATGAGATGTTGCCAGGACTTGAGGGCCAGAGTTATAGGGAGAGATTTAGCAGGCTGGGACTCTATTCCATGGAGCGCAGGAGGATGAGGGGCGATCTTACAGAGGTGTATAAAATCATGACAGAAGTAGATTGGGTAGACGCACAGACCCTTTTGCCCAGAGTAAAGTAATCGAGAACCAGAGGACACAGGTTTAAGGTGATGGGGGACAGATTTAATTGGACAATGAGGGGTAACGTTTAAAGGAAGCATGCAGGTACAGCAGGCAGTGAAGAAAGCCAATGGAATGTTGGCCTTCATAACAAGAGGAGTTGAGTATAGGAGCAAAGAGGTCCTTCTGCAGTTGTACAGTGCCCTAGTGAGACCGCACCTGGAGTACTGTGTGCAGTTTTGGTCTCCAAATTTGAGGAAGGATATTCTTGCTATTGAGGGCGTGCAGCGTAGGTTTACTAGGTTAATTCCCAGAGCGACTAGGCTTGTATACACTGGAATTTAGAAGAATGAGAGGAGATCTTATCGAAACTTATAAGATTATTAAGTTGGTTGGACACGTTAGAGGCAGGAAACATGTTCCCAATGTTGGGGGAGTCCAGAACAAAGGGCCACAGTTTAAGAATAAGGGATAGGCCATGTTAGAACTGAGATGAGGAAAAACTTTTTCAGTCAGAGAGTTGTGAATCTGTGGAATTCTCTGCCTCAGAAGGCAGTGGAAGCCAATTCTCTGAATACATTCAAGAGAGAGCTGGATAGAGCTCTTAAGGATAGCGGAGTCAGGGGGTATGGGGAGAAGGCAGGAACGGGGTGCTGATTGAGAATGATCAGCCATGATCACATTGAATGGCGGTGCTGGCTCGAAGGGCTGAATGGCCTCCTCCTGCACCTATTGTCTATTGTCTATACAAAGGGTGGGGGGTGTACGGAACAAGCTGCTGGAGTAAGTTGGTTGGTGTGGGCAAATTAGGCCGACGGGCCTGTATCCATGCTGTATGACTCTATGACACTGCAACACCTGGAGGAACCCACATGGTCACAGGGAGTACGTGCAGACTCCACACAGACAGCCCCTGCGGTCAGGTTCAGGATCGAACCCGGTTCCCCGGTGCTGTGAAGCAGCAGCTCTACCAGCTGCGCCATTGTGCTGCTCTCGATTGTTTCGATAGTTCAACTGTGTCAGCTGGGATGTGGAAATGGGGAGAGAGAGCACAGGTGCCTGTAGCAGTGCCCAGAGGCAACGCAACTGTAGTGTAATATTTTCCTTAACCTCGGGCGAGAGGCTTAATGAATGTCACCTCTGGGGAAGGCTCAGTCAAAGGTACTAGGGTGTCCTCCCAAGTGACTGGCTTGCATTGCACAGGCATTTGCCAGGAAGGTTCTGCTGCTTCGTTTAGTTTAGTTTAGAAACACAGTGCAGAAACAGGCCCTTCGACCCACCGAGACCGCGCCGACCAGCGACCCCCGCATACTGACACTATCCTACACGCAATAGGGACAATTTCCAATTTTACAAAGCCTATTAACCTACAAACCTGTAAGTCATTGGAGTGTGGGAGAAAGCAAGAGATCCCGGAGAAAACCCACGCAGGTCAAGGGGAGTACATACAGACAGCACCTGTAGTCAGGATCGAACCCAGGTGTCTGGAGCTGTAAGGCAGCAACTCTAGTTAGTGTTCAGAACTGGAATCATCGTCGCAGCTGCGGCTTGCCTGCAGTCCGTCTGTCTTTTGTGTTTTTTGTTGTTTTTGTATGAATTGTAGTTTTAATATGGTGTAGTGTTTGTATGTTATGTGGGGGGGAGGGGGTGGGAGGGAACGGGATCTGTAAAAAAAAAATTCTCTCCCGAACGGAGACGCGACCTTTGTTTCTGTGTCGTGTCTCCGTTCCTGCTGCGGCCTACCACCGGCCATGCACCTGGGACCACCTGGGGCTCTGGTTCGCAGAGCCCACGGCCCGGACTCACCACCTGCGGCGCTGGCTGCCTGCAGATGCTGCGGGAGCGGCTGCGACTTGTCTCCGGAGGCTCCGGCGCGGGCCGCGTGGACGTCGGAAGCCCGCAGGCCCCTGGGTGGGGGCCGACATCGGGAGCTCCGGCAGAGGCAGAGGCAGCGTGTTCGCCCGCCCCGAATCGCGGGGCTTGGGTCGGCCCGCCGCGGACCTTTCACCGTCCGGCGCGGCCTGGAATAGGCCGTGGACCTTTCACCGTCCGGCGCGGCGCTCCAATGTCGGGAGCCCCGACCGCCCCGACGTGGCAAGTTCAACAGCCTGACCTCGGGAGAAGACGGCAGGGAAGAGAAAAGACATTTTGGCCTTCCATCACAGTGAGGAGGGACTGGAGGAGACTCACTGTGATGGATGTTTCTTTTGTTTGGTGTTAGTTTGTGATTGTATGTGTTATTGCATTTTTATTGATTATTCTTATTGGTCTTAGTGTTTCAACTGCGGGTAATGTTTCATTTCACTACACATTTATGTGGATGTGACAAATAAACGACTATTGACCATTGACTAGCCCCATGGAAAATAGAACAAACCCATCTCTTGGACATTCCCAAGTGAAAGTATGCAGATGTATTATTTTTATTCAGGCATTCTCAAACAGTACATTTTAACAGTGAACGGTGCATCCTGATTTAAAATTCCTTCAATGTTTGCCAGCAGTAATCCATCCCTCCTATTCCTGCTAATGCCAATGGTACAACTCGCCAGCAACGCTCCTTGCCTCTCCCTTTTGCATGTTGTATAGCATGTCAGGAGTCAGCGTGGGGTATGAGTGTTGCTCCAAGCTGTTTGCTGTTCAATAATGCCCCCGCGTGCTCTAGTTTAATATTTGATGCTTTTTCACCAGCTTGGCTGTCACGGGAGGATTTGATGTTGTTTTGTGACTGTGCTGGTTGTTGTGATATTGCTGGGACACTGGTAACTGCCATGCTGGATCCTGGGGTGATTCTCGAGGAAGTCATCGGGATGTTGAGCACATCCGGCATTTTAAGCATGCAAGCTGAATCCGGAGGGAAACCATTACTTTAGTTTGGTTTCGTTTATCGTCACGTGTACTGAGGTACAGTGAAAAGCTTTTTTGTTGCGTGCTATACAGTCGGCGGAAAGACTATAGGGTGCCACGCTGTGCCATCCTCTATTTGTCGCCTCATGTAATACCAGCAAGGCATTGTCGCACTGGGCAAACCTTATCCTACTTGTGGACACAGGAGATTGCAGCTGCTGGAATCTTCAGTGGCACAGCGATAGAGTTGCTGCCTTACAGCGCCAGAGACCTGGGTTCGGGTCCTGACCATGGGTGCTGTCCGTACGGAGTTTGTACGTTCTCCCCGTGACCGCCTGGGTTTTCTCCGGGTGTTCCGGTTTCCTCCGACATTCCAAAGACCTACAGGTTTGTGGGTTAATTGGCTTCTGTAAATTGTAAACTGTCTCTGGTGAGTAGGATAATGCTAGTGTCTGGGTTGATTGCTGGTCGGCATGCACTCGGGTGAGCCGAATGGCCTGTTTTCCATGTTGTATCTCTAAGCTATACTAAACTAATCTAAACCAAACGAAACATTTAGCAGCACGGTGGCGCAGCGGTAGAGTTGTTGCCTTACAGTGCTTGCCGCACCAAAGACCCAGGTTCGATCCTGACTACAGGTGCTATCTGTATGGAGTTTGTACGTTCTCTCAGTGACTGCATGGGGTTTCTCTGAGATCTTTGATTTCCTCCCACACTCCAAAGATGTACAGGTTTGTAGGTTCATTGGCTTGGATTTGTATACTTGGTATAATTGTAAATTGACCCTAGTATGTGTAGGCTTGTGTTAATGTGCGGGGATCGCTGGTCAGTGCGGATTCGGTGAGCCAAGGCCCTGTTTCCACGCTGTATCTCGAAAAACTTTTTAAAAACATGATTACAATCAAGTCATCCACAATGTACAGATAAAGGGAATAACGCTTAGTGAAAGATAAAGCCCAGTAAAGTCTGATTAAAGATCGTCCAAGGGTCTCCAATGAGGTAGATGATAGGCTGGGCTACATCACACAATGGGCTACATCCTTAACTCTCCACTGTCAAGATCTAGACTCTTAGCATATAAGTCATTATAAAATGGACTCCAGTATTAGTCAGATTGCTGCTGTCTGGTGCAGCAAATCCAGAGAATGATCTTCAAAGTACAGAAAGGACCTTTGTCCATTATTTACTTTCGTTATATACTGCAGTGGCACCGAACATGGTCTCCAATGCCAACAGTAGGGTTCAAAGCCACTAGACTCAGGAGAGTGGTTGCCAGGATTAGAGCAGCACTATTTAACTTCAGAGCACTGCCTAGATAAAGCTGAAGGCTTTCCAGATTTGCAGCTTCAACTGAGGAGTCCCAAGGAAATTCCTGACCAGAATCTGGCCACCGTTTTGCGAGCCCAGTCAATGTTGTGTAATGGGCTGTTCGGTGAGCAGCAACATAATGAAATAATGAGTCATTTTGTTCTGTTAAGTCAATGTTCGAGTCTGATGTGAGGCACCTCGGGAGACAATTCACTAATAAGATTCAAATATCATCATCTGCTCTATTCTGGCACCAGAGAAACGTGGTGGGAAGCCGGATTAGTTTTAATACGCCTGTGAATTATTTATTGGAAGTAAAAAGTCCATTGATTGTAGTAGAACACAAATGGCACAGATTTGGTTCATTTTCAGAAAGATAATGGCTATAGATTGCTGCTTTAGTAATGAGTTTATGATGCCATTAGATGGTTATAGAATCACACGGCTCGGAGAGAGGCCATATGGCCCATCATGTCCATGCCAGCTCTCAGAGAACTCGCCAATTAGATTCACTCCCCACACTCCTTTTTAATACCTCAGCAAATGCTTTTGCGTTTCGCCTATTTATCAGTCTGAAGAAGGGTCTCGACCCGAAACGTCACCCATTCCTTCTCTCCTGAGATGCTGCCTGACCCGCTGAGTTACTCCAGCATTTTGTGAAATAAATACCTTTGATTTGCACCAGCATCTGCAGTTATTTTCGTACATCACCTATTAATCTAATTCCCTTTTTGAAAGCTACTGTCAGAGTCATAGAGCCATACAGTGAGTCTTGATCCTTTACCCTAACTTGCCCACACCGACCAACTACACTCGTCCCACTTGCCTGTGTTTGGCCCATATCCCTCCAAACCTGTCCTATTCATGTACCTGTCTAATTGCTTCTTAAATGCTGCAATAGTTCCTGCTTCAGCTACCTCCTCTGGCAGCTCGTTTCATACATCCACCACCCTCTGTGTGAAAAAATTGCCCCTCAGGTTCCGGTGAAATCTTTCCCCTCTCACCTTAAACCTATGCCTTCTGTTTCTCGGGTCTCCTACTCTGGGCAAGAGTCTCTCTGTGTCCATCCGATCTATTCCTCTCACAGTTTTGTATACTTCTATAAGATCACCCCTCATCCTCTTGCACTCCAAGGAATAGAGTCCCAGCCTGCTCAACCTCTCCCTGAACCCCCGAGTCCTGGCAACATCCTTGTAAATCTTCTCAACACCTTTTTCAGCTTGACAATATCTTTCCTGTAATATGGTGTCCAGAACTGAACACAATACTCTTAATGCGGCCTCACCAATATCTTATACACCGATCAGCCAAAACATTATGACCATCTGCCTAATATGCTGTTGGTCCTCCGTGTGCAGCCCCATATGCAGCAGGGTGCAATGCACTGTGTATTGTGACACATTCCTCCCATGACCACCATTAAAGTTTTCTGTCACTTGTACCACAGTACACCTTCTGTCGGTTTGGACCAAACGGGATATCATTCGTTGCCCTCGCGCATCGATGAACCTTGGGCGCCCAACACCCTGTCTGTCGCCGGTTTGTGGTTTGTCCCTCCTCGGACCACTATCGGTAGGTGCTCACCACTGCTGACCGGGAGCACCCCACAAGCCTTGCCGTTTCAGAGATGCTCTGACCCATTCGTCTGGCCATAACAATTTGGCCCTTGTCAAAGTCGCTCAGGTCCTGCCCATTTCTCCTGCATCCAACACATGAACTTCAAGAACTGACTGTTCACTTGCTGCCTAATATATCCCACCCCTTGACAGGTGCCTTTGTAACAAGATAACCAATGTTATTCACTTTGCCTGTCAGTGGTCATAATGTTTTGGCAATGTAAAAATTGTCCCTAGTGGGTGTAGGATAGTGTTAATGTACGGGGATCGCTGGGCGGCACGGACTTGGTGGGCCGAAAAGGCCTGTTTCCGGCTATATATATATGATATGATATGATATGACCTCCCAACTTCTCAACTCAATAACTCTGACTGATGAAGGCCAATGTGACCACCCTATCTACCTGTGACAACCACCTTCAAGAAGCTATGTACCTGCACTATTAAATGTGCTCTCAGCACCGGAACAGGCAATATGTTCCAGATCTAGATTATTGCCGTACCATCCATTATAAAATGGACTCCAGCGGTAGTCTAGAGTTCTTCGCTACCAGAAAGTGATTTGAGGCAGCTGATTCTCGGTATATTGGTCCACTGTGATTTTACAGAGAACCACAGAGAGGTGACAACACCCGTAGTCAGGATGGAACCCGGCACTGGGCGGTCTGAGGCAGCAACTCTACCGCTCCGCCACTGTGTCTTTGGAGATTTAAGTTTTATGGAAACACTTTTTTAGGGTTTAAAACATTTAACTTTTCTTCCCTCGGCCTTAGGTCAAAGATAAAAAGCATTTCTAGTTTTGAAACACCATTTATTATTTTAATAGCGTACAATGTTATGTCTTACAATTACCTTGCGTCATGCTCAATAGAGTATGATGAAATGTCGCTGGCGCATGCAATCGACTAAAACTTTTACCCCATTCCAATATTATCAAACAAATAATCTAAAGCGTTCAGAAGAAGTGAAATCAATAATTGTTCGTTTAAGGCTCTGTGGTGGATTGTTCCAGTAGTTAATCCCGTGGCAGAGTATTGAATATAGAAGTTGGGAGGTCATGTTGCAGTTCTATAAGACACTGGTGAGTCCGCATTTAGAGTATTGTGTTCAGTTCTGGGCACCATGTTATAGGAAAGATGTTGCCAAGCTGGAAAGGGTGCAGAGAAGATTTATGAGGGTGGTTGGTATATGGAACGAGCTGCCAGAGGAGGTAATCAAGGCAGGTAGCATTGTGATGTTTAAGAAACATTTGGACAGGTACATAGATAGGACAGGTTTAGAGGGATATTGGCCAAACGCAGGCAGGTGGGACTAGTACATTTGGGACATGTTGGTCGGCGTCAGCAAGTTGGGCCAATGGGCCTGTTTACATACTGTATAACTCGATGATTCTCTAAACTCCCAGAACAATTCTAAGGAATCAACAACCTCTGCTCTAGATTAATAACACCACCATTTCAAAATTCCTTCCCTAGCCTCACCCCTTCTCAGTGTCTATGACAGAGGGTTTAAAGTGTAGATATAGGATGTTCAGAAGGAACCTTTGGCAATTTTTCCAATCAGTGGTTGGTTGGTGTCTGCAATGTACTGTGTGTAGAGGTGGTGATGATAGATCTTCCCACACGTAGACAGATGAAAGATGGCGTGTTGGTAATCAAGCATGCATTCGAGCATGTTGCAACAGTGCAGGAAGCCACAGCGAGATAGTGCAGAGTGGAATGTCCAAAAGGCAATGTTTAAGATACATTTAGACAGGTACATGGATAGGGTAGATTTAGAGGGATATGGGCCAAACGCAGGCAGGTGGGACTAGTGTAGATGGGACATATTGGTGGGTGTGGGCAAGTTGGTCCAAAGGGCCTGTTTCCACGCTGGATGACTCTATGACTTTATGACTCTACGATACCTTGACAAATTTCAGCTGCTCCACCACTGGTTGTCATGCCTTCATTTGCCATGTCCTAAACCTTTTTCAAAGTCTACCTCTTCAGAATTTGGTTTAACGCCTCATTGATCACATAGAAACAAGGAACTTCAGGTGCTGGTTAATAAGCATCTGCTGTTGCTTTTACCTCTAACCTCATTTATTATCTTTAGGATCAAGTTGAAGGTATTTATTCACAAAATGCTGGAGTAACTCAGACTGAAGAAGAGTCTCGACCCGAAATGTCACCCATTCCTTCTCTCCCGAGATGCTGCCTGACCTGCTGAGTTACTCCAGCATTTTGTGAATAAATACCTTCAATTTGTACCAGCATCTGCAGTTATTTTCTTATACTACTTTAGGATCAAGTTGCTTTCTCCCATCAAACACCTTGGGACGTTTCGCTATGTTGCAGAACTTGTTTAGGGGCGGCACCATGGTGCAGCGGTAGAGTTGCAGCCTGACAGCGCCAGAGTCCCGGGTTTGATCCCAACTACGGGTGCTGTCTGTATGGAGTTTGTACGTTCCCCCCGTGGCCTGCGTGGGTTTTCTCTGGGTGCTCGGGTTTCCTCCCACACTCCAAAAGCGTAGATTACTTGGCATCGGTAAAATTGTAAGTTGTCCCTAGTGTGTAGGATAGTGCTAGTGTGTGAGATGATCACTGGTTGGCTCAGTCTCGGTGCGCCAAAGGGCCTGTTTGCGTTCTGTATCTCTAAAGCCTACAGTCTAAAGTAAAGTCTAAAGAATGGTAAAGGGTTGCAGAAATGTAAGATGGTGCCACATGGATGAAATATGCTGTGTTGAATGGCTAGCTTGGGTCAATAGTAAAAAGCAATCCTTTCTGACACGCCTCAATCTTTCTCCAAGGGTGCTGTGAATTGCATCTCAGGTGGCAAATGAATTGTCCCGTTGTCTACTCTCTGGAGCACTGAGTCTGCCACTTGTTATCTTTGTCAGCCTCTGTCCCTGTGGCTATGTCCTACTTCAGTTGAAGATGAGGGATTCCATTTGTGTTCTGAATCCCCTGGAGGATCAGACTTCTCACGTATGAGCTTGGCTGCCTGCCATGGATGTTGAGAACCTATATTGATGCTCGTGTGTCACAGGTGTGACTTGTCAGCTTCAGATTACAGCGTTTGCTCAAATCTCGGATCAATGCTTGTTCAGTGACAGCTTACTAGACTGCTTAAGACTGAAGCCCTGATTTATGTTGCTTCCCAGTCCACCACCGGCACTCTAGGGCTGCACAGTGGCACAGCGGTAGAGTTACTGCCTTACAGCACCAGAAACCGGGGTTCGATCCTGACTGCGGGTGCTGAGAGTACGGAGTTTGTATGTTCCCCTCGTGACCTGCGTGGGTTACATAAACCTGACCTCCAATCATTGACTCCATCTACACCTCACGCTGCCTTAGAAAAACACCCAACATAATCCAAGTCTTGTCCCAGCCTGGTCATCCTGTCCGGCAGAAGATACAGAAGCTTGAAAATGCACACAACCAGACTCAGGAACAGCGTCTTCCCCTTTATTATCAGACTTCTTAATGGCCCTTCCACACACTCGGGTACTGTTCAATTCACCTCTCCCCAATTCAGGACATTGGACATTGTCTATGGACCTGTTGCACTGCAATGCTGAGAACTATGTCCTGGACTCTGTATCCTCCTCTTTGCTCTACCCACTGTACTAGAGATTGAACTGATTGTATTTATGTATGGTGTATCTGATCCGTTTGGATAGCAGGCAAAACAAAGCTTTTCACTGCACTGACAACACGTGACAATTTGATTAGTAAGGGTGTCAGGGATTATGGGAAGAAGGCCTTCCCATAATGAAGAATGGAGTTGACAAGAAAAGATAGACCGGCCATGATAATGGCAGAGTAGACTTGATGGGCCGAATGGCCTAATTCTGCTCCTAGAACATGAATTTATGAACAATATAAACCTAAACCAAAGATGGTTGGCAAAGACTCAATGGCCCAACAGGTCTGTTTCTATGCTTTAAAATTGTGTATGGTTTTTAATACTATTTTATGTATCCATTCATGAAGAATGATCGTATGACTAGTATTTAATGTCCATTTTCAGTTGCCCTTGAGAAAGTTGTAGTGAGCTATCATATTATTTACTGTAGTCCATTTTATGAAGATATTCTCACAGTGCTGTTGTGTTGGGACTTCCAGGATTTAGACACATGATAAGATTGGAAAATCAACAGATTTTCAATTCAGTACATTGTGTGAAGGAGAATGTACATGTAGTGGTGTTTCCCCAAAAAAAGACACAAAGTGCTGGAGTAACTCGACGGGTCAGGCAGCATCCCTGGAGAATATGGATAGATGACATTTTGGGTCAGGACCCTTCTTCTGACTGATTGTAGGGGGGAGGAAGATAGAAGAGAGGAGGGGCAGGACAAAGCATGGCAAGTAATAGAGGAACATGGGCAAGGAGGGTTTTTGATAGGTAGATGATTAGACAAAGGCTGGAGATGAAAAAGGTGTGAGACAAAAGGATTGAAGGGTTGCGAATTGTGAAGCCAGAGGAAGGAATGTAGTTGGAAGGGGGAGGTGAGAAATTGGTGTGAGTATAGGTGGTGCACAGAGGGAGTGGAGAGAAAGGGAATTTGTTAGGAAGGGGGAGGAGAGGGGAGGGGGGGGGGGTTTAGAGGTCATCTGCAATTGGAGAGTTCAATGTTCGCTACCCAAGCAGAATATGAGGTGCTGTTCGTCCAGTTTGCATGTGGCTTCACTCTGGCAGTGGAGGATGCCCAGGACAGAAAGGTCAGTATGGGAAATGGGAAGGGGAGTTAAAATGTTTCGCAACCTAAAGATCCAGTAGGCTTTAGCGGAACGAGGCCAAGTGTTTGACGAAACGGTGTTTCAATGTGTCTGCTGCTCCTGCGCTTCTCGGCTCTAAAGTCCTCTGGTTTTTAAGATGCGTTCAAACTCTTGGCAAATTACCATGGACAAAAAAATCAGGGAGACTATCTTCCCTGTTGTTATCAGGCAACTGAACTATCCTATCACCAACTAGAGAAAGGTTCTGACCTACCACCCACCTCATTGGAGATCCGCGGACGACCTTCAATCAGACTACTGGACTTTGTCTTGCACTAAAAGTTATTCCCTTTATCCTGTATCTGTACACTGTGAACGGCTTGATTGTGAACATATACAGTACAGTCTTTTCACTGACTTGATAGCGTGCAATAAAAAGGTTTTTTGACTGTATCTTAGTACACATGACAATAAACTAAACTAAAAAAAACTAACTAACACCTCATTAAAAAAAAACTGGTGCACACCACTGCTAGCAGAGAGAGTAACTATTTACAGCGGTAGAGTGAGATAGTCAATAAATGAATGGAATCACTGCACTGGATGCCATTGAGGGTTTAGAGGTATTGGAACTGCACATAACCCAAGCATATTGTCCTTGTAACTTGTCATGTATATTGTGGAAAGGCTTTGGAGAGTCATTCAAACACAGGGTAACCTCAATATAGAGCATCTAGTTAGTGCTGATTCTCAGGATTGATTGTTCTTAATACCTTTGATTATACAGTATGTACAAGATCATGAGAGGAATAGATCCGGTAAATGCACTGAATCTCTTTCCAAGAGTCGGGGAATCGAGAACCGTAGGATTAAGGTGAGGAGGTGGGGGGGGGGGGGGGGGAGAGAATTTAATAGGAACCTGAGGGATAACTTTTTCACACAAAGCGTAGTGGGTGTATGGAATGAGCTGCCAGAGGAGATAGTTGAGGCAGGTACTACTGCAGCATTTAAGAAACATTTAGACAGGTACATGGATCAGACAGGTTTAGCAGGATATGGGCCAAATCCAGGCAGGTGGGACTAGTGTAGATGGGGCATGTTGGGCGGTGTGGGCAAGTTGGGCCGAAGGGCCTGTTTCCACGCTATATGAATCCATGACTCTTTGTGGAAAGGTTTCCTCTCATTGCCAACGATTTCTTCAGGCACTTTGCGTGGTATAAATGTTAATTTGCAACTCTTAAGTGTCTCTCAGTTTTTGTAGTTATTTCTGAAGAGTGCCTGTGTCTGATAAGACATCATTTATTTGGCTGTGGGAGTTGTACAAGACAATTCTCCATGCATTTATTCTTCTTTGTGCCTTTAATGAAAGATAAATCATAGACTTGCCAATTCTGAATGGACTGGGTATTGGAACTTGCACACAAAAAGCATTTGTCATCTGAAGATCCCTCTTACTCATCAGAAAGGAAAATGGCTTGTCAGCTGACTTCTGGTATCTAATTTAACTTGTTGATATTGATCTAAGCTTGGACTGGTAGAGTCATCGAGTCATACAGCGTGGAAACAGCCCCTTTGGCCCAGCTTGCCCACACCGACCAGCATGGCCCATCTACACTAGTTCCACCTGCCTGCATTTGGCCTAATTCCCTCTAAACCTATCCTATCCATGTATCTGTCCAAATGTTTCTTAAGCATTGAAGTAGTACCTGCCTCAACTACCTCCTCCGACAGTTTGTCCCGTATACCCACTACCCTTTGGATTAACAAAGTTACCCCACAGGTTCCTATTAGATGGATAGGAAAGGTTATGAGGGATTAGTTTAGTTTAATTTAGAGGTACAGGAACTTTAATCCTGACGAGATAAACACAGGAGATTTTATTCGGGCTTTTATAAATCTTCCTCCATTACATTCGCTCAGAGAACCTCTCATTTTCTTAGTTTAGTTTAATTTAGAGGTACAGTGCGGAAATAGGCCCTTTGGCCCACCGAGTCCATGCCGACTAATGGTCCTCGTACACGAGCACTATCCTACACACTAGGGACAATTTACCGAATACAATTAACCTACAAACCTGCACATCTATCGAGTGTGGGAGGAAACCGGACCATCCGGAGAAAGCCCACGCGTTCACGGGGAGAACGTACAAGCTCCGTACGGAGAGCATCCTTAGTCAGGATCGAACCCGGCCTCTGCCGATGTAGCAACTCTACCGCTGGCCCACTGGGCTGGATACGGGATAAATGTGGACAAATGCGAGTAGTTTAGATGGGGCACATGGGTTGACATCTTGGTTGACATCTCGGTTGACATGGACAGGTTGTGCCAAAAGGCCTGTTTCCATGCTTAAAGGTTAGAAGCTTAGTCATTAATTTACGACCACATGATGTACTATTTAATTGAACTTTAATCCTGAGGAGATAAATAACAGGAGATTTTAATTAATTTTATTCAGGCTTTTATAAATCTTCCTCCATTACATTTGCTCAGAGAACCTCTAATTTTCTTTGTGACATTTGTTTGTGATTTCCACAGTGTTTTCCCTGTTTTGAACCAGACTTTGCCCCAAAAGCAAGTTATATTTATATATCACCTTGTAAATTTAGGAGAAGTGGGAGAGAATATTTGGAGTTTAATTACACCTGTGTTATGAACTATTTAATCTCCAGTCCCGATTGATTAATGATTGATTAAATTGAAAGACACATCGTTGAAACAGGCCCTTTGGCCCTCCACATCCATGCTGACCATTCATCGTCTGTTCACACTGGTTCTCTGTAATCCCACTTTTGCATCCATTCCCTACAAACTTGGGACCAAATTACAGAGGACCAATTCACCCACAGACAAGCACGTTGTTCAGATATGGGAGGAAACCGGAGCACCCAGAGAAAACCCGCGGAGACAGGGAGACCATGCAAACTTTACACAT
Organism: Rhinoraja longicauda; assembly: GCF_053455715.1. NCBI lineage: Eukaryota > Metazoa > Chordata > Chondrichthyes > Rajiformes > Arhynchobatidae > Rhinoraja > Rhinoraja longicauda. The sequence continues at coordinate 36,035,216 of NC_135966.1, read as the reverse complement.
ACAGCACATGAGGTCAGGATCAAACCTGGGTCTCTGGCGCTACGAGGCCGAGGTCTCTGGCGCTAGAGGGAGTACAGAGAAGGTTCACCAGATTGATCCCTGGGATGGCAGGACTTTCATATGAAGAAAGACTGGATAGACTGGGCTTATACTCACTGGAATTTAGAAGATTGAGAGGGGATCTTATTGAAACATATAAAATTCTTAAGGGGTTGGAGAGGCTAGATGCGGGAAGATTGTTCCCGATGTTGGGGGAGTCCAGAACCAGGGGTCACAGCTTAAGGATAAGGGGGAAGTCTTTTAGGACCGAGATGAGAAAACATTTCTTCACACAGAGAGTGGTGAGTCTGTGGAATTCTCTGCCGCAGAAGGTAGTTGAGGCCAGTTCATTGGCTATATTTAAGAGGGTGTTAGATGTGGCCCTGTGGCTAAAGGGATCAGGGGGTATGGAGAGAAGGCAGGTACAGGTTACTGAGCTGGATGATCAGCCATGATCATATTGAATGGCGGTGCAGGCTCGAATGGCCTACTCCTGCACCTATTTTCTATGTTTCTATGAGGCAGCAGCTCCACCAGCTACCCTTCATTCAGACATTCTGTATCTCATGAGTGTTTTAGGCCAATGGGTTTAAAGTGGTTTGCTGAAGCTGCTGAGAAGATAAGGGGCGGCAATGGTGGCGCAGTGGTAGAGTAGCTGCCTTACTACACCAAAGTCCCGAGTTCGATCCTGACTACGGTGCTATGTGAACAGAGTTTGTACGTTCTCCCCGTGACCACGTGGGTTATCTCCGGCTGCTTCAGTTCCCCCCCACACTCCAAAGACGTACAGGTTTGTAGGTGAATTGGCTTCGGTAAAATTGTAAATTGTCCCTAGTGTGTGTGTGGGATAGTGTCAGAGTTTGGGGAATCGCTGGTCGGCACGGACTCGGTGGACCGAAGGGCCTGTTTCCGCACAGTATATTTAAAGTAAACTAAAATAAGTAAGAGTCAATGATATTACGAAAGCAGATCAGAATAGCAGATGCTGGTATCTACAAAAAAGCAGTAAAAAATATCTTGCCATCAAGTAATCATTTTCACACTGGACTGAAACATCAGCCCACAGTTTCAAGCTATTATATTGACTCACAGTCTGGTTCGCCAACAACCAGGGACAAGGGAGATTATAAACAGTGGTGAACACTGCCCAGAACATCACGGGTACTGTCCTCCCCACCATCGAAGGGATGAGCATCAATAAGGCAGCCAGCTTCATTAAGGACCTACACCACCTTGGCAGCACACTACTCATTTCACTCCTGCCATCGGGAAGAAGATATTGGAGTCTGAAAACTGTAATGTCCAGGTTCAGGAATAACTGAGTCCCAACACCCATTAGGCTATCGGACACTGCAAATATCAATTAAACTACATACTACTGCTACCCTGGTTGCTGTCGGGACTGCAGTGTTGGCTTTGTTTTTGTACCATATTAGGGTTTTTATTTCTTATTTTATTTATTTATCCCCCCCTCTCCCCCCCCCCTCCCCCTTCCGCCCACCCCCCTCTCCCCTGGCAGGGAGGAGGGAGAGGGGAGGGGAAAGGGGGGTGGAGGGAGGGGGGGAAGGAGGAGGGAGGGGGGAAGGAGGGGGGAGGGGGGGGAAGGAGGGGGGAGGGGGAAGGGGGGAGAAGGAGGGGGGAGGGGGAAGGGGGGGGGGAGGAGTGGGGAGGACAATAAAACACACATGAGAGTGGAAACAGGCCCTTCGGCCTACCAGGTGCTCGCTGACCAGTGATCTCCCCGTACAATAGCACTATCCTACATGCCAGGAACAATATGCAATTTTTTCCAAAGCCAATTAACCTACAAACCTGCACGTCTTTGGAGAGTCGGAGGAAATGGGAGCACCCGGAGAAAACCCACACGGTCACAGGGAGAACGTACAAACTCCGTACGGACAGCACCCATAATCAGGGTCGAACCCGGGTCTCTGACGCTGTGAGGCAGCAACTCTACCGCTCTGCCACTGTGCTGCCCCTTTCTGAGGGGACTGGGGAGGGTGGCAGGGAAGGGGTGACACACGTGGCACTTTTCCGTGAACTCTTGTAACTTTGTTTGCGCCACAATCTGGCGACACTTGTGTACTGCCGATGTGAGATCTGCTACATGATTTTACCGTGTTGTATGCAAAAGAAGCATTTTACTGTACCTGGGTACATGTGACAATAATGTATCGTTGAATCATTGAAGCGTCATAGTTTTGTTTAGAGATACAGCGTGGAAACAGGTCCTTCGGCCCATCGGGTGCATGCCGACCAGCGATCCCCACACATTAACACTATCCAATACCCACCAGGGACAATTTTTACATTTATTACATTTACCAAGCCAATTAACCTACAAACCTTTACGTCTTTGGAGTGTGGGAGGAAACCGAAGATCTTGGAGAAAACCGACGCAGGTCACGGGGAAAACGTACAAACTCCGTACAGGCAGCACCCGTAGTCGGGATGGAACCCGGGTCTCCGACGCTGCATTCGCTGTAAGGCAGCAACTCTACCGCTGCGCCACCGTGGCAGTTTGCCTGCACTGCCTGAAAGGACTTTGGGAAGAGATTCAATGCTGATACATAACCAAGTGTTTCAGAATGTCCCAGTAGATCCAGCAATTCGAAGAAATGAAAGCGTTAACACTCAACATCTGCAAGACTTCAGTTCAGCCGCATCGTGTACAGTTTAGGCACTCGATTAGAGAAAGGAAATGAAATCAATGGAAAAGGCGCAGCGAACCAAGGGTCACGGTTCTGAAGAGTGGTTTGAGAGTGTACCAAGGTTTTATATCACAGAGAAGATTAAGGGTAACCCGATAGAGGCTCTCAAGATTAAGAAGGGGTCGTGGGGTCAATTGTGATTTGATCTCATGCTTCCGTCGGCTGAGGAGATGGTGACAAAAAGTCACAAAATGTGAAATAATTAAAGGAAAGCTGGGAGAAACATGTTCCTGTTCCATGATTGACATTACTTTCTGCCTCAGCAGCACATCCATTTTACCTAACAGGAAAACAGGACGGCAGGGAGGCCTAGTGGTAGAGTTGCTGCCTGACAGCGCCAGAGACCTGGGTTCGATCCTGACTAAGGGTGCTGACGTACTGTTTTGTAGGTTAATTGGCTTCAATAAAAAAATGTTAAATTTCCCTAGTGGGTAGTGTACAGGGTTCGTTGGTCAGCACGGACTCAGTGGGCCGAAGGGCCTATTTCCACACTGTATCTCCAAAGTCAAAAGTCCAAAGTGATATATTATAATAAAGTCACAGGGATTGAAAAGTGGAGCCAAATTGTAGGTCATGTGAAATGAGGTAATGGCACAAACCTGTTGGGTTGGGTCGTTTGTGTTACTGATGTAGTATACAAAGTTTAGCTTATTGTCATATGTACCGAGGTACAGTGAAAAGCTTTTGTTGTGAGGTATCCAGTCAGCGGAAAGACAATAAATACATGATTACAATCGAGCCATTTACAGTGTACAGATACATGATAAGGGAGTAACGTTTAGTGCAAGGTAAAGCCAGTAAAGTCCAATTAAAGATAGTCCGAGGGTCACCAATGAGGTAGACAGTAGTTCAGGACTGCTTTCTCGTTGTTCTCGATGATTCAGTTGTCTGATAACAGCTGGGAAGAAACTGCCCCTGAATCTGGAGGTGCTTGTTTTCAAACTGTGTGCAGAGAGGCAAAATACATGCAAATATCTAAATAACCCGTATCACACTGCACTCGGCATGTGGCAGGGCTGCAGTAATATCGTCCTGACTAAGCCAGCTTCAGATGTGTCACCAGAAAAAGAGCTTCCATAGATCTAAAAAAGACCCTAGTGCAACCAAGACAGTTCAAAGAGAGACTCTGGATGAAAGAGAAAGTGTCAGCTGAGTACTCTTGCAATCACTTCAAGAACCAAGTTTCCATCTCAACCACACCTCTTCTTCCAGATTCGGGGACAGTTTCTTCCCAGCTGTTATCAGGCAACTGAACCATCCCACCAACAACCAGAGAGCAGTCCTGAGCTGCGATCTACCTCATTGGAGATCTCTGGACTATCATTAATCGGACTTTACTAGACTTTATCTTGCACTAAACGTTATTCACTTTATCTTGTATCTGTATTCTGTGGACGGCTTGATTGTAATCATGTATAGTCTTTCCGCTGATTAAACTAAACTACCTAAAAAACTATCCTTATCTCAATGTCATTTTATCACTGGCCTTTGTCCAAGCATCTGACATCTGTATCCACCTATCACTTGACAGGGAAGTCACTAAGTGCTGGAGCAATTCAGCGGGTCAGGCAGCATCCCCAGAGAGATGGATAGTTGACATTTCAGGTCGGAACCCTTTTTCACACTGATTGTTTGGGGGGGGGGGGTGTGGTAAAGCTGGAAGAGATGAGGGTCAGGACAAACTCTGACAAGTAATAAGTTGATAGAGGTGAGTGGGGTTTTGATAGGGAGGTTGCTGGACAAAGGCCAGAGATGAAAACAACAGAAGGTGTGAGACAAAAGGATTAAAGAGTTGTGAATTGTGAAGCCAGAGGAAGGACTACAGGTGGAAGGGGAGGGGGAGGAGAAAATAGGTGCGTTGCCAGGTGGGGCACAGCGGAAGGAAGGGGAAAGAAGGGAAGTAAATGGGAGTTACAGACATCCAATCTCTAGCCAGGCTGTGTCCTTCCCCTTCTCTTTTCTAGTTCTCTTTACCCTTTAGACTTTAGAGATACAGCCCACTGAGTCTGCATCGATCAGCGAACGCCCGTACACTAATACAATCTTGCACAATAAGGATAATTTACAGAAGCCAATTAACCTGCAAACCTGTATGTCTTTGGAGTGTGGGAGGAAACCGGAGCATTACGGAGAAAACCCACGCAGTCATTAGACAATAGACAATAGGTGCAGGAGTAGGCCATTCGGCCCTTCGAGCCAGCACCGCCATACAATGTGATCATGCCTGATCATTCACAATCAGTACCCCGTTCCTGCCTTCTCCTCAAAATCTACTCAGCATCTCTACATGGATCAAGAATCTTGACCGAAACATTATACAACTGATTTACGCGGGAGTTTGACCCTTAAATTCTGCATTAATTATTCTGCATGCATTCATATCAGTCACAGTGAGAACGTACTCAGAATTGAACCCGGGTCTCTGGCGCTGTAAAGCAGCAACTCTACCGCAGCGCCACTGTGCCGTCCTACCCCCTGCACCACAATCAGGGTCCCGACCCAAAACGTCACCTGGAAATGTTGCCTGACCCATTGAGGTGCTCCAACAATTTGTCTGTCTCATTCGTTACTTTGCCGTTGATTTGGTCTGTGACTGAGGTTTGCTGTGGTTGATTTAGCCTTATTGTCAAAGCTTCGATGTGCACTGAAATCCACCTACGCCAATACAAGTCTGAGGACTGAGTTTAGGAAAAAAAACTACAAAACGTGCTTTTCACAGCTCAAAGCTGGTGAGCATCATGGTGTTTGTACAATTGGAAGAGTGGCAAACAAACGAACTCTATGTGCTTGCACACAGGGAAACAATATGAAGTGTCCAAGATCAGTCGTGGCCAATTCTATTGATTCAGCAACGACTTCATTACTCGAATTCCCTAAAATCTTTCGCAGAAACACTAACAACAGTACCGGACATATTTACTTGGCAGCAGTCTAAAAGCTTGGTCAGAGCAATCGATAGAGAAAGACACAGTGCTGCAGTAACTCGAAGGGTCAGGCTGCATCTCTGGAGGACATGGATAGGTAACATTTTGGGTCATGATCCTTTTTCCGGCAGGCAAGGTTTTATTATCGTGATAAGTTCATAAGTTCTCGGAGCAGAATTAGGCCATTCGGCCCATCAATTTTATTCCGCCATTTAATCGTAGTGATCCATTTTTCCTTCTCAGCCCCATCCGTCTTCCCATAACCCCTGACACCGTTACTAATCAAGAAACGGTCAATCTCCACCTTAACAATATCCAGTGACGGCCTCCACAGCCGTCTGTGGCAACAAACATCCACAGATTCACCACCCTCTGACTATAAAAAAGCCTCCTCATCTCCTTTCTAAAGGTACGTCCTTTATTCTGAAGCCATGGCCTCTGGTCCTACACTCTCCCACTAATGGAAACACCGTGATGATAGTGATGCTGTCTATTCAAATCTGGAGCAAATATATAAAGTGCTGGAGTAACTCATTGGGTCAGGCAGATTCTCTGGAGGATACGGATAGGTGACATTTTGGGTCGGGACCCTTCTTCAAACAAGCAAGGTTGTATTACTGTGATGCTGTCTATTCAAATCTCGAGCAAAACACAAAGTACTGGAACAACTCAACGGGTCAGGCAACATCCCTGGAGGACATGGATAGGTATCCTTTTGATTCAGGACCCTTCTTCAGACCCTTATCCATGTTCTCGATCGAAAACGTCACCTATTCATGTCCTGACCCTTTGAGTTATTCCAATACTTTTTGTGTGTGTCGTTCCTTGTGTCTCTGTGTGGAAGAAAATATGTGTGGAAGAAAAAGATGCTTTGTGGAGGTTGGGGTGTTAGAAGAACACAATTTAGTTTTGGTCACAGTGATAGGTCTGTGATATGTAGATGGAGTGGGAGGAGGAGGGGAGATATCTAGTTCTAGGTGAGGCACAGGGGAGAGGAGGAGGAGGAGTTTGTGCAGGGACCCTTGGACCTCATTGGAGACCCTCGGAGTATCTTTAATTGGACTTTACTGGACTTTATCTTGCACTAAATGTTATTCCCTTTATCGTGTATCTGTACACTGTGAACGGCTCGATTGTAGTATAGAGTCTTTCCGCTGACTGGATAGATAGCGCGCGACCAAAAAGCTTTTCACTGCACCTCCGTACACGTGACAATAAACTAAACTGAGTAAGGGGGAAGGGGAAGGGAGAGGGAAGAACCCATCCAAATATGTTGATTTTAAGGAGTGTCTTTTATTCATGCAATTTGTCAAATCAAACTCCTTCCTCGTTCCTTGCACAACACGTAATTTGTTAGTTATTTGATTATATGTAAACTAGCCCAGCTCTGACTCATCCAGAGTAATGCAACAGTTAGACTTAGCTTTAGTCATACAGTCACAGTCATAGGTTACACAGTGCGGAAACAAGCCCTTTTGCCCAACTCGTCCATGCTGACCAACATACTCCATGTACACTAGCCCCAGCTGCCTGCATTTGGCCCATATCCCTCTAAACCTATCCTACCCATGTACCTGTCTGAATGCTTCATAAACACCTGCCTCAATTACCTGCTCTGGCAGCTCATTTCCACACACCCACCACCCTTTGTGTAAAAAAGTTGCCCTTCAGGTTCCTAGTAATTCTTTCTCCCCTTGCCTTAATAATTGTGTCCTCTGGTTCTCGATCCCTCTCCTGATGTTGTGCACCTCTATAAGACCACCACTCATCCATCCTGTGGTCCAAGGAATAAAGTTCTTGCCTGCTCAACCTCTCCCTGTAGCTCAGGCCCTCCAGTCCTGGCAACATCGGTGAGCTGAAAACCCTGTTTCCACGCGGTATCACTGAGGTATATCTCTACAGTCTAAAGTGCAAAGAGTACAACAAATTATGCTGAGACCCGTCATAGTAGGTGCGGGGGTGGGAAACACAGAACTAGTGAGAGGGGGTGAGTTTCGAGGTTATGTCAACAATCGTCTCTTTCCAGCCCTCCACACCAATTATTACCTTATTATAATAATTCTAAATATGGCATGGTTAATGAAGCTCTGGGTCTCAGTAGCAACAAGAACAATGACAACCATATCCATGGCACCAGCAATGCATTTAGAACATCCGAGACCTCTTTACAGGAGTCTTGTCGAACAAAAATTGATATTGGGCCACATTAGGAGATTCGAGGACAGATGATCGAAGGCTTAGACAAAGGGGCAGGTTTGAAGGGGTGTCCTAGAGTGGAGTGAGTGGGTGAGGATGAGAGATTGACGGAGGGAGTTCCTTGGTGGTCGACACCTCCTGCCATTGTGACATGGCCTAAATTTCTACGCCCAGTGGCAGTCCATGTGTCAGAGACGGGAGTTGTCGTCGCGCAGAGAGTTCGCTGGAGTGATCCACTTCTTTGAAAGCGTCAGTGCGGAGTGTGAGTGTGAATCGCAGACCCTGCACTGCCGTCGCCAAGGACTGCAGAGGGAATGAAAGGGCTCTCTTGTCAACCCGTGGCATGTGTTACACACCCTGGCAGGTCGCCCGGCCTAGCGCAGGCAGGCCCAGCGGACCATCAATGAAAGGCGCTGGCAGAGGGAGGAGGGGGGAATGAGAAAAGTTAAGAATGAATTTGTTCCCAAGTGGAGAGCTTCCAGTAAACAGCTCCCCCTGTGGCTCGGCTGAGGAGAGGACCATAAAGCATGGTGTGGAAACAAGGAACAGCAGATGCAGTGGACAGCTCGATTGTAATCATGTATAGTCATTCCGCTGACCGGTTAGCGCGCAACAAAAAGCTTTTCACTGCACCTCAGTGCACATGACAATAAATTAAACAAAACTAATCTGAACAAAACAAAACGAACCTAAGCTAAACTAAACCAAACTAAACTAAACTAAATTAACCAGACACCTCCCGCTTGCCGCACTCAGAAAGAGTTTGCATAGAGATGCTGCCTGACTCGCTGAGTTACTCCAGCACTTTGTGTCTTTTTCTGTAAACCATCATCTTCAGTTCCTTGTATCTATGCCACTACTTGCTGTGTAACTGCACTGAAGTGCTAGAGTAATTCCGCAGCGAGTGAAAGGGGGCGCAGCGGTAGAGTTGCTGACTTACAGCGCCAGAGACCCGGGTTCGATCCTGACCACGGGTGTTGTCTATATGGATTTTGGAGACCCTTGGACTATCTTTAATCAGACTTTACTGTATGGATTTTGTATGTTCTCCCTGTGACCGTAGGGTTTTCCCCAGGGGCTCCGGTTTCCTCCCACACTCCAAAGACATGCAGATTTGTAGGTGAATTGGCTTCGATAAAAATTGTAAATAGTGCCAAGTGTGTAGGATTGTGTCAATGCATGGGGTGATCGCTGGTCAGCATGGATTTAGTGGGCCAAAGGGCCTGTTTCTGCACTGTATTTCTAAAGTCTAAAGATTAGGCAGCATCTCTGGAGAACATGGATAGGTAATTATTCGGGTCTGAAGAAGGGTCTCGGTCCGAAACGTCACCTACACACGTTCTCCAGCAATGCTGCCTGACCTGCTGAGTTACTCCATCACTTTGTACCATAAACCATAGGCCTGGGTTGTGTTTCCTTTGGTCTATTCCTAAGATAAGTGCCAGTTAGATACTGTTACTGCTGGGTGCAGCCAATTTATTTGTCACATACACATAAATGTGCAGTGAAATGAAAGATTACCCACAGTCCAACAATAAGACCAATAAGAACAAGCAATAAAAATAAGCAATAAGAACTATACTGCATGCTATATCTTCCCCTTTGTTCCACCTATTTTACTTGAGTATGACTTGATTGTCTGTGTGTATAGCACTATCTGATCTGTTTGAATAACATGTACCTGGCTAAATAAATAATAAACCTGAACCTAAGCCTGTAATAACAAGGATTAAACATGGATTGTCTTTGCTGGAGTGGTGAGGCTGAGGGATGACCTGTTAGAAGTAAACAAAATTATGAGAGGAAATAAATATTGAAGGATTTTTAAATTTAAGGTGAAAGGGAAAAGCTTAGAGGGGATTTATGCTGCTTTGGAAATCAAGGTTTGTTCGACCCCATCATTCTTCTCTCTGCTCTCGTCCAGAAGAAAGTATAGAAGTAGTTTAGTCTTTTTGCATTATCATTGCTTGCTTGTTTTTAAGCGTATGTATGTATGTATGTGTGCCTATATATATACATATAGTCCTAGTCTGGAATATGTGCTTTAGGAATATAAAGTTTGATTCCTAAAGGAATAAAGTCCTAGTCTGCTCGACATCTCCCTATAGGCCAGGTCTTCGAGTCCTGCGATTTCAATGTGTGTATGTACAGTATACATATATGGGAATACATGCAATATTCATTCACTGAACAAAGCTACATTGAAATTGCAGGACTCGAGGATCTGACCTACAGGGAGATGTCAAGCAGACTAGACTCAACGTCCTTCCACTGATGCTGCCTGCCCCACTGAGTTGCTCCAGCATTTGGTATTTTACTCCCTACGTCCAGGGCACCTGGGCCAAAGTTACGCAGCAAGTAGTGGCATGAGCTCAAGGAACTGCAGATGATGGTTTACAGAAAAAGACCCAGTGCTGGAGTAACTCAGCGGGTCAGGCAGCATCTCTATGTAAGGTCTGTTTAGGTGCGGCAGGCAGGACTAGCAGAAAGGAGGCTTTGTTTAGATTAGGTGAGTTTTACTTGTGTTTTGTTTATTCTAGTGTAGAGAAACAGCATGGAAACAGGCCCTTTGGCCCACCAAGTCTGCACCGACCACCTGTACACTAGCTCCATCCTACACACATTGCGAAAGCCATTGAACCTACAAACCTACACCTCTTTGGAATGTGGGAGGAAACAGGAGCACCCGGAGAAAACCCACGCGGTCACAGGGAGAACGTACGAACTCCGTACAGAGAGTACCCGTGGTCAGGATCGAACCTGGGTCTCTGACGCTGTAAAGCAGCAACTCTACCGCTGCACCACCATGCATTGCATTTGAAGTTTTGCTAACCGGTAACCTTGAACCTCCCTGTCTTTGACAATGCTGGTAACAACAGCCCTGTTTAGCTCCCGAGGTTATTTTGGAAACAACCACCTTGCCTTTGGGCCTGGCCTCCGTGAAGGTCAGATCGAGTAAGGGCAGCAGATTTCCTTTCATGAAGAATATGGATGATTTCAGTGCGTTTCCACTGAGTCCTAGAAACATACAGCTTGGAAACAAGCCCTTTGACCCAACATATCCAAACACTGACCAACGTACCCCATCTACAATAGTCCCACCTGTCTGCCTTTGGCCCATATCCCTCTAAACATGTCCTATCCGTTTACCTGCCTAAATGTTTCTTAAATGTTATGATAGTACCTACCTCAACAACCTCCTCTGCAGCTCGTTCAAATGGTGGTGCTGGCTCGAAGGGCCGAATGGCCTACTCCTGCACCTATTGTTTATTGTCTATTGTCTATCACCCTTTGTATTTAAAAAATTGCCCCACAGCACACTATGTCCTCTGGTTCTTTATTCCCCTACTCAAAGGGTTCAAAGGGTTCAAAGGATATTTTATTGTCACATGCACCAATCAAGGTACAGTGATACTCGATTACGCTTGGTAAAAGACTCTGCATTTACCCAATCTATTCCTCTCATGATCTTACACACCTCCATATGATCACCCCTCACTCTCCTGCGCTCCAAGGAATAAAGTCCTAGCCTGCTCAACATCTCACGACAGCTCAGGGGCTCGAGTCCGGGCAACATCCACATAAATCTCCTCTGCACCCTTTCCAGCTTAACGTCTTTCCTATAACAGAGTAACTGAAATAGAACACAATGCTCTAAATGTGGCCCTCGCCAAAGTCTTGTACAACCGTAACACATTGGACCCCAATTCTGAGGATAGGGTGTGCTGGCATTGGAGAGGATCCAGACGAGGTTTACAAGATTAATCCCAGGAATGATTGGGTTAACATATGTTGAGCATCTGACGGCACTGTGCCTATACTCACTGGAGTTTAGAAGGATGAGAGGGGACCTCATTGAAACTTACCAAGTAGTGAAAGGCCTGAATAGGGTGAATGGTTGCATTAGTGTGACAGTCTTGGACTAGAGGAATAAAAGGACATGCCTTTACATAGAAACATAGAAACATAGAAAATAGGTGCAGGAGGAGGCCATTCGGCCCTTCGAGCCAGCACCGCCATTCAATGTGATCATGGCTGATCATGCACAATCAGTAGCCTGTGCCCAATTTCTCCCCATATCCCTTGATTCCACTAGCCCCCAGAGCTCTATCTAACTTTAGAAAGGAGATGAGGAAGAATTTCTTTAGTCAGAGGGTGGAGGGTAGTCCTAAAGGGAATTCATTACCACAGATGGCTGTGGAGTCCAAGTCAATGGATATCTTTAGGGTGGAGATTGACAGATTCTTGATTAGGGTGTCAGGGGTTATGGGGAGAAGGCAGGAGAATGGGGTTGAGAGGGAAAGATTTATCGGCCACGATTGAATGGTGGAGTAGACTTGATGGGTTGAATGGCCTAATTCTGCTCAGATAACTTATAAACTGACGGAAATGACCTCCCAAATTCAATACTCAGTCCTCTGGCTGATGAAGACCAATGTGCCAAAAGCCTTCTCCACAACCCTATCTACCAGTGATGCCACTTTCAGGGAATGTGACCCCACTTTCAAGGACGTTCAACACCAATCCACTGTGGTAGTTATGGTTACCGGTGAATTCAATTGATGGCCGTGTGTTGAGCAGGAAACTGGGAGGGAGAAGGTACATCGAAATATAGAAACATAGAAAATAGGTGCAAGTGTAGGCCATTTGGCCCTTCAAACCAGCACCGCCATTCAATATGATCATGACTGATTATCCAAAGTCAGTACCCCATTCCTGCTTTTTCCCCATATCCCTTGATTCTGTTAGCCCTAAGAGCTAAATCTAACTCTAAACATCCAGTGAACTGGCCTCCACTGCCTTCTGTGGCAGAGATTTTCACAGACTTGGTCTTCGACATCATGGCCACTGGACCACTTCCACCCACCTGTGAGGTAGATAAGATATGTCGTTAACATCCCAATCACAGTTGGCACCTCCAGTCATTCTGCACTCCCTCAGTATTTTTTCATAATCATAATCATTATCATACTTTATTAGCCAAGTATGTTTTGCATCATATGAGGAACTTGTTGTGCCACACCAATCAAAAGCAACAAAACACACAAAATACATTTTAACATAAACATCCACCACAGCGACTCCTCCTCCTCCTGTGTGATGGAAGGCAAAAAAAAAGTTCAATCTCTTCCCTTCTTTGTTTTCCTGTGGTCAGGGGCCTCGAGCCTTCCGTTGACGGGACGATCTCGGCTCCCGTAGCCGGTGGTCAAGCCCTCCATGTCGGGGCGATCAAGCTCCCGCATCGGGAGGGGGAGGGGGGGGGGAGAATCCTAGCTCCCCTGTGCCGGGCGATCTACCCCGGGTCGGGGCTCGTCGAACCTTCTGCGTCTTTGGAGCTTCCCGCCATCGGTCTCTACCCAAGACTGCGAGCTCCTCAATGTTGAAAGCCGCAGTTCGCAGTTGGAGCATCGATCCCAGGCAAGGGATCGCAGGCTCCGATGGTAAGTCCACGGCCCCACGGTGGGGCTCAAAGTCAGTCCTGAGCAAGGCCGCCAGCTCCGCGCCGCAGAGCGACCGGAGATATTTTTTGACTGGGATTGTCAGCCTGATCTTTTTTATTTCTACGAAGCTGTCCCCACTTTTATTAGTCGGTGCAATAAGCTCAGTGAGTGATTGCTGGAGCGAGACGCTGTAAGAAGTTCTTTATTTTCTTTTCTTTTGAGAAGGTCTGTAAGTTGGCAGTCAATTGACATTCAGGTACTGTGAAACACTCAAACTCAATGTCTTCTTGAAATATAACCTTTTGCAGACAAGTTTGTTCTCCTCGGCAACACTCTGTTGCAACCCTCATCTTTTTTTCTGCACTTCAATCATCAGTGGGTTCAGATGATAAACCAGCATATTGAAAGCAGGGTGTTTGGCAGGAAAGTATTTCAATGGCAGTCTTGAGTGTTCTTAGAATATAGAACATGGAATAGGACAGAATAGGAACAGGCCATTCGGCTCACAAAATCTGTGCCGAACATGGTGCCAAGACCAACTCATCAGCATCCATTCCCTGTATATCCAAATGCCTATCCAAAGCGCGGAAACAGGTCTTTCGGCCCATCTAGTCCGTGCCGACCAACGATCACCGCAGAGTTCTATCCGACACTTCAGGGACAATTAAGAGAAACCAATTTAGCTACGAACCTGCATGCCTTTGGAGTGTGGGAGGAGACCGGAACACCCGGAGAAAACCCATGCCATCACGGGAACAGCGTACAAACTCCTTACAGACAGCACTTGTAGTCAGCACCTCATATTTTGCTTGGGCAGCTTACACCCCAGCGGTATGAACATTGACTTCTCTAACTTTAGATAGCTCCTCTGTCCCTCTCTTCCCCTCCCCCTTTCCAGTTCTCCCACTGCCTTCCTGTCTCCAACTACATTCTTTCTTTGTCCCGCCCCCTCCACTGACATCAGTCTGAAGAAGGGTCTCGACCCGAAACGTCGCCCATTCCTTCTCTCCTGAGATGCTGCCTGACCCGCTGAGTTACTCCAGCTTTTTGTGGCACCTGCCGTCAGGATCGACCATGGGTCTCTGGCACTGTACGGCAGCAATTCCACCGCTGCACCACTGTGCCGCCCGGAATAGTGGAACTACTTTTGCCTTTGTAAACATGATGCCTCTTGTAAAATGGCATGTGGTGTTTGGAACTCTATCTTGAAATGAGAACATGTCGAATGTGCAAGACTGATTGTGACATGCCAGTATAAACAAGGATGAGAATCTTTAAGTGGGGTGTTTCCCCAATTAGAGGCCAATATTCCAGCAAGCACTGGGACAGTGGAGGAGTTTCATGTTAAGACACAGACAGTTGGGATGTGTTTAGCTCAGGTTTATTGGAAGGAGTAGGAAGGAACTGCAGATGTTGGTTTACACCAAAGATAGAAACATAGAAAAATAGGTGCAGGAGTAGGCCATTCGGCTCTTTGAGCCAGCACCGCCATTCAATATGATCATCTAAAATTAGTACCCTGTTCCTGCCTTTTCCCCATATCCCTTGATTCCTTTAGCCCTAAGAGCTATATCTAACTCCCTCTTGAAAACATCCAGTGAATTGGCCTCCACTGCCTTCCGTGGCAGCGAATTCCACAGATTCACAACTCTCTGGGTGAAAAAGATTTTCCTCATCTCAGTCCTAAATGACCTACCCCTTATTCTTAAACTGCGGCCCCTGGTTCTGGACTCACCCAACATCGGGAACATTTTTCCTGCATCCAGCCTGTCCAATCCTTTAAGAATTCTATATGTTTCTATGAGATCTCCTCTCATCCCTCTAAATGAGGTGGTAACAAAGGGATATGACCAGTGAAGCGAGCAAGACGACGGGTGGGGGAGGGTCGGAGAGGGTGGGAATGCAAGGGTTACTTGAAATTAGAGAAATAATTGGAAGGTGATAGCTTAGCATTGTTATAGGAAGATGGAGGCACAAGAGAGTGCAGGAGCTGGAATTTTGAGAAAGCGCAAAGTGCTGGAGGAACTCAGTGCATCGTCAGTGGAGGGAATGGACAGAGGACGTCTCGTAAGTTCATAAGTTCATGGGTCATTCGGCCCATCGTGTCCGCTCCTCCATTCATGGCTGATCAATCTTTCCCTCTCAACCCCATTCTCCTGCACCCTCCTCATAGCCTTTAACAACCTTACTAATCAAGAACCTGACAATCTCCCTTTTAAAAATCCCTAATCAGGCATGCGAATTTTCCGCGATTCCGCAGATTTCCGCATTTTTTAAATCCATTTTCCGTGCTTTTTGCACGATTTCCGCGTTTTTCACTTTGCCAAAATCGCGTTTACCGACGGAGAAATGGGATCGAAAAAAAGAAAGAAAAAAACAGAAAAGAAACGATGTATAGACTTTTGTAATGAACACTAGGGTTCCGCTCGAGCTCGCTAGGGGTTCCGCCGGAAATCCCCCGCACCCTGGAAGTCTCCCCGAAAATGTGGCACCTAGGCTGGGCAAGGCAGCCAATCTCGATCTCATCGGGACTTCCACGGCCAATCGGTGGGTTGAATTTGCAACCTGCGGCCGGGGCTCTGGAACTCCAGCCCAGCTGGAGACAGCACATCTATCCCCATAGCCGACTTCCTAGGCCAGCTGGATAAACCAGCAAAGCTCTGGAACCAAGAGTGCCAGAAAATCATTGGTGGAACTATAATGAGTAAATATTAAATTTAAGTGCAAGAATATATAACTAAATTAATTAAGACGGGGTTAAAATATAAACCAGAGCAGAAAAGCCAATTATCACCTTTTTGGGCTGATTATCAATTCGTGTGCGAATTTACTTCAAAATGTTATTAGTATACAGTGACATATTCACATTATTTTGTAATGTCCGTTTTTATTTTGAAATGCACTAAATGAGGCTTGAAACTGGTAATTTTGTGTTTAAATTTTTCTAAAAATGTCCCAATTTTTTGCCCCCCGCTGTACGCTTCACGCAACCACTCGGCTCTTTCCCTCTTTTTTTTACCTCACTAACATGCCTGCTAAAGAAGTGGCCTCCACTGCCATCTGTGGCAATGAATGATTGACCGATTGAAAGGAACAGCATGGAAACAGGTCCTTCGGCCCATCTAGTCCACGTGGCCATTGATCCCCCTTTCACGTTGGTTCCATTTTATCCCACTTTCGCCTCCACTCCTTGCACACTCGGGGCAACCTACAGAGGGTCAATTAACCTACAAACCCGCACGGCTTTTGGGTGTGGGAGGAAACTGGAGAAACCGGAGGATACCCACGTGGTCACAGAGAGAACATGCAAACTCCACATAGACAACAGCCAAGGTCAGGATCGAACCCGGGTCTCTGGCGCTGTGAGGCTGCTGGCTTTGTTTTACCCTAATTAGAAAGTACAGGAATAGATCAGGTGGGCGCACAGAGTCCTTTGCCCAGCGTAGAGGAATCGAGAAACAGAAGACATAGAATGATCAGCCATGATCACATTGAATGGTGGTGCTGGCTCAAAGGGCCAAATGGCCTCCTCCTGCACCTAATATCTATTGTCTATTGTTTAAGGTGAGGGGGAAAATATTTAATAGGAACCTGAGGGGTTAACTTTTTACGCAAAGTGTGGTGTGTGTATGGAACGAGCTGGTGGAGGAGGTAGTTGAGGCAGGTACTGTATGTTTAAGAAGCATGTAGACTGGTACATGGATAGAATAGATTTAGAGGGATACGGGCCACATGCAGGCAGTTGGGACTCGTGTAGATGGGGCATGTTGGTCGGTGTAGGCAGGTTGGGCCGAAGGGCCTGTTTCCACACAGTGTGACTCTATGACTACAGTGATATGATCGCAATGTTCAGGTCTGGGCTACATGGACCAGTGCTTGGTTGAAAAGACCAGTAGATTTCCACATCCCTTCTCCGACCACATTCAACGGCGAGATCGAGGACTTCGGAGGGATGCTGGAACCCTGACCATTCTGAAACGTCGAGCTCTTTTTATTGCTTTGGAAGGAACTGCGGATGCTGGTCCACACCGAAGATCGACACAAAATGCTGGAGTAACTCTGCGGGTCAGGCACCATCCCTGGAGAAAAGGATTCGCGTCAGAATCCCTCTTCAGACTGGAAAGTAGTTAGGGCCAGAACATAACAGGGCCGGCAACAGGTGACCTCAGGAAATGTGGAGCCCATGGTGGCCCATTGTTGGCTGGGGAAGATGTGCTAATGACAACGATTAGGACTAGTAGTGCGACTTGGGTGGAGGAGGGGAGGGGGGAGGGTGGGCAAATGGAATGCAGGAGTTACTTGAAATTAGAGAAATCAAACTTCATACTGCTGGGTTGCAAGCTGCCCAAGCGAAATATGAGGTCTTTTTATTGTGCCCGAGTCTCAGCCTTACATCAATCAATCTTTCAGACCCATTGTATCGGTTGTGAAAGGAGGCCTTTGTGAAGCAGGGCAGTAGTTTGCCCCAGGCCAAGTGTAAAGGCAGGTGGATGTTGCTCAGATCCGCGCGGTAGTGTTGGAGGGCCGGTTTATCCTGCACTCCCTGACCATAACACATCAGGAAATACGACTCCTGTTGCAAATGGATTTCAGTTTCAGTTTTTCGTTTTAGAGATACAGCATGGAAACAGGCCCTTCGGCCCACCGAGTCCGCACCACCCATAGAGGGCGCCAAAACGTGGTAACACTTGTGTACCGCCTAGATGAGGTCTGCTGTATGATTTTACCAGGTTGTATGCAAAATAACGCATATCACTGTACCTAGGTGCACCTGACAATAAATTATCATTGGTATTTATTCAAAAAATGCTGGAGTAACTCAGCAGGTCAGGCAGCATCTCGGGAGAGAAGGAATTCCTTCTATCCTGAGATGCTGCCTGACCTGCTGAGTTACTCCAGCATTTTGTGAATAAATACCTTCGATTTGTACCAGCATCTGCAGTTATTTTCTTACACCATAGATTATCATTGAATCGTGTTCATAAGATCTCGGAGCAGACTTAGGCTGTTCGGTCCATCAAGTCTACTCCGCCATTCAATCATGGCCTATCTACCTTTCCCTCTCAATCCCATTCTCTTGCCTTCTCCACAAAAGCCCTAACCCATGCTCCTTTGTCCTGCCCCTCCTCTCTTCCAGCTTTCTCTCCCCCCCCCCCCCCCCCCCCCAACTCCCCCCCTCACCCCTCTACAACTGTCTGAAGAATTCTGACCCAAAATGCCGCTTATCCATGTTCTCCAGAAATGCTGCCTGACCCGCTGAGTTACGCCGGCACTCTGTTACTTCTTCACAAGTATGATGCTAGGACTGGAGACATGAGTTAGAAGGAGAGACTGGATAGGCAGAGATTTATATCATACAGCATAGAAAACAAACCCTTTGGCCCAACTTGCCCACATCGACCATCTATACTAGTCCCACCTCACCTTAAACCTATCACCTCTGTTTCGCGATTCGCCTGCTGTGGGCAAGAGACACTGTGCATCTCCCCGAACTATTCCTCTCGCAATTTTGTATGCCTCTACAAGATCACCCCTCATCCTCCTGCACTCCAAAGAATAGAGTCCTAGCCTGCTCAACCTCTCCCGAAAGCTCAGGTCTTCGAGTCCTAGCAATATTCATGTAAATCTTCTCTGCACCCTTTCCAGCCTTGACAACACCTTCCCTGTAACATGGTGCCTAAAACTGGAACAAAGGTGGCAGAGTGGGTGACCTTAGAAGTTTATAAGAAAATAACTGCAGATGCTGGTACAAATCGAAGGTATTTATTCACAAAATGCTGGAGTAACTCAGCAGGTCAGGCAGCATCTCGGGAGAGAAGGAATGGGTGACGTTTCGGGTCGAGACCCTTCCTCATTAGGGCCATAGATAAAGTGAATGGTCATAATTTGCTTCTCGGCAGAGGGGAGTCCAAAAGTGTACAATTTAATGATTCTGCATCTTCTCTGACAGCATCCACTTTAAAAAAAATCCTCGTTCAGAATTCCTCCCTTGCCCCCTGTTCCCCAGGAAACAGTCCGAGTCTTTTTATTCTGTTTTCTTAGCGAGGGCTTTAAACGTGCGTTTTTAAAATTAAGCTGATTACATTTTGGATGCCTGCTCCATAATTGACAACTAATGAACATCTGTATTTTTCTGCCCTTTAAATGGCCCCGATTAACACTGAGGGTTTTGTCAAGGATACATACAATGAGCGTGTTTAATTCAAAAGAGAGCATGGATCTACGGATAGAGCCTGGCAATCAATGATTTGATTAACAGTTTACATGGTTGTAGTCAGCAGGATGACTTACTCAACAACCCACTCCTCGAAGGCTTCCCAAGAACTTGGGAAAGGGATAATTATAATTATTCTCCAAAGTACACAACACAGTCGGTTTTTAAACCCTTGTACGTTTAGTTTAGTCTAGAGATACAGCACAGGAAAAGACCCTTCAGCCTACCGAGTAAGCGTTGAGTAGTGATCCCCACACACTAGCCCTATCCGACACTCTAGGGACACAGATACATAGATAATAGGTGCAGGAGTAGGCCATTCTGCCCTTCGAGCCAGCACCGCCATTCAATGTGATCATGGCGGATCATACGATTTACAATTGTACAGAAGCCAATTAACATACAAACCTGTGCGTCTTTGGAGTGTGGCTGGAAACCGGAGCACCCGGAGAAAACCCACGCAGGTCACAGGGAGATCATACAAACTACGTATAGACAGCACCCATAGTCAGGATCTAAACCGGGTCTCTGGCGCTATGAGGTAGTAAGTCTACTGCTGCACCACTGTGTATCACGACCTAAACCACCACGTCTAATTTTCATGGTGAAAGGGGCGGCACGGTGGCACAGCGGTAGAGTTGCTGCCTTACAGCGAATGCAGCGCCGGAGACTCAGGTTCGATCCTGACTACGGACGCCGTCTGTACGGAGTTTGTCCGTTCTCCCCGTGACCTGCGTGGGTTTTCTCCGAGATCTTCGGTTTCCTCCCACACTCCAAAGATGTACAGGGGGTATGTAGGTTAATTGACTGGGTAAATGTAAAAAATGTCCCTAGTGTGTGTAGGATAGTGTTAATGTGCGGGGATCGCTGGGCGGCGCGGACTCGGTGGGCCGAAGGGCCTGTTTCCACGCTGTATCTCTAAATCTAAAAAAATCTAATAAGGGATTGTACGCAATAAATGATGTTGTAACAGTAATGTCACCAGGTGGGCATATTTCTTCCCTCCTCCCACATTCCTCTCTCTGACTTCACTATTTTCAACTCTTCCAACCGTCTGACTCACATCTTCTGTTGTAATCTCTACCATTTGTCCAACCACCTGCCCATCAAAACTACCCCTCACCTATGTCCGCCTATTACCTGCCCTTTGTCCATCCCCTCCTCTCTCCTAGCTTTCTTCCCCTAACCCCCCCCTTCCCTACAATCAGTCTGAAGAAGGATGCAACCCGAAACATTACCTATCCGTGTTCTCTAGAATTGCTATCTGACTCACTGAGTCACTGAGCATTCATAGCAAGAGGATTTGAGTATAGGAGCAGGGAGGTTCTGCTGCAGTTGTACAGGGCCTTGGTGAGACCGCACCTGGAGTATTGTGTACAGTTTTGGTCTCCTAATCTGAGGAAAGACATTCTAGCCTTAGAGGGAGTACAGAGAAGGTTCACCAGATTGATCCCTGGGATGGCAGGACTTTCATATGAAGAAAGACTGGATAGACTAGGCTTATACTCGCTGGAATTTAGAAGACTGAGGGGGGATCTTATTGAAACATATAAAATTCTTAAGGGGTTGGAGAGGCTAGATGCGGGAAGATTGTTCCCGATGTTGGGGAAGTCCAGAACCAGGGGTCACAGCTTAAGGATAAGGGGGAAGTCTTTTAGGACCGAGATGAGAAAACATTTCTTCACACAGAGAGTGGTGAGTCTGTGGAATTCTCTGCCACAGAAGGTAGTTGAGGCCAGTTCATTGGCTATATTTAAGAGGAAGTTAGATGTGGCCCTTGTGGCTAAAGGGATCAGGGGGTATGGAGAGAAGGCAGATACAGGTTACTGAGCTGGATGATCAGCCATGATCATATTGAATGGCGGTGCAGGCTCGAAGGGCCGAATGGCCTCCTCCTGCACCTATTTTCTATGTTTCTATTCAGGCTCTTTGCGTCCTTAAAAGAATCTTATTATTTGCGAGAGCCCGCACAAAATGCTGGAGTAACTCTGCAAGTCGTGCATTATCTCCGGAGAAAATGGATAGGTGATGTTTCAGATCGAGACCTTTCTTCAAATGCTGCCTGGCCCGCTGAGTAACTCCAGCATTTAATGTCTATCTTTAGTTTAGTGCTACAGCGTGGAAAGAAGCCCTTTGGCACACCAAGCCAGCGCCGACCAACAATTGTTCCACACAGAGGTTCTATCCTGCACACTCGGTCGCGATGTCTGTTCCCAGCTGGTTCTCCATGCTCCTAGTATGTTGAAACCGGAGCCACAGAGGGTCGTTGCATGACGGGAGAAAGGGCGACGAGATGACAGGCGTTGAGGTCCCAGGTGCTGTGAATCCTGGGCGAGGTGGTGCAAAGGATGTTTGCCATCCGATGGGGCCTTGCACACCAGCTTATGAGTGAAGAACTCTCTGCGAAGCTTGGTGGGTGCGATACCTGCGAGCACCGGCAGGAGATCCGTGGGAGTGGGGCGTAGGCAGCCAGTGATGATCCGCATGGTGGCGTTGAGGGTGGCGTCTAGCTTGCTGGTATGAGCGCTGCGGCACCATGCTGGGGTGGCGTACTTCAGCGGCGCTGTACACGAGTGCAAGAGCACTGGTTCGAAGAGTAGATGTCCTGGCGCCCCTTGACGATCCGGCCAAGCAACGCAGGAGGTTGTTCCGTGCCGAGACTTTAGCACGGAGAGCTTCAAGGTGTTGCTTGTAGGTCAGCTGCCGATCTAGTTTCACCCCGAGGTGTGTAGGAAATGGGTTGTAGGGTAGGGGTGACTCATTGAGGGTGACGGTTAGCTGGCGTTGAGCTTCCTTGTTGTTCAGGTGAAAGGCCGTTGTGGTGGTTTTTGCCACACTCAGTTTTAGTGTCCAGGTCTTAAGGTAGACCGCGACAAGTTCCATTAAGGATAAGGGGGAAGTCTTTTAGGACCGAGATGAGAAAACATTTCTTCACACAGAGAGTGGTGAGTCTGTGGAATTCTCTGCCACAGAAGGTAGTCGAGGCCAGTTCATTGGCTATATTTAAGAGGGAGTTAGATGTGGCCCTTTTTGCTAAAGGGATCAGGGGGTATGGAGAGAAGGCAGGTACAGGCTACGGAGCTGGATGATCAGCCATGATCATATTGAATGGCGGTGCAGGCTCGAAGGGCCGAATGGCCTACTCCTGCACCTATTTTCTATGTTTCTATGTTTCTATATCCGCCGAGAGCACATCCTCAACATTTGACCAGCTCTTGCCCGAGTGCAGTATTGCCAAGTCATCTGCGTATCCATACTGGGACGAGGTCGTGCGTGGCAGATCGCTGATATAGAGATTGAAGAGCATGGGGGCCAGTACCGAGCCTTGGGGGACTCCGTTTCTTAGGCGTTGCAGTCGGCTAGATTGTCCGTCGCTGGTCTTGTGTACAAAACTGCGATTGGCAAGGATGTCGGCAACGAGCCACACTTAATGACGGTCAAGGATAGTTCGGAGGAACTTCAAGATCAAGCCCTGGTGCCACACAGTATCACAGGCGGCGGCGGTGAGGCCCACCAGCGTGATGCCCGCCTTGTCACCTTTTTCGAAACTGTCTTCGATGTCATTGGTCGCCTTGACTATTTGGTGGGCGGTGCAGCGTCCACGCTGAAATCCGGCTTGTTCAGTGGGTAGTTGTGGATTCTACATCCTCATGAGCAGAAACTCATTGCCAGCAGTGAGTTGGAGCCGTAGAGAACGTGCAGAATCCTGGTCTGTCAGGCAGTACACTGCCTCAGGCAGATCTGGTCTGTAGTTGGGCTCAAATACTCTGTCTCCACTATGCTAAAAAATAAATTAAATTGCAGAAGTGATTGATGATGGGAAATCATGCTGGAAAGTATTATTCAGGGTTCCTGATTATGCAAAGTGTTTCACTCTTAAAATATCCTCTGTAGATTTAGGTACTGGCTTTATTTCAGACTCCAGACATTTTTAATCCATCCACTTTAGTCCAGCAGAAATCAATAACATCATAATGATTTAGGTGGAATTTTAGCATTTTAGACCATGTCCGTTCGGGTGCTGCTTTCAACATTAACTATTTTCCCTCCTGGCTGAAACACTTTTCTACGGTGGCGCAGCGATAGAGTTGCTGCCTTACAGCGCTTGGAGCGCCAGAGACCCGGGTTCAATCCCGACTACGCGTGCTGTCTGTAGGTAGTTAGTACGTTCTCGCCATGACCTGCGTGGGTTTTTTCCGAGACCTTCGGTTTCCTTCCACACTCCAAACACGTGCAGGTTTGTAGGTTAATTGGCTTGGTATAAGTGTAAGCTGTCGCTAGTGTGTGTAGGATGGTGTTAATGTGCGGGAATCGCTGGTCGGTGTGGACTCGGTGGGCCGAAGGGCCTTATTTTGCATTGTATCTCCAAACTAAACTAAACTACAGGTTCTTGTAACTGATAATGGCCAGTGGTCAGTGCTAGTGGCTATTGCAGAATCCCTCAGTCCTGGTGGGCAATGACCCAGGACCAGGGTATATCCAATTCTAGGTCTACAATACCCCCACCCATCAGCCTATCTACCCCCCCCCCCACTTTCCCTGTGCCCCATCTGGGCTCATAGCTCTTTCTCCCCTCCCCTTTCATCTACATTCTTTCCTCTAGCTTCACAATGCGCAACTCTTCAATTGTTTAGTCTCATGCCTTCTGTCTTTTCATCTCTGGCCTTTGTTCCAACCATCTGCCTGTCAAAACCGACCTCATCTGTATCCACCTCTTACCTGCCACGCTTTGTCCTGCCCATTCTCTCTTCCAACTTTGTCCCCTCCACCACCCCTTCAACTAGTCTGAAGAAGGGGTCCTGACATGAAACGTCATCTGTCCATATTCTCCTGAGTTGCTGGAGAGTTTCTCCAGCACTTTCTAGGTCAATGGGAGTGTACCAAAGTGGTTTGGATTGCCACTTGAAGGAAAATACTTCACAGGGTTATGAGGAAAGAAATTGGTTGTGGGTTATGGGGGTTAAAGGTGGCACAGTTGGTAGCTCCACAGTTACATAGTGCTGGAGACCCTGGCTTGATCCTGTCCTCGGATGCTATCTGTTTGGAGTTTGTATGTTCTCCCTGTATCCACGTGGGTTTTCTCCAGGTACTCAGGTTTCCACCCAGGTCCCAATGACGTGTGGGTTTATAGGTTAATTGGCCCTCTGTAAATTGCCACAAGTGTGTAGGGAATAGAAGTGAAAGGTGTGTTGATGGGCTTTCTGTATGGTTGCATCAATGTGCTGGATCCAGGACAGATCTTCACAGACATGTACACCCAGGAATTGGAAGCTCTCATAGAAACATAGAAAATAAGTGCAGGAGGAGGCCATTTGGCCCTTCGAGCCAGCACTGCCATTCGTTATGATCATGGCTGATCATCTACAATCAGTAACCTGTGCCTGCCTTCTCCCCATATCCCTTGATTCCACTAGCCCCTAGAGCTCTATCTAACTCTCTCTTAAATTCATCCAGTGCATTGGCCTCCACTGCCTTCTGCGGCAGAGAATTCCACAAATTCACAACTATCTGGGTGAAATCGTTTCTTCTCACGTCAGTTTTAAATGGCCTGAGAAGAAACTCGACTCTCTCCAACACAGTTCTGTCGATGAAGACAGGTTTTTGGATTTAAAAACTGACCTGGAAGCATTCAAGCAAGTAGTTTTCTAGGGAGATAATCTGTGGAGACATGCTCGTGGATAATCCAGGTTTCCTTGCCAATGGACTGAAAATAAGAATCCGAGGGGTAACCTTTTCACACAAAGGGTGGTGGGTTTATGGAACAAGCTGCAAGGGGAGATAGTTGAGGCAAGGAGTATCCAAACATTTAAGTCAAGTCAAGTCAAGTCAATTTTATTTGTATAGCACATTTAAAAACAGCTCACGTTGACCAAAGTGCTGCACATCTGATTAGGAAAAAAAAGAAAGTTACAGTGGCAGGCAGCCAAACACAACGGCGCGGCCATCTTGAACAAAATGTTTAACTAAAGCAGATTTAAGAAACAGACAGGTACATGGATAGGACAGGTTTGGAGGGAAAGGGACCAAACGCAGGCAGGTGGGACTAGTGTAGACGGGACATGTTGGCCGGTGTGGGCAGGTTGGGCCGAAGGGCCTGTTTACACACTGTATCACTCTATGACAATATCTGGCAAGACCCTTGCTCGATGAATCTGGCTGTCTTGTTATGTGACAGATGCATGCCAATGGGGAAGTAAGGAACGATTCGAAATAAAGGAGGCTTAAGGAGATTTACAGCATGAGAAAGGCCAGGACCAAAGTCAGAAGAAATAAAAGAGGGGGTCACACCAGTATTGTGTTGCGTGTTGTGAGTCTGCTTCACGATATGCTCCTTTCAACGTTTTTTTTTTTCCCTGCAAGAAAGTTGGCAGGCTATGTCAAGAAGGAATTGCTTTAATAATGTAGGATCAATACCACCATTCAGTAGATTAATCCTTTTTGGAAAGCGTAAGAAATGAGAAAAAAAATGACGTGTAAAGTTGGCACAACTTTTGCGCACGGCATCACTTTTCATAAGTCATCAGTCACAGGAGCAAGAATTAGGCCATCGCGCCCATTGAGTCTATTCCGCCATTCAATCATAGCTGTATATTATTCCCTCTCACCCCTATGCTTCTGCCGTCTCCCCGTAACCCCTGACACCCTTGCTAATCAGGAATCTGTCAATCTCCGCCTTAAAAATATCCATAGACTTAGCCTTCGCAGCCATTTGTGGCAATGAATTCCTCAGAATCGCCGTCCTCTGACTAAAGGAATTCCTCCTCATCTGCTTTATAAAGGTAGGTCCTTTCATTCCGAGGCTGTGCCCTCTGGTCCTAGACTCTCCCACCAGTGGGAACATCATATACACTCTATCCAGGCCTTTCAATCTTCGGTAGGTTCAATGAGATCCCCCCTCTTCTAGACCCCAGTGAGTGCGGGCTCAGAGCTTGTTAAATGCTTATCCTACATTTATCCACTCAACCCCTTTTAATAAATGTTCCTGTCAGTGGCAATGCCTTTTGAGGGGCTCTTCATCAGGTCTCCCCCTGTTCCACACTCGACACAGTTCGACAAGGTTGGGATGTGGTGTGCATCGCAGTCCACTCTGATGCTATCCTCCTGTCCACCGCACCTCAGGGATGTTGAGCAACAAATGTGAATCTTCCTGCTTGTTGGGCAGTAGCGCAGCAGTAGAGTTGCTGCCTTACAGCGTCAGCGACCTGGGTTTGATCCTGACTATGGGTGCTGTCTGTACAGAGTTTGTACATCCTCTATGCGACCCCATGGGTTTTCTCTGGGTGCTCCGGTCTCCTCCCACTTTCCAAAGACGTGCAGCTTTGTAGCTTAAATTTGGCTTCTGTAAAATTGTCCCGAGTGCATAGGATAGAAAATTGGATGGACACAAAATGCTGGAGTAACTCAGCGGGTCAGGCAGCATATCCGGAGAAAAGGTATAGATGACGGTTAAGACTGAGGCCCTTCTTCAGACCCTGGTGTCTGGGTGATCCTAGTGTATGGCCACAGTTTAAGAATAAGGGGTAGGCCATTTAGAACGGAGATGAGGAAAAACTTTTTCACTCAGTGAGTTGTAAATCTGTGGAATTCTCTGCCTCAGCGGAGGCCAATTCTCTGAATGCATTCACGAGAGAGCTAGATAGAGCTGTTAAGGATAGCGGAGTCAGGGGGTATGAGGAGAAGGCAGGAACGGGGTACTGATCAGCCATGATCACGTTGAATGGTGGTGCTGGCTCGAAGGGCCGAATGGCCTACTCCTGCACCTATTGTCTATTGCCTATCGTTGGACTCGGTGGTCTGAAGGGCCTGTTTCCACGCCATATCTCTGGACTAAACTAAACTAAAGGTCTGAAATCTTCCTCTGGTGATCCTGGTGATGTATCTCAGTCTTCGGACCCTGTTCTGGGTCTCAGTCAGGAGAGCATTGAGGTCAGGCCCATCTCCGGATATCTGCATTTAGTCTGGAAAACACTCTCAGTACATTGGCAAAATAGCGGTTAACACTGTTGAATGCCATTCCCACAAGATATTAAATCAAGCATCCTTATAAGCCTGTTAGACACAAAATGCTGGAGTAGGGGGGACAGGCAGCACCTCTGGAGAGACATGGACAGGCAGCATCTCTGGAGAGAAGGAATGGGTGATGTTTCGGGTCGAGACCCTTCTTCAGACTGGTTAGAGATAAGGGAAACGAGAGATATAGACGGTGATGTGGAGAGATAAAGAACAAAGGATGAAAGATATGCAAAAAAGTAACGATGATAAAGGAAACAGGCCATTGTAGGGTGAAAATGAGAAAGCTAGAGAGACTTGGGTGGGGGAGGCATAGAGAGAGAGGGAATGCTGGGGCTACCTGAAGTGAGATAAATCAATATTCATACCACTGGGCTGTAAGCGGCCCAAGCAAAATATGAGATGCTGTTCCGCCAATTTGCGTTTAGCCTCACTCTGACAATGGTGGAGACTGAGGACAGAAAGGTCTGTGTAGGAATGGGAAGAAGAATTAAAGTGTCCAGCAACTGGGAGATCAGGTAAGTTCAGGCAGGCTGAGCGAAGGTATTCCGCTAAATGATCGCCCAGTCTATGTTTGGTCTCACCGATGTATTAGAGTCCACATCTTAACAATGGATACAGTAGATGATTTTGGAGGAGGTGCAAGTGAACCTCTGCCTAACCTGAAAGGACTGTCAGGACAGAGTCGAGGAAGGAGGTATAGGGACAGGTGTTGCATCTTCTGTGGTTGCAGGGGAAGGTACCTGGGGAGGGGGTGGTTTGGATGGGAAGGGATGAGTTAACCAGGGAGTTGCGGAGGGAACGGTTTCAGGGGAAGGCGGAAAGGGGTGGAGATGGAAACATGTGGCTATCGGTGGGACCCCATTGGAGGTGGCGGAAACTTTGGAGGATTATGTGTTGTATGCGATGGTTGATGGAGTGGAAGGTAAGGAATAGGGGGACTTTGTCTCTGTTGCGACCAGGGCGAGGGGGAGCAAGGGTGGAGCTGCGAGACACGAGTGAGGGCCTCATCTATGATGGGAGAGGGGAACCTCCGTTCCCTGGATTAGACTTTAGGGATACGGTGCAGAAACAGGCACTTCGACCGACTAAGTCTACGCCGACCCGCGATCACCTCGAACACTACCACTATCCTTCACACTAGGGACAATTTACAATTTTACCAAAGCCAATTAAGTAACTGACAAACCTGCACATCTTTGGAGTGTAGAAGATAACCGGAGCACCCGGAGAAAACCCACGCTGACACGGGGAGAATGTGCAAACTCTGTACAGGCAGCACCAGTAGTCAGGATCGAACCCGGATCTCTGGCATTGTAAGTCAGCAACTCTACCGCTGCGCCACTGTTTTGCCCTCAAAGAAGAATGGGGGAGATACACTTCATTCCTCTGGATAAAGTTTATATGTCAAATGGCAACTAAAAAGTGAATGAAGTGATAGTCCTATTGTTGTCTGTGAGACATCGTGGCTTGCAAAATTCTGTTTCATTTCCTACATTACAGCATTTGGACAGATACACGGATGGGAACGGCTTTGTGGGATATGGGTCAAAGATATTTAACTGTCTTTTAAGTAAAACATTAAAAGGCTTTTGGACAGGAACATGGAAAAGAAAGATTTTGAGGATATGGGCCAAGACACTTAAGTGTCTTTTAAGTCAAACATTAAAAGGCACTTTGACAGGTACATAGATGGGATCGTTTTGGAGGGATATGGGCCAAAGACATTCAAATTCTTTTAAAGTAACACATAAAAAGACATTTGGACAGGCACATGGATACGAAAGAAATAGAAGGATGTTGGCCAAATGTGGGGAAATAGAACTAGCTTAGATGGGGCATCTTGATCAGCATGGACAAGTTGGGTTGAAGGGTGTGTTTCTGTACTATATGACTCTACAACTCAATGACAGCTGTAATTAACTTCAGAAATACATTTAGTTGAGTTTATTGTCATGCATACCGAGATTCAGTGAAAAGCTTTTTTGTTGTTTGCCGTCCAGTCAACGGAAAGTCTACACATGATAACAATCAAGTCATCCACAGTGTACAGACAGTGTCAATCAAGTCATCCACAGTGTACAGACACAGGATGAAGGGAATAATGTTCAGCCCAAGATAAAATCCCGTAAAGTCTGATTATTTTTGATTGATTAATACATCTCTTGATGCTCCTGAACACATCATCAGTGATGTAACCTGGGGTCATTGGGTGTTTCAGGTCTTTCAACATCAGACGCCCTCGCCCGGGCGACCCAGCCGTGGGTGATCAGACCACGACTTGTGTTCAGGTGGCATTCGCTCCTCCCCGTGGACCTCCTCTCCTGATCCAGAGCCATCTCACGGCTTTCTCCACTGCCTCTGTGGTGTTCTTGATGGCTCTTCTCCTCTCTGTTCCGGTGATGCCCAGGGCTTTGTAGAGCGATTGCCCTGCAAACCTCTGCAGCCTCTGAGACCAGGAGGATGTGCGGCCTCAGGGTGGTTGTGGCGATGTGCTGTGGGAACCAGCTGTTTCACCAGGTCTACAGAAAGCTGCCAGTCCTGCGCAGTCGCCAGGATTGCCGACGGATTCTTGGCTGCTGTGGTTCTTGCCAGCTGCACTCCAGCCTTCACGAAGGTGATCATCTGGGTGGTGGGGCGTGCTCGTCTGCAGCTGCTGAATCCCATGCTGATGGCTTCTGCAATGGGTTTCAGAACCTGGTCGTGACGCCAGGTGTACCGGCCCTGCCCAAGAGCCTTTGGGCAGCAGCTCAGGATGTTCCAACGTCCCCTTGCCTGAGCATTGCGGGCAGTCCGGAGATTCCGCTTTGCCTCAGATGAAGAGGTTGGATGGGCTGGGCAGGACATCGTACACTGCCTGGACTAGGGACCTGATACGCTGTGGTTCAGCCTGCCAGAGCTCAGTCCATGTGACGTTTCGGTCCATGGCCTGCTCCCACCTTGTCCAGGCCCCCTGAAAGATAGTCCGAGGGTCTTCTGTGAGGTAGATGGTAGGTCAGGACCGCTCTCTAGTTGGTGATAGGATGGCTCAGTTGCCTGATAACAGCTGGGAAGAAGCTGTCCCTGAACCTGGTGGTATGCATTTTCACACTTCTGTAACTCTTGTCTGATGGGAGAGGGGGAGAAGTGGGAGTGAGGCTCGTCTTTAATTACATTGGAAAGCAGTATGCTTGATTTGGCTGAAAAGCAAACTTTTTTTTGCTTGAATCATCTTGGAACGAAGATACACAAGAGGCTTTTGATACTGCAAGGGGTTAAGAGACCAGCAGTTAATAGCGGCTATATTGGGGACTGTCTCACAATCCCTCTGAATCCAAAGTAATGGAGCAGCACTCTGAAAGCAGCTTTTGTAACCTGAGTTATCAGCCCTATGCACTTTAATGGATAATGGCATGCTGTGGAGAGTTATTACCATTTAGATGGCATAGATCAGGGATTCAAAAGGTCAAAAGAGGGCTTTATCAGTGGGATTTAGGATTTAAGTAAATTATTTCATCTTGCACAAACTCATGGGAAATTGAAAATATGTTCTTCAAAAGAAAACATTGAATGAATTGATTCCGTTACCACCTGAAATGTCACCAATCTATGGTATCCAGAGATGCTGCATAACCCGCTGAATAACTCCAGCACTTTGCGTCTTTTTTTTTGGAAACCAACATCTGCTGTTCCTTGTTTCCACTCTCTAAATGGGCATTCCTGTTTGTTTATTATCCCCCTCCTGTTCTCCCGAATTTGCAGACTCCTGCAGGCACTGGCTAGGCAGCCGAGGTGTCGACACATGGGCCACCCAGTGGGACTCAACAGACCATTTAACCTCGGCAAGGGAGGAGGCCAGGATGCAAACCCCAATCGTGCTCTTCTAACACAATGTCGGCCTATATGGACCTTGGTTGATAAATCCATGTGTGGACCTGAGTTGATGAATGAATGTGTGGACTTTGGTTGATGGCTACATGTGTGTACTTTAGTTGGTGAGGGAGGTAGTACAGCGGTAGAGTTGCTGCCTTACAGCGCCAGAGACCCGGGTTCGATCCTGACTATGGGTGCTGTCTGTATGGAGTTTGTACGTTCTCCCTGTGGCCGTGTGGGTTTTCCCCGGTTAATCCAGTTTCCTCCCTCGCTCCAAAGACGTACAGGTTTGGAGGTTAATTGGTTTTGGTAAAATTGTGAAATTGGCACTCGTGTGTAGAATAGTGCTGGCGTGTGGGGTAATCACTGGTCAGCGCGGACTCGGTGGGCCAAAGGGCCTGTTTCTGCGCTGTATCGCTAATGTCTAGAAGTCAATACTTTTGAACCAATTGGAGTCATAGGCATGGTGGCAAAGAGTAACACAGCACAGAAACAGGCCATTCAGCCCAACTTATCCATGCCGACTAAGGTGCCCCATCTGAACCTGTCCAATTTGCCCACATCTATCCCATATCCGTCTAAACCTTTCCTATTCCAGTGGAATTTGTTGCCACTGTGGAGGCCAAGTCAATGGATACGTTTAAGACGGAGATTGACAGATTCTTGATCAGTAAGGGTGTCAGGGGTTATGGGGAGAAGGCAGGAGAATGGGGTTGAGAGGGAAAAATACATGACTGCATGGCGGAGTTGATGGGCCGAATGGCCTAATTCTGCTCCAAGAACTTATGAACTAATGAACCTATACCTGTCCAAATGTCTTTTAAATGTTGTGATTGTACCTACATCAACTGCCTCCTCTGACAGCTCATTCCATATAACCCACCACCCTCTGTTTAAAAAAATTGCCCCTAAGGTTCCTTTTAAATCTTGCCGCTCCCACTTGAACCGATGTTCTCTGGTTCTTGATTCCCCTACTCTGGAGGGAAAATAAAGATTGTGCATTCAATCTCCCTATTCCCCTCGTGATTTTATACACTTCTGTAAGACTGCTCCTCAGCCTCCTGCGCTGTGAGGAGTAAAGTCCAAACCTGTGCAACCTGTCCTGGAGTGTAGGCCCTCAAATCCTGGCAACATCCTCGTAAACCTATTAATAATAAAAACAGAACGTGCTCGAAACACTCAGATTGGGCACATCTTGCATTTTCTGTTTTTATTTCAGGTTTCCAGACTCTAGCTTTGTATTGATTTTCACATTAGACTCTAGAGATACTGCATGGAAGCAGGCTCTTCGGCCCACCGAGTCCGTGCTGGCCAGTGATTACCCCATCCACTAACACTATCCTGCACACTTGGACAATTTACAATTTACAGAAGTCGAGTAACCCACAAACATACAAACCTGCATGTCTTTAGAGAGTGGGAGGAAACCGGAAATGGTTCTTTATTATCACATGTACAGCCATGCAGTGAAGTTCTTTCTTTGCATAGAGTTCAGTTAGGTATCGCCACACCTAAGCACAATCCCCGATTGGCACAATGTGTATAGATATAGTCCACCGAGACCGCATGCAAGAGTCGCCAGGTTTTGGTGCCATTTTCTAACTCCAGTCCGGTCCACACGCTCAGTCTCCTGGAGCGGTGCCCGATCCAGGCGAGCCTCAGGCTGCTGCAGGGCCTCCATCCCTCACCTCCATCCGGATCGTCCAGCGAACCATCATCCCTCTCCTCTGGTCCTCCCTGTCTACCCTGTGGTGTCTTTGTCTCATTCTTTAGCAGTAAACGTCCTCTCCTCCCTCCCTTCCTGAGTCAGTCTTGACAAACCTCTACTGTAACACTGAACCTTATTCCCCTCTTCTTTCTCCCTCCCTTCCACCTGTGTGTTTTTTTCTACCTATGCAGTTATCGCCAGCAAAGTCCTCTGAACCGCCATCTGGGGTATCGGGAGATGGTTACGGGAGTGCCACTTTATCACAGTAAGAACTGGGCAACAGGAAATTTGTATAAGATC
This sequence comes from Rhinoraja longicauda, assembly GCF_053455715.1. Taxonomy (NCBI): domain Eukaryota; kingdom Metazoa; phylum Chordata; class Chondrichthyes; order Rajiformes; family Arhynchobatidae; genus Rhinoraja; species Rhinoraja longicauda. Next base: position 36,001,821 of record NC_135966.1, on the reverse strand, counting down.
GTCTGCTAAATTGTAGTCATAGCATCATACGGCACGGAACCCACCCCTTCAACCCATCTCGTCCATGCCGACCAAGATGCCCCATCTATGCTAATCCCATTTGCCCCTATTTGGTCCAGATCCCTCTACACCTTTCCTATCCATAGTTTAGATTAGTTTACTGTCACGTGTACTAAGGTACAGTGAAAAGCTTTTGTTGCATGCTAACCATTCGGCGGAAAGACTGCACAACATTACAATCGAGCCAACCACAGTGTATAGATGCACTATGAGCAGCACCTCATATTTCGCTTGGGCAGCTTACAACCCAGCAGCATGAATCTTGATTTCTCTAACTTCCAATAACCCTGGCAGTCCCTCTCTCTCCAACCCCCCACCAGTTGTCTTGCTAATTTCAATGTTTGAATTCCTTCGTTATCATCTCCTCACCAGCCAACAATACACCATTGTGGGCTCTACCTTTCCTGAGTCATCATATCAGGCTCTGCCATGTTCTGTACCTTCCCATATCTGTAGTTTTCCTCTCCCTGACAGTCTGAAGAAGGGTCTCAACTAGGGTTGCCAACTTTCTCACTCCCAAATAAGGGGCAAACGGTGACACCACCGCCCCGCGCCCCACGTGACCTCACCCGCCGCGTCAGCGGCCACGTGCTCCCGCTCCATCAATGGCGGCCATCCGGGCCGGGAGGCGGGTTGCTACGCATCCTCCATTAGGCCTACAGTGTCCGGGCCTACACTGTCCGGGCCTACAGCGGCCCCTGGTTTAGCCCAATATACAGGATGTCCCGGCTAATACAGGACAGTTGGCAACCCGACTCTACCCAAATGTCACCTATTCCTTTCCTCCAGAGATGTTGCCTGACCCACTGAGTCACACCAGCTTTATGTTTCTATCTTCAGTGTAATCCACCATCTGCAGCTCCTTCTTACACACGATAAAGGGAATTACGTTTAATGCAAGATAAAATCCGGTAAAGTCCGATTAAAGATAGTCCAAGGGTCTCCAAATGTGGTAGATAGTAGCTCAGGACCGCTCGCACTCTAGCTACACCCACTGTGCAATTCTGGAAGGAACATTTGGAATGTTGTAACCGTTCAAGGGAGCAAATCCGAGAGTCCTGTTGTGTTTGTTTTGTGTGAAGTTTAATTTTGGCTTTGTTCAGATGGAAAGGCTTCACGTTGCGCAACCTTAAGTTCCAAACCTCAAATCACAACATGTTCGTTGAGATGTTAGCTCTCGGCTCAACCCTCTTCACCTGCTTTTATCTTGTCAGGAGAAGCCTGCAGAACACATGACATTGTGGAGGGGAGAGGCATCAGTCTCTTTGTTGTACTCTTTGCACCTGCGGAGTTCAAAGCCCGGTTGGGCTGCTCCATTTGAACCTGTTCTTGCAGAACAGCAACCACATCGACTTTTTTTTAAAGGCATCCTGTTCTTTCTTGGCAGGTGACATAATTTTGGCCTAAACTCTGCTTGGCTGGAGTGGTCTAGAAGATGCAACTGGCTTGATCTAGTGAGAGCCCACAGCTCTCTGATGACCTGGGGTGGTTCATGCACCAACCCAAAGTGATTTAATCGGCCTCTTCAGCAATTTGATGTTGATTGCTTGAGGGAAATGCAGCAATTTGTGGCCAGCTTTGCCAAGAAGTTTGATCTCCAGAGAGGGGCTTCAGTTCACCAGCTTCTGATTCACAGTGTGCTGCATTAAACCCCCAAAAAAAGTATCAGTGGAGGTTTATAACAATCATAGAGTCATAGTCATAATTACAGATTCATGGAAACAGGCCCTTTGGCCCAACTTGTCCACGCCGACCAACCTGCCCCATCTACACTAGTCCCACCAGTCTCCGTTTGGCGCAAAGATACTAGAGGAGCAAGATAGACCACTCGACCCTAAAAACCGTAGTATGTCATGGCGCCATTTTAGTAGGCAGAAACTTACAGAAACATTTAAAAAGAAAATTAACAAAAATCTGTGAATTGATAGATGAGATATATTCTACGCTAGTCACCAGAACCAGGGGCCACAGTTTAAGAATAAGGGGTAGGCCATTTAAAACAGAGATGAGGAAAAACTTTTTTAGTCAGAGAGTTGTGAATCTGTGGAATTCTCTGCCTCAGAGGGCAGTGGAGGCCAATTCTCTGAATACATTCAAGAGAGAGCTAGATAGAGCTCTTAAGGATAGCGGAGTCAGGGGGTATGGGGAGAAAGCAGGAACGGGGTACTGATTGAGAATGATCAGCCATGATCACATTGAATGGCGGTGCTGGCTCGAAGGGCCGAATGGCCTACTCCTGCACCTATTGTCTATTGTCTATTGTCTATTGTCTATTCTGCATTTTAATGGTATCATCACACATACTGTTCCCCCAAAATGCTGATTACACTGCGAGAGGCATAACGAACGGTGGGTTTTGCCTACTAAAATGACGGACGTTCCGCTCCTTTGCGCACTACACTTCAGTATAGATGATTTCAATGGAGAGGTCCATCTTGTTCCTCTAGTATCTTTGATTTGGCCCATATCCCTCTGAACCTGTCCTATCCGTGTGACTGTCTAGGTGTTTCTTAATCATTGTGATAGTACCTGCTTCAACAATCTCCTCCGGCAGCTCGTTCCATACACCCACCATCCTTTGTATAAAAAGTTATCTCCCAGGTTCCTGTTAAACAATTCTCCCCCTCACCTTAGACCCACGTCCCCTGGGTCTCGAATCCCCTGCTCTGGCCAAAAGAATGTATGCATTAACCCGATCTATTCCTCTCATGATTTTGTAGACCTCGACAAGATCATCCCTCACCCTCCTGCTCTCCAACAGGAGAGCTTAGAACTGTGGCTCAGTCTTGCCTCATTATTGTCCACTTGAATAATATTGTGGAGTTCAATACTCTCAGGAAGTTTTCATTTGACTGAGAAGGCAATACTAATGGATACCCTGGAATTGTCAGAGTGCCTACTTTGTGTGGTAGGGTGCGGAGATTCATTCCAATTATCTCTATACTAAACTCTTCACTTTCTCAGGTAGGGTGTTGAGATTAATTCCAATGCTCTAAAACTAATATAAACTCTTCCCTTTGTGTGGTCGGGTGTTGAGATTCATTCTAACACTCTCTACGTTAAACTAAATCCTTTCCTTTATGTGGCAGGATGCTGTTCATTCCAGTGCTCTCTATAGTCATAGAATCATAGTCATTCAGAGCAGAAACAGGTCCTTCGGCCCAACTTAGCCCTGCCGACCACCATGCCTCAGCTACTTTAGCCCCACCTGCCTGTGTTTGGCCAATATCCTTCTAGATATATCCTATCCATGCACATATCCATATCTTTTTTTAAATATCGTGGTAATATTTTTAAACATTGTGACAGTACCTAAAGTATCCATACAGAAAGAGATTTTCCTTTTGTGAAGTAGTGTGTTGAGATTTAGTCTGAGATAATGTTAATGTACACCCTAGAAACAAGAATCTACAGATGCTGGTTTACAAAAAGAAGACACAAATAACAGCGGGTCAGGCAGCATCCCTGGAGAACATTGACTAAGTTATTTAGTCAGAGGGTGGTGAATCTGTGGAATTCATTGCCACAGACGGCTTGAAGGCCAAGTCAATGGATATTTATAAGTTGGAGATTGACAGATTCTTGATTAGTATGGGTGTCAAGGGTTATGGGGAGAAGGCAGGAGAATGGGGTTGGAAGAGAAGGATAGATCAGGCATGATTGAATGGTGAAATAGACTCAATGGGTGTGATGGCCTAATTCTGCTCCTTGAATTTATGAATTTAAGAATATGAATAGGCATTGTTTTGGGTAGGGACCCCTCTTCAGAAGACTACATGAGTGTGAAGAAGGGTCCTGACCCAAAACGTCACCTATCCACACACTCCATTGATGCTGCCTGACCCACTGAGTTACTCTAGTGTCTTTTAACGTAAACCCTTTCCTTTTTGAAGCTGGTGGCAATTCCAAAGCTCAAGCTGTTTCTTGGTACACGGTTAAACTGGATGATGTGCTTTGCGAGTGGGATCTGCACCCACCACTTTCTGACTCAGAGCCATGAGAGCTATCACCATTTGACACTAATAACACAGCCGTGAATTCCGACCCCCGTTTGCAACCCAGGTCTTGCATATCCTGTGCAAGATTTTGTTTTTTGTTCAGGCTTTGTGAGTGGGAGCTGCAGGTGTGTGGTATTAAATGCGACGCTGCTCTTGAGTATGCTTGAGAGCATCTGTCTGCGTAGTGTTGTGCTGATTGTAAGGTTCTTCCATCTGATTTACAGCCCCTAAATTATCAGTTACCAGCTTGAAGTCACTTCAGCCATTGACGAGCCCCTGCCCACATAGCATAGATGGGGAAGAGAAAATGTCCCTTCCAGTTTTGTGGGCTGCACGATGGCGCACAGCTAGAGTTGCCGCCTCACAGGGCCAGGGACCCGGGTTTGATCCTGACTACAGGTGTTGCCTATACAGGGTTTGTGCGTTCTCCCCGTGATCTGCATTGTTTTTTTCCGGGTTCACTGGTTTCTGTCCCCACTCCAAAGACGTGCATGTCGGTAGGTTTATTGGCTTCGGGAGAAATTGTAAATTGTGTGTAGGATGGTGCTAGTGTACGGGGTGACCGCTGGTCGGAGCAGACCCGGTGGGCCGAAGGGCCTGTTTCGGCGATGTATCTGTAAACTAAACTAAACAATGGACCAACCATAACTTATTTTCCACTGGGTCATTTTAAGTACATTCAAAATGTTGTTTATAGTAAAGTTGGGTAACAAATTCCAGACTTTAGAAATACAACGTGGAAACACCCCTTTGGCCCACTGAGTCCGTGCCGACTAGCGATCACCCCATACAGTAACGATATCCAACGTACTGGGGACAATTTACAATTTTACCAAAGCCAATTAACCTACAAACCTGTATGTCTTTGGAATGTGGGAGGAAACCGGAGCACCTGGAATAAACCCAAGCGGTCACAGGGAAACATAGAAAATAACTGCAGGAGGAGGCCATTCGGCCCTTCGACCCAGCACCGCCATTCATTGTGATCATGGCTGATCATCCACAATCGGTAACCTGTGCCCAACCTCTCCCCATATCCCTTGATTCCACCAGCCCCCAGAGCTCTATCTAACTCTCTCTTAAATTCATCCAGTGATTTGGCCATTTTTCCTGCATCTAGCTTGTCCAGTCCCTTTATAATTTTATATGTCTCTATAAGATCCCCTCTCATTCTTCTAAACTCCAGTGAATACAAGCCTAGTCTCTTCAATCTTTCATCATATGACGGTCCCGCCATCCCAGGGATCAATCTCGTGAACCTACGCTGCACTGCCTCAATTACAAGGATGTCCTTCCTCAAATTAGGAGACCAAAACTGTACACAGAATGCACAAACTCCGTACAGACAGCACCTGTAGCTAGGATCTAACCCGGGTCTGGCACCCGAAGGCAGCAACTCTACCGCTGCGCCACCGTTCCGCCCCAGTCCCTCCACCATTAAATCTCCAGAACGAAGCTACTTCAGGCACAGTTGAATCTGTTCATTGGTCTCTGCCAGAAATTGTGAAGTCTTTAACGGCAGCTTTTGTGTGGTGTACCAAGGCTCTCACCGAGCCTTCAGTAAACAGAGGCTGTAAACTTAAGGATTTCAAGATGTCTTAAAAAGGCTTTACAACCAATTATTTGCATTTTATTATTATTTTTGGCGCAGAGGGTATAGTTGGGCAGCGTTAGATTTACTGCGTTTCAGCACCAGAGACTCGGTTTTGAACCTGACTGTGGATGCTGTCTGTATAAAATTTGTACTTTCTCCCTGTGCTTTCTCTGGGTGCTCTGGTTTCCTCCCACATTCCAAAAATGTGCAGGATTGTAGGTTAATTGGCTTCTGTAAATTTAAGAGATATTTGGATAGGCATATGGATAGGCAGGGATTGGAATGATGTTCAGGCAGAT